>NC_051191.1:24866482-25178704 GCF_015220075.1 Falco rusticolus | reverse complement strand
AACTGAGCTTGATACTCCAGATATTTTTAGACAAAAGCCACATTGTGCTCCCTGGGAACAGAATAATCTTGCTACAGATGTGTACAAATGTCACCCTAATCTCGCTTACATCCATAATAGATAAAGGCAATACGGACATTAAAAATGTTAATAACTGAAGACATATAGATATGTGGGACCATTATAATTCAACTAATCTTAGAAAAGAATTGGTTGTTCTTTAAATTGGTATGTTTATGAATAAAAAATATAATATATAATTTTAAATAGATATTAAACATTATAGGAAGAATGATAAAAAGAAGCTGTGCTAGATGATATTGCCAGATATAAGTACAGACATTTTTATAGCTGTCTTTCAAGAATTCATTTTTCTTATAAAGAATTTTAAAAAAAATTTCTCAAAAGATGATCATTCAATATGTTATTAAACTGTTACATGTGTAGCAAAAAGTTAGAATTGTACTTTAATAAAATGATCAACTAGCTGATTTGAATAGTTAATTATCACTTCAAAATCATCTTCTCAAAGACAAGTGCATTTCAAAGGGCTACATTGCATACTATTTGAGAAGTACATGGGTACTTTCAGAAATTATTCATTAGGACAATTCAGTAGTTAATGGTAGGATTTTCAAAGGGTTTTAAGTGGATTAGATAAGGACTTGGTCATTGAAATCCACAACGTTCATTGAAAATGTCAGCTAACATGAATGTTTCAGTAATAAAGTCACACATGCACAGTCACTGATTTATGGTTATGTTGTATATAGTTGTAATGTACTCGAGCCAAACAAGAATCTGAGCATTTGAACAGAAACTTCTTTAAAAATGCAAGTCAGCAATAGGAGTAACCCAGTGTCTAACTGAAAATATAATGGCTAAGTTAAAGAATAGTATACTTGGTTTTCAGGTTGCTTTTGCCTGAAAAGTAACAGGTTGATTCAGTTTCTTTGTGGAAATGACATTTTTGATCTTTTATGAAGTAAAAAATTTCTCTGAAGAGTTCCACTTCTCAGGTACTTCCATCAAAAAATCTTTTCCACAAATAATTCCAAAATAAATTCACATTCATATTTACTTTTTAAGAAGCAGTAAATCAGTAGGGATGCCTCTGTTACTGTTATCAGTAATGCAAATGGATTGAGTGGAATCTCTTGTTAAAATTCTGTGATATTCTAGACATGGCATCTTAACCATTGTACTTGCAGTTGTGTGTCTGTATATGTAAGACATTTGTTTAGAACATAATCGGGAATGGTGCTAAAAATCTTAAAGCCTAGCTGGATGGATCCCTGAAAGTTCTTCAGTTGCTATATCAAATACTAAGTCACATTAATTCTTTATGAAAACAGAATGTGTGCAGAGTCCCTAGTTTTATCCAAACTAATATTAAAGTGACAGTTGCTTCTCTCAATTAAAAAACCAATTGTTTGTTATTAAATATCTCTGTCTGAGTATGTTAACTAAGCATACTTACGTATGTTTCTAAAGAAAGCATATCCTGGAAGTTTCTTTTCAAAGAAAGGAACACTGCTGAATCTATAATACTCTCTACTCTCTAATGCTTTTTTGCTTTTAATAAAAGCAATGAGATGTGATTTTTTTTGTTAGTGTCTAAAGGTTTCCATTTCTAAAACAGTGAAATCCATTAAAGTCAGAGAAAACATTATGATATACATAACAGAGTATCCTTTTCAACCAGAATTATGTTTTTTCCCTAAGGATGGAAAAAATATGCTGTGGTTAAACAGGATAAAACTTCCTACATTTTCTTCTTTCTTTTTAAATTCAGGCATGTGGTAGCAGCTAAAGTGATATATTTTATATGTTTTCTCAAAGTCTAATGGAAAAAAAAAAGTACATTAGATGAAAGCCAAACATTAATGATGAAAGGGTATCAGAACTGCCCTTATAAATTAGGACGCTATTGACAGTGAAATTGTACTAAGCCTGCACATGCCTATGCATTCAACAGAGCTGGACTGAATGATGCCAAATAAGAAATGTCCCAGAAATCTGAAGGATATAAAAGAACATTATAACAATCTATTCAGACCCTGTATGCACAGTACAGGCTGTCCTGTTTCAATAGTCAGAGATATGAAAAGACCCTTTCTTGTACTGGAGATAATCTCATAGGAAATGCCACATTATAGGTGCTGCTAAACAAATACTTGTATTTAGGCATATATGTTTATTGAGAAAACTTTAATGTTATTTAACCTACATATATAATATATATGTACATAATATTATTTAACCAATATATATAATGAAACCCCAAAGACAGAATGATGTTATCTTAGCAGTTAACAAAGATTAACTAACAGCTGAATAGACATATAATACTTCCACATATATCGGTTAGTGAAGTCAATTTTCAACATCTACCTAGACACAGACAGCCATGTAAAATTACACATCAATAACTAGGGAGACAACAGGAAAGTCTAGGTTATGAGGCTTTTAATATTTATGCCTTTAATTTGGCTCCAGTAGCTGTTAAAATGATCTTCCGGGTAGATAGTAGAATTTCCTAACTGATATTTAGGCACTTTCATCTAAACTGGGAGAAAGGGGAGTTTACAACCCTTTCTTTTATTTTATTCCTTTTTTAAAATACATATGTGTGCAATATCTCTCACAATGGGGAGTTTAACTTTGCTGACTCAAGTTATTAGTAAACTTAGCGAATAAATCATTCCCTGTTGGATTCATGAGTGAGGCCAAAGATTCAGAGGAAATTCTAAGCACCCCACTGCACTTGGTAGCCAGTTACGATGATTACCTTGGTGCAAGAGTCTGAAAATGCCAAGCTGATACCAACCATTAAGAGAGGTTGCTCTTAATAGTATACCATGTCCCAGAGAGAACAAAGGCCTCCACTGGCTCTTGCAAAACCTCGTTAGAGCCTACTTAGCTAATCCAGAGTATCAGTATTGTATACCTACCACCCTATTCCCTTCCAACTTTCCAGATAGATATATGCTTTGCTGGGGTAAAAAAAAAAAAAAAAAAAAGGTTATTAATCCATACTGTCACATGTAGGATGACTTGCTTTATTGCAGCCCTTCCTTTGTACACCTGTTTTGTAGTTAAAGAGAGAGTGACTAGAACTTTCTCTAGGAATTAAATCTCAAGAGGAATTAATGTGAATGGGAGCTTGCTTCCAACTGTTTTTTCTTCCAACTGGTCTTGTAAAAGTCAGGCATTTTTTATAAGAACTATTTTCACTTTGATACAGAAAAAAACCACCACCTGCCGCACCCACGTTCAGTTGATTATTTATGAAGATCTTCTTTTTAAAACAAAATACTGTAATGGTTTTGCTTTTATTTGCAAATGGTCTTCCACAATTATCATCCACCACTGCACATGTGGGCTGGCCTAGCACATCTCTGTAAATCTAGGGAAGCAATAGGTATACTGAACCTGCACTGATGTAAAACTGTAAAATCAATGTAGATCCACTAATGTCATGGATGATACGTTCATTTGCATTAAATGTAATGGAAATTGCAATGGATTTGCAATTTGGATGCAATTTAATTTGTGCTGAGTGGCAATGGTAGTTAGTCTGATTATATTAAAACTGAGTACTGTGAAATCCCAGTACCTGGCATAAGCAGAGAAAGTATAAGTAGAAACTTATGCACATGTAGCATAACAAGCAAAATATTAATTCCTGGATTACTCAGTATCTCAAGCTCGAAAACTATTCTTTCAGAAACAAGAAAAGTATGGTGCTGTTGAAATATTTGTTTCATAAATAAGTGTGTAATGACTCCAGGAAAAAAGGTGTTGGAAGTATGATGATTGAAATGCCAGGTGTAGACTAGAGTAATTTTACATAATAGCATTCATTAAAAAATAAAATTATCATCATTGTCATCGTCAGCCCTCACTCCTACTGTACAGCGACAAGCTTTACATTGATTTATCACACAAAAGTTGTGAAATTGTGTTTGTACCAATACTTAACACAAATAGTTAAGCCAGATCACACAATTTGTCTCAGACTCTTCAGGTTTCTCTTATGTAGAAAGGTTAGAAACAGCCAGGTGTGACAAAATTAACTCAGGGGTTATCATTGCACAGTTGTCCAAACATCTTTTTACAATCAGTCCCTTCAAGATGTACAGGTTGAGGCGAGACATACTGCTGCAAACCAAGTTGTGCAATCTCCTAAGCAAACTCTTCCAACACTGATACTGCCTTTCTGCTGTGGAGGCCCCACTTTTGGATGACTGTTTTGGAGATTGCAGGCATTACATTTCCTTTTGTTAAACCACAATTCAGCTACACAACTGCATTTGCTGAGTAGGAGAAAGGAAAATGGACAGCTTTTTTAAACTGTGAACATCACATTCTCTCTGAATAAGTGCAGCTACTTATTGCTGCAAGGGAACAACAGGACATCCTGCTGGTGAAAGACATGTTATTTCAATATATAGGGTGAAAAAAATATTGCTCCATGAGATGTGGACAGATGTGGGGTTTTTTTTATACGTAGGAATGATAAACTGTCTGACTGATCCATAGTGAAGCAGAAAACTCTATCCTTGACTTAATTAATAGTCCAGGAAACTGGCTATACTCCATGGATCTACTTGCTAGTAAGCTGAAACACCAGGGATCTCTGCTTCTCAATTACATGTGGTGAAAGGCAATTGTTACACCCCGTGCAAGATTTCAGTGTCCCGCAGGCTACTCAAAATTGAAGTCTTGAAGAGAAAATTGAAAACATGAGATTTGTTGCTTAAGTTGCAGAGTGGTCTGCAGCATCTTTTAAAAGCCTGGATTTAGTGATGGGAGAAGGACAAAGTGGTTAATGGTTCTTCCTGCCAGGGTGAACTACAAAGGTTACTCCGCTAAGATATGCTAACCTTCATACTATAACACTTCATCTATTTTCCAGACAGTCCCATGGGATTAGGGAATCTGCATTTAGAACTTCAAGTGGTATTAAAATGACAAGGAAGCCTTCTTTAAACACCAAGGTACGGTATTGAAATACTGTATTTAGCCATACAAGGACTACAAATAGTCAAGTGTTGCATCTCAGAGCACAGTCACAAAATCGGCAAGCCATTTATAAAGCTACTTACTGGGAAGAACAGGAAATCAGCTGTATAAGTAGCAAAATAACACACTGCAAATACAATATTTAATAAAGACAGGAAACATTGTATTTAATTAATTATGAAATCCAAAGCACGACAAGAACCAAATAATAAATGACCCCGTATTTGAATCAGGACATAGGCAGGATATGACTTTGTCTCTAAAGATCATTCACATAAACTGAAAAGTGAGACTGGTTATTATGATAAGATTATTTTTATCTGTATTTATTATTTTTACATCTTTCAAAAAGAAGCAGTATTAATTTATACCAAAATTTATGTTTTCATTTGAGCAAGGGTATAACTTTTGCAATATTATGTGTAAAAAGTTAATGAGATCTACCTTGTTGTTCACAGTTATTTTCCATAGGCTGAGCTGTATATGTATAAGGAGAAAAAATGTGCAGATATATAAACATACATACAATCCACTTCATCCACTTTATATCTGCCTGGGACCAGACTGAAAATTTTCTGCACTATTGCTATTATTTGAGATAATAATAAGTAGAACAATAATATCACAATATTTCAAGCAAAGAGAAACCCTCCTTTCCTTATCAAATGTGAAGCAGTAAAAAGAGCTATTTTGTATTTATCATGACAAATGAGAACTTGGCATTGAGGGTTGTGTCAGATCCTGTCAAAGCATAATGCAGGATAATGCAACATAGTTCTTCAGTTCAAATATGTTTTCAATGTGCTTGTGCACACCAGCCTGAGATGACCAACAGTAGATGGAGAAAGGTGACACTGATTTTCATTTCAGCAGTTCCAAACAGCCTATTTGTCCTAAAATTGCTTACCTCATATGGTATTCCCAGTGCAGAACTAGCAATGTAAGAAGTTCAGAGTTATTAACCTGTTTTAAGATGGGATGAATATACAAAGGAAATAATATCTCAGGGACCTATTTGTAATTCTATATCTTCCCCTAGAATATTGTCACACTTCCATTTCTGATCCTAGTTATAACCACAAAGGATAGAAACAAAGCACAAGGGAATTACCAGGGATATTTAGATAAATTGCCTAAATATTTAATATCCCACAACATTGCTCTTCGTTGTTTTGGTTTTCATTTAAACAAAGTAATTATTTTGGAGTGTGCCATTACATGAAACTTGCTAATGACTAGTTTTAAAATAAATCAATCACTTCCTATGTTTAAGCTGTAAAGTGTGTTTATGATTTTCCTAGAATGTTGGTAAGGAAAACAAAGAGGCTACAGCTGTTAAGGCGAAAACAGCTGGAAAAAGCAACAAGCTTTCGGACACGAGTTCTTTTCTGCAGGTCCCTCAGACGTTACATCGTCAAGTCCAAGCATTAAGGTTTTTTCCAGCTTAAACAATTCTATGATTCTATTCCCACCTCAAATGTAGGATTGTGATCTCACAGAATGACAATTGGCATTTTAGTTAGATTAAGAGTGCCCTCCTGAGGAAGATGACCCAGCTGCCCCACTGATTACAGATCTGAAAGATTAGAAGACCTCCCATTTTTTCAGTGGATATGTGTGTTTAACTCTGCAACATGGGACAGCATTTTAAAATGCAACTAACAGAAGGCAAGGTTAAGCTGATATTGATCTATCAGTTCAGATGAAACTCTTCAGTAGCTAGTCTCTGACTTTCTGATGTGATGACCTGGACCCCATAATGAGAAGGCTGTGGACTCTCACGACAAGATGTGAATAATATAGCCATTATGCTTCTGGTTGTAGCATGCGGGCAATAGGAGTATGTATGTATAGGCACAAAGCCTGCTGAGGCAATTTTAAGAAATCATGCCAGAGGAAATGTGTCAGAGTGGCACAGCCTTACCCAATTCCAATACATAAATCCGTATCATCACGAAGCCAGCTCCAGTGGTTTTTTAGATGTGGATGGTTTGGGGCTTTTTGGTTTGCCCTTTTTTTTTTTTTTTTTTTTTTTTGGGGGGGGGGGGCAGAGAGGAGGGTTGGAGGTGGAAGAGGCATCAAGGAATTACTTCCTCCCTTTTCTTCCCTTCTGCCCCCCTGAAATTGTTCCACAGGATGCTCACAGACTATTTATTTTCTAGTACAGGTCCAACCAGAGAATCCCAAGCGCACGTAACTACAGGGATAGCTCATATGGGTTGTAGAATCATAAACAACCAGAAACTGGGTGTGGATTCACAAAAATCCAGAGAAATTACTTAGTCATACTATTTCATGAATCAGAAGGGAATACTCTGCCTGAATATGGTTAGTAACCACAAGGGCCTAGACTCAATGTTACTTTGCCAACAGTACAAATTCATCAGTGTTTCTAATACCTCAAGGAGATTTAGTTAGCTATGAATGGAAAGAAAGAAGTAATGTTTGAAAGGATCACACATCTTCACACTTCTCCACTACACTCTTAATTTGGGCTTTTACTCAGTTCTCATTCTTATAAGAAACCTCAGGCTAAGCTTAGGAGCACTTCAAACAAAGTAAAAAGCCCAGCTTGGGCTGTGATATATGAGCCAGTTCTGTTCTGATTTTGCAGTAAGGATGCGGTGAAAACAAAATTAGTTAATCTTCCAAAACCACAAGTTTCCTCAAAATTTGGAAAAGATCAGAAAAGACTCGGCCAACGAAAGCACAGAAAAGTCAGAGGGTATGTTCACAGAAGTCCCAAACACATGTTCAGAGGATATGCTGAACTTGAGCTTCAGCATGTGATATATAGCTCAAATCTTGTCCAACTGACCTTAATGCATACAAAAATTAATACAAATGTGATGTATATGAAGTAGGGAGATCTTGTCCTTTTCTTTTCCTCTTTCCTTACAGAATATTTTTTCTAGAACTATCTGGTCATCTGCTGAAAGACAATCTTGAAATTACATAGAATGCAATGCATTATTCATCAGATAATTCTGAATTTATTTTTATGAACACTGTATTTTACAACTCAGAACAAATCCCACATATTCTTATATCATTGGTCATCATTACAAAATCCTTATCCAAAGGCATGTATGCTTTTATCACAGAAACAGACACAAAAGAGTATTCAACTTAAAAATTCTCAGCTTGCCACAACAAAAACATGCCACTTATTCAGTAGTAATGAATGATCTATTGTTCTGTTCAACTATGCCACTTTCTTTTCAGACTGTCCAAGGACAGAAAAAAGTTTTCATCTGCTGTAACACTCTGGATTGCTTGGAAAGTACATCATAAATAAAGTGCATTAATTTAGCCATATAAATTTTACCCAGGAATTTTTTGCAGATTGAGAGCTTATATTTGTCTTGGTTCAAAAGTTTAATCATTTTAACTACGATTTCACTTTGTGTTTGTCCATGTCTCAGAGTCAAAATGGGACTTACTGCTACTGGAATTCTGTAGACTGTTTTCAGGTTGCAGTGGGAGTTTAAAGGAACAAATACAAAATAAAGCTTATTTCTGAAAAAAGTCAACAGCTTTTGGGAGCCAAAACTTAGTCAAAACCACTACCAACAAATATACTCTATTCCCAGATTAAATGTTTAAAACAATAAGTAATTTGTCAGAAAAGCTGTAGGGGTTTATCCTTATCTGACTAGGTTAACAGCATTATAACTACTACTGGTCTGAAATGTGCACCAGATACAGTTATTGATATCTTCTACATTTGACCAACAATTTGATGTCTGTTCTCATTGCCATTGACAAATCTTAACAATTAATGTCATGAAAATTTGGAAAGAGGTATGAGGGCTATGAAGTCCAACTCCACGCATCTAAAGGTAACCCTGAAGCAAGTGTGCTGTTTAGGAGGACTCCCAAGAGTTACTAATACCAGTACGGGCTCCAGAACACAACACAAATTCCAACTTCCTATATAACAATCTGAACACCACAGACAAAGCTGTAAATAAAAAGTGTCAAAGGAAGGTACTCCAAGCATACTACCTATGATTGCCTTAGCAGACTTTGTTAAATTAAACTTATAGCTGATCTGAAGAGCTGGCAGCATCACAAAGGAGGAGGAGAAAATTGGGGAAGAGAGTATACGTTTTGATACCAAATCTGGTTGTCAGTTTAATCCTGATTATCTCAGGAGGACATAAACAGGTACCTGAAAATTTCATGCCAATAAGAGCATGAAACCTGCCTCTATTTGTTGCTGTTCCCCAGTGCTTTTTAGAAGGAAAAAAAACCCCAAAACAACCAAAACCTTAAAACTCTAATCAAAATTATCAATCAAGAGATAAAAATGCCAAATCTTTTCTCACCTATGCATTGTAGTCTAGGGTCTGAAGCATGGGATTAGGGCCATGCAGAAAGGGCTGAAACATAGGGTGGCCCTGTGTCTTCTGTGTCTTTTCAGACGCCACAAAATACAGACCCATAGAACCCATTAGGTTGGAAAAGACTCCTAAGAACATTGAGTCCAACTGTTAATGTAATACTGCCAAGCCCACCACTAAATTATGTCCCTAAGTGCCACTTCTACATGTTCTTCAAACACCTCCAGGGATGGTGATTCCACCACCTCCCTGGGCAGAATGTCCCAATGATTGACCACCCTTCCAGTGAAGAAATGTTTCCTAATATTCAATTTAAGCCTCCCCCGGCACAAGGTGAGGCCGGTTCCCCGTGCCCTGGCGCTTGTTCCCTGGGAGCAGAGACCGACCCCCCCTGCCTACAGCCCCTGCCAGGCAGCTGTAGGGAGCCACCAGGTGCCCCTGAGCCCCCCCTCTGCAGGCTGACCCCCCCAGCTCCCCCCGCCGCCCCCCCCCAGCCCCTGCCCCAGCCCCTGCCCCAGCCCCTGCCCCAGCCCCAGCCCGGCTCTGGACACGCTCCAGCCCCTCTGCGTCCCCCCTGCCCTGAGGGGCCCGACCCTGAGCCCAGGCCCCGAGGGGCGGCCGCACCGGTGCCCAGCACAGGGGGACGGGCACTGCCCCGGCCCTGCCGGCCACAGCGCTTCTGACAGCGGCCAGGGCGCTGCTGGCCCCCTTGGCCACCTGGGCACGCTGGGGGCTCCTGCCCAGCGGCTGTGCCCAGCCCCCCCGGCCCTTTCCCCCGGGCAGTTCCCAGCCCCCTGCCCCCAGCCCGCAACGCTGCCTATGTATCACTACATAAGATGTGCAAGGACTAGTAATCAAAACCATAATTACTTATTTCCACTGTTATCTTCTCTTTGGTTGCATAAATATTTTTCAAAACCAATCCAGTTCTATTTAAAAACAACATAATTATCTTCTGTAATCTTCCTTAAAAAATCTCTACAGGGAAACAAAATGTTTAATACTGTACAGAAATAAAAGGTCTTTAAATACTGATAGGTTTTGTCAGTCAAGATACCAGGAATACTTATCCAGCACCTCCTCAGTGCTGGGCTTCAGTCATTGCACTGTCAACAACCAACATTTTCTAAAACTAAACAACTCATTTTTGTAAACCTGCTCCTTATCTAGACTTTAAATAAAAGTTACCCTAAATCAAATGTGCTAGTTCCTAGAAATTTTAAGCATCTGCAATTAAAACATGATAATTCATTGCAATTAACTGATTACTTTTGCACTAAAGGGGTTTAGTAAGCCAAAGTAAATCCACTATTTTGAGTTGAAAATTTAATGGTTGCTTTCCACATTCTCAAATTAATATTCAAATATAGTGAAAGGAAGGTCCATTCAAGAAAGTCAGGCAGGGCATAAATTCCTCTGTTTATAAAAAGTTAGAAGCTTTTCTTCATCCAGGCATCCATCATTCTCTGTCCCAAAACTGAGCAAGAGATGTATACCACAAAAGAATGGGTAGAAACACTATAGTGTAACGTAGTATAGTATTGTATAGTCTACAAACAAGAACTGTACATAATAAATACAACTGCGGAAACAAAGTAAATTTATTCTAAAATATGAGAAGTTTATTTCTTTCTTAAACTGATGTCTGTAGAGAGCATGGAGAGTACCATAAAGATGTGGTACCACTTCTACTGGAGAGAATGTTAATGACACAGTCTTGGCTGAGATCTATGAGGCCACACAAAGGAATAATATTACATTAGAAAATGTTTTGGACATCCTTTTTGTAAACAGATTATCTGGCATAATAAAGAAAACATTTAAGGAAGTTTTGTTTTGCATGTTAAATGATTCTTTCTTAGAATGGCTTGTTTTGGAACCTATCAAAGGAAATGTTGGTCAAAAATTGAAAATAGTTATACTTGAGCCATTAAATAACAATGACCACATCAGAATTAAATTTAGCTCTCTTAGAGGGGGAATAATATTAAAAAAAGAGAAAAATCAACCTTATGATATGAAATTTCAGAAAAGATTCAAAACCAAAACATATACAAAAATAAAATGGAAAGGACCAAAATAATTTAAAGTTAATTTAAATCCTTGTATTACTAGCTGGCAGTTACATACACATATGAAACCAATCATATGTATTTCTGCACCACGAAGAATCAGGAAAATGAATTTTTAAAAACCCACAAAGCAAAGCAGTAAGTCTTAGAAGGTTGTGGGGTTTTTTGCATCAAGCAGAAACCATTCGAAATAAAGAACAGCCCACTGAGGCCAGCAGAAAAGACCAATCATGACACAGGAACTGATGGGGATTTGATACATGACCAAGTTGGGATGAGATGACAAGTTAACATGCAGCAGCTGACATGAAAATGGATACCTCAGTATCAAAGTAATTTTGGCTCCAAATGGTTCTGTGAATTTGCTTTAATTTATATTTGCAGCAGGCTGTGAATGTGCACCCAGATGCCACATGACTTGCTAAACCATTGCAAACTGTGTTCCTGAGCTCTGCTTTTGCCAATTGCAAAGCTACAGTGAATTCTGAAGAATGAGTACTCAAACTTCGGAAAGACAAATAATCATCAGAACGATATGTGTCACTTGGACCACCTTGGAATACACGAGCAACTGAATGTTTCCTTGCAGTTGTTCTTCACCACAATAATTTAAGCAATAGCTGTTTCAGACATACTTGTTTCAAGTAATAATGATAAGACTCTGTCCTAGAGAAAAAGTACACTTAAACTCACTGATAATGTATTAAGGAGTTATTAGCAATTTCTGACATTCATAAAGTAACAATTTTGCCAGACTTGGGCACTCTTAAAATGAGGATCAGACTTTCCAAAAAAGCATGTAGCATTTCAAAGAATAAATGCAAACCTCTTCCAATTTACAGAGCATTTACTGGAAAAATATTATTTCCGAGATTTCTTTGCAATGTTGAAGACTAATTTTTTACAAAAATAATGATTATTCTTAAAAATCTTTAAATTTTAGAACCTAGGACGTCAAAGAAAAATGCTGTACCTCAGTTTAGTAACATGGCTCTCAGCACTGCTAAGACAGTTCATATGGAATTTTTGAATTAAATACTTAACTGCTAGCAAAAATCTTGTATTCTTGTGGAGACTAGGATTAAATCACAACACCTGTCATTTTCTCTTTAGAAGTGTTCCTAGTGTTCCTGGGAATTGAGAGACAACAACGCTTGTTTTAACATTCCTAACCTACCTGCAAAACTGAAGTTAATTAACAGTATGTAGATAAACATTACAAAAGAATAAATGGCAGCAGCTTAAGGAGAAATGTGGTTTCATCAGCACACTAGAATTTTTGGAATGTATCTACAGCACAATCAATGCAAAGGAAAAGGTTAATTTATCTGACTTAGTATCTCAAAGCTTTAAAATGCTGCTCTACTTAAGTACTTTGGAGGTTACTGATAAATAAAACAGCTTGTTAGCACAACGTTAAACAATTTATTACTGGTTTATCACTCGGAGCTGAGAGTGACACTGAGATAATACAAAGTAAACACAGAAATATTTTTTGTTATTATTCCCAAATTAGAATATGCTCAGATAGCCATAGATTTTATTTTTAAGCTTGCTTGTCTACACATTTGTCAGCAGCTAGCTTGATAAAGGTTTGGTTGTTTGTTTTTGGTTGTTGGTTTTTTTTGGTTTGGTTTTTCTTTTTTAGAAAAAATTGTTCATATTACCAAGTCTTTTTGTGAAAACCAGCTGATACTGATATAGTGGGTTTGATTTAGGTTAGAGAAAACCCTGTCTCACCAAGGTAGCTATCTAGTCTTCTCTAAAATTCCAGGTCCATATGTTTTTTCTAGTAGGGACACTTCAATCTTCCACAATCATATAGACCTTACATGATCTTTTCTTCCATAAGTTCTTTTTCTTTAACTATATTGACCTGAGCCGTTGTCTTCATTCCTTGGCTTCTTGCTTTAATATTCTCTCTCTAGTGTGTACATCTCCAAGACTCCCCTGGGAATGAGATCATGTCAAAATACTACAGGAAAGAGCTGGGATAATAATCCTAACCCATCTGAAAGCAGGAGGTATCACAGAAAATTTTTCCAAATACCCATTTATTGCACTGTCCCCAGTGACAGATATAGGACAAGAAATTAAGAACCAAATACCACATATGTACTATTTTTAATCATTTTAATCCTTAATAATGTAGACCTAGTGCTTTTAACTCATGTAATAAGAAAATATCTTCAGCCCAAATTGTGCTTGTTGATCATCTGCATTTCCTAAGAAGCAACACAGCAGAAAACTGAAATTTCCACAGGAACTACTGGAAAAAATACCTGTGTACCACTGACCTGACAGTAGGTTATCTGACTTCACTGCACAAATACCAGTCTGGAAGAACTAAAAGAAAGGATGATGATCTGTCATGGTAATGATTATTTGATTTTCTTGTGATGAAAACAAGTCTGATTTCCTATGAAAATGAGGCTTTCTTGATCACTCTGCTCACTGCTGACACAATCTATTTATCAGTTTGTTGCCTATGGCATGAGATCCTCCTGACCAATTTCAGTTTTCTTGGGAAAAGGGTGACAAGTAAGGGCAGTCTAAGAAACATGAAGTTTTTTCAAGTTTCATGAAAGTCAGTGGTTAAGAAATGGAAGCACTCCATTAGTTCCTTAACTAAAAAGGAGAAAAAAATATTACCCAATTAACCCAATTAGTGAGCAACCAGTCAATTAGCACATACAAACTGAATGGACAAGAAGCACATGCAGAAGCAATCGTACATCTGCAACTCTTTGTCCACTTAGGGAGCCAAAAGAACGGTTAATGAATATAAAGAGTTCCAGGCATACTGCAGAAAGTTATATAAGAAGGAGACAGTTGCTATAAGGGAGACCTTAGTGCCTGGAATGCATTTTGTGCCCTGCAGTAGGAAAACATTAAGGATGA
This sequence comes from Falco rusticolus, assembly GCF_015220075.1. NCBI lineage: Eukaryota > Metazoa > Chordata > Aves > Falconiformes > Falconidae > Falco > Falco rusticolus. The sequence continues at coordinate 25,164,357 of NC_051191.1, read as the reverse complement.
GGAAAGGTGAGAATGGCTTTGGAAGGATTAAATGATTTGTTAAGAAGTGGAGTTACTAAAAAAGCTAGTGATAGAAGCGGAATTCAGGCTATTTCAGTAGGGGAAAGAACAGAGTAAGTCCAAGGGTCATGAAATATAAGCATATAGGAGACCAGAATTAATTTCTTTCACATTTCTTGTTTATTTTCTGCTTTAATGATTACCAGCTATTGAGGCATGTCCTTGTTAATATTTCTTATTGCTGGTGTCAAGCTGCTCAAAGGTATCTCAGTCTCACTAGGCAAAACAATAGGTAGCTGGAAGGAAGTTGTATTCTCTCATGTGGGTTAGATAATTCTACTGGGGGGGGGCGGGGGGAGAGTGAGGTTTAGCAAGACTTAAACAGTTGAAGATCCCAGGAGTTTGTTGAAAGATTTTCATAGAACTTCAAAGTGAATCCAGATTTCTCAAATCTAATAATTATTAACACATTATTGGTAATCCAATCAGGCCAAGAAAGAAAAAAAAGAACAACAAACCCACCCAAAACCTCTCAATGAAAGAAAAGGACTGTAACTCTACTTTCCCCAAAATAATAGTTTAATTATAAAAATATTTGGTTTAAGATTGCACACAGAGTGTTTTATGGGTACTACAGCTTCTATAGGCATAACTTGAAATCTCTGGAGTTCACAATCTGAGATAGCTACCAGCAGTTGGGAGGCTTTTATTGAGGTTCACCATCAATGTTTTCAGCAGGTGTGAAGTCTTTACAAGGGTAAACATCAGTAACTGCTTAGAATAGGAACTGATCGGTTAAAACCAAGTCTTGTCTGTTTAAGGTCAGCCTAAAGGCTTTCTAATCCAACTATGCTAGCAGCTCTCAGGATCTACCCCCCCTTCAGTGCTCTCTTGTGTTTCTATAAGCCTGTAAACAATCCTGCAGTGACTAAGTAGTATCAGCTTTATTACAATCCCTGTGAAAGCAAGCGCAGAACTTCAAGATACCACCAGAAACACGTTATTACCCTGTGCTACTGTAACGCAGTTACAACCATAATTACGGGACTCAGGTGGATGAGGCAACAGCTAACCTCTGCCATCAAAATTACAATGTCTGACAAGAGCAAACCTTACAGGCTGAAGGACCAAGCACTTATAAAGCAGAAGAACTGGGACAAGAGTGCACAGAAATCAACATCTGTAGAAACTTACCGTCATGTTGTGAACAGTTAAACACAGAAGCCCAACCACGCCAACAAGGCTGTAGCAGGACTACAGTCATGGATATAATGTATGACTAATTCAGAAAAACTCTGAAGAGTCTTTTTGTCATAGATTAGAAATCTACTTTCTTTGTGTTAAGTTATAGTTTACACCATTTAAAATACAAACCATGCCAAGACATGACAACTCAAACTCTCAGATATTCCCCGTGGGTCCTGCAATACTCCCAGGCAATAGTATCAGGTATCTGTATGTGTCAATATGTCTGTTACCTTTCAGCAGTCCCAAGGTAGAGCATTTCTAAGCTGCTATCAAATTCACAGCACACTTCAGGAGCTGTTTCACAAGAATGTATAAACATCAGTTATTATAATTTTCAAATCTCCATGCTGTAAGTTTTTTGGTTTGTTTTACTTTTGAATTAAGAGTACAAGGAGTTTTCAACAGCTCAGATCTAATTTTACAGCTCAAGGGTTTTAGTGCTATTACACATTAAAGTAGTAAATGTGAAACCACAACAACAACAAAAAAATCCAATCCATTAACCTGATATTATGAAGTACTTTGTTGTGTTTTCTAACAAAGTAAAGGGTTGTTCCATGTCAAGAGAATTACAGAGACTGCATATAGCACTTGCAACATCTATTTCACAATTCTAAATGGCAAGTACCCATACATACTACAGTGCTCTATAAAATCCTCACAGTAATATTTTCTGAAAATAATTTTTTACTTATAACGAAGGAGCATGGCAAGTTTTCTCAAGCATTTTCATAACTGTTTTAACCAAAGAATAAAATGGAAAGTGGAATTATACACATAAATCAAAATTGTCAGAATTTCATGTTGCTTTGTAATGCCTAGGGTATGAGCAAAATAGAACAACCTTTGTCATGACGGGTTTTAATCAACCACCATCCCAACTACAGGGATGTCCGCGAAGAATCTGTGCCTTAGAGTTTGATCTTGCAGACAACCCCCAACTTAACTTCTAATCAATGGAGTCATTTTTCTGATTAAAGGGACACACCTGATCCAGTATGTACAGCATGAAACTTTTAGGATACAGTCTATAAGTCCACTTTGCGTGCAGTGGAAATAACGTAAACAGCTTGTATGTAACCTCTGTTTATTACCGTTTATTCGCTAGAGAGTAGCTGAGCTCTGGCAGGCAGCTGCGAGAGGCTCACCTGTCTTGATATGATAGTATATCAATTTAGTTTAAACTTTTCAAGTTTAAACTTGAGAGCTGCTGAACCTAAGTCCGCATATCATGCTTAACCTAAATCAACATATTGTGCTAAAACAAAGTATATTGTGCACTGAAGCAGGTGCAGAACACATCTGAGTCATTACCGTGGTCCACAGACAGCTGTGTCCAGCTACTATGATAACCACATATTGCACAAGTCACTACTCAACAGACTACATCTTTGTCCTCATCTTCCTGACCATTATTAGATCAAAGAAACCCTACTTATTAATAATATCTTCACTTACTCTTTGGCAAGAAACTAGCACTGCAGCTTGTAAGCTCTGCAGTAAGTCATTCTCATTTCAAAGGTTTTACCCTTGGATGCGTAGCATCCTAGATCTACCATCAGACATTCATCCCAAAGCCATCTCACCTACTTTTATCTGACCCTAAGCCAACTAGGCTTCTGGTTTAAGCTGACTGATATTCTCCTCTATACTCAGGAGAGACAGAAATACTTCCAGGCTAAGTGCAACAACTGAATGGATCACCTCTTCCAAAAAGTAAAGTCAGCTCTTTAGTCATAGAAGTTTTTGGGATGTTCGACATTGTCCTTAGTAATAGTGAAATAAGGCCTCTCATATTTTTTTCTTAAAGTTTCCATCTATTTAGCAGTAGAATTTAAAGGACAGTGTGCTGCTTTCAAAGCTGTTGTTGGAACCGCTCTTTACTGTAACTCTTTATTTTATCTTCTAAACTTGAAGCATTTTATTTACAAGAATTGAAGTATTTTAGAAATTAAATAACCTATTGCAGTGATTGTTGACCCACAGAAGCTGCAGTCACTCAAGAAGGAATACTGTGGAAACAATAAAGAGCTTGGGACTGTTTGCAGCCTGGTCCTGAGCTATAATAAATGCTCAACCTGCTGAATACTTCAATGCCTCCTCAACAGTGTGTTTAGAAATTACACCTATCCCAGTGCTTGTGTAACCTGTAAATATGCAGAAGGACATGGGCATACCTAAGATAAGCAGAGAAGGGAAAATAGTTACTTACTGCATGTAAACACAGGCACATAAATACAAGACATTTTTTCAGCAACAAGGTTAGTAAGAGCAAGATCTCTAACACAGCTTACGTCTTTCTGGGGTCCCAGACAACATACATTTTCAAGCTTTGCATCATACCATTCTCAGTCAACTGAGATGAAACATTTAATACGTAAAGAAATGGATTTATTTTCTTTTACTCTTGGCTTTTACCACACACCCACAGGAAAGCACTCAGCTTAATCATAAATAAAGGGTTGCGGGAGCTCATGGAATTGAGCAACACTTGCTAACCTTTAGCTTTCTGGCTGAAAAATGACCTTCAGTGATGACCCCAGCCAATAGTGCTATCTGGAATAATTCCCTCACATTGAGCAACCTATTATTTTACTATTATTAAGTTTTAGTAACACTGCTGGGAAGAACCATTTGTTAAAAGAGAAACAAGGTACTGACCCTTAAGTATTTGGGGACTGTTGTTTTCTGCAATCAGTTCAGGGCACTTTTCATTCATTTTGTACAATTTCCTTTCACCAGTGTCAGGAAGATCAGAATAAGAAAAGGCCAGCATCCCTGTGATGTTTATTGCACATCAACAAATAAAAGATATATTTACAGCTGCATTCGCTATTTTACTAGGCCTATTAAACAAATGTGTTGTAAGAAAAAGCCTATAAAGCAAACTTAGCAACAGTAAAAAGCCCATTGTCTGACTCCCCACAGAAGCTTCAATTGCTTCACAGTATGAAGTCAGGAATCCTTTAGATAAAAATAAACACAGAAGAAGTAGAGAATAGATACATTAAAGATGTTAAGAGCAGTGAAGTTTTCTTTTGCTGAATGCCTGTCTTCCAAGCACTGGTTCCTTGGTTTAGAGAATTATTTTGCAAATAGTTTGCAAAAAATCCCCCACATAGTCATACTAGAGGGATCAAAGTTGAGGACCTTTTAAATTTGTATGTAAAGATAGTAAAGATATTTTTGGGGATAAACTTCACATGCTGCACTGAAGGAGTGGATTTCCTAAAATCTGAAATTCTTCAGTACTAATGAAGTAGGAATGTTAACAACATGATTTCACAAGGATAATAAACTTTTTTTTATTATTATTAACTGCCAAATCACAGTCTAAAGAGAGCTATATATTGCCTGTCATCAAATTCTTATAAATAATGAACATCATCTGCTCAGGCCAAAGGGATATGAGAAGCTGTCAGTGATATTTTTTTCCCCTCTTTTTGGCTATCAGAATTTGATGAGTTTGATGTTGGTTTTTTTTTATTATTATTTTTCATGATTTTTTTTTGCCTATTATTTCTTTTGTATTTTGACATTTAATATTCATAGTGATCCTTTGAATCCTATATTGTAATATTGTAATAGATCACAGAAAGCACAAGAGCCTCACATCTGTCATACAACCTTCCTTGACTGGAACATATTCTTCACAAGTAGGTTACTGTTGTGAAAGCTTGTATCAAGCAAATGCAACTAAAAGCAGTAATATAATAGTAGAAGTTAGATGTTGCATGTGTAAGGCAAATTAGTCTTTGCCATTAGGCTGTTACAGGGTTTCCTTTGTGGTGACTTTTTAACCTGCAAAAGCATTGAAAACTTCAGGTTTTAACCTTCCCTTGATACTGGAGATCTAAGTACCAAGAGTCAACTAGCAACAGCCAGGAGAGTTACAGAAAGTGCTGTGGCACCAAGATTCTTCACGAAAGACAGCAAGGCAACATCTCAGAGAGTATTGGTGTTCCCTGGTAAACTTCACTGATTTCATACTGTGAAGTGTAGGAAGTAAATGGATGGTACTTCCATCAGGCAAATGAAGTTTCAGTCTGAAACGTTGCACTGCATTCAAGGACAAATCTTAAGTCATTATATATAACTGAAAGACTCTTGTTGACTTTTAATAAGAGTTGAGCAGATCATGATTGACAGAAGAGGTAATAAAGCATAGCAAGTACTATATTGAGACAGGGTAACAAGACATGACATAAACAACTACCAATTATCTGCTTTCACCTGAGACTAATAAAAAGTAATTTAAAGATGAGATTCAACTTTTATTCCATCAAAAATTATTTTTCAGCTAAATGACTGATCCAAGTTTTGCAGCTATTGGCTACACACAACGTCTGTGTGTCATGCCAGGTCCAAGATGTTTGGCAGGCATAATTTTGTTGACATCTTTGTGGTTACAGACCTCCTGTAGATACTTGCACAGAAACTGTAAAAGGAACCTTTGACATGCTACTATATTCTGGAGGTCCTGAAAATTACAGGTAAAATAAGGAGAGCAGACTACCAGAGAAACAAGGATTCATCACTAAGATGATGTATGCACCTAGAGCAGCATGGTTAAACAGGGTATCCAGATGCCTGATGGTAATGTGCTGCAATTTACAAATCCTCTGAGGTCTAGTATCAAGAAACGTCACAGAGAAACCTTGGGGGGGAAAAAAAAAATGCTCCTTTGTGTTTGTAATGTTGTTTCTTAAAAAAAAATAAAATCTCAAAACACTTTTACTTAAGTTCTATAGGCATGAAAATCAGCACAGGGTAAGCAAAAACTGAATACATAATGAAACATTCCTGTTTTACATTGTTTTGAAGGGAAAAAATGAAAGTCTTCAGACTGCTATAAAACAGTTTGCCAAAGGGATGCAGCATGGGTAAAAATGAATCAGTTTATAGCTTCATCAAAACTAACAGAAGATGCTTAGAAGAGAAACACAGTGAAGTCAGCCTTCAACTGAATTCATTAACAAGGTGAAATCTCTCTTCCAAAATAAGAATTTGTAGCCCTGAGGATGACCAGAAGAACTAAGATCAAGGGGAAAAGGAATCTGCTAATGTGAGACAATAAAAGTGGGGAAACCATAGGCTGGTAATGTTTGGTTTTGAAACTGCTCTGAAAGTATCATGATGATTTTGTTTAGTTTAATGTATGTAGTAAACTCATTCAGTTCCTCAAACTGAATCTCAGTGACGACATAATACTTTTTTCATCAATATAAAGATGGAGTTTATTTTTAAAAGCTTCTCAAATATTGTTTCTTCAAAGTTATTAATGTCCTTTCTTTACAGGAGTTTGGGATTATAACTAAATTACACTACGGATTTTTTCATAATGCGATATTTTCATTCTTTTTCTCTTTTAACATTTATTTTCATGTTTAATCATGAATCCTTAACTGATTATTTAAATGCCAAACATTAACTAACCAACACAAAACATTTTAAATAGTGTACTCAAGAAGGCTTTTTTTCTGTAAAACAAAGATTATTATCTGTATTCCTGCAGGCTATGAATTTCTTTCAGAAATGAAGATTTTTCTAATTAACACTGGCTGCATGCTATAACTTCATCATATTTGCCTGGCTACATGAAGAAAATGTAGGCAGCAGTTTTAATAATATCCAGTATTCCCGTTGCACACTTTCAGAATACTCATTGACCGAAAGTTTCTCCAAAGGCCTGACACAGATGCTCACCCTTGCACAACACCCTGTAAATCATACTAATAGCATTAATCCTGTTTTCATGTGAGTAAAATGCAACACTTGTTTTCAGTGAAATAATGACAAGCACAATGTTTGATGAAAAGTCTAAAATAGTGGATAGAGTTACCACTTTGAAAGCAGAGAAGGAGCTGCACAGAAGCAGCAGCATGCAGGATATTCTGGTCTTGCACCTTCAGATGGCACTTAGTTCGTTCAAGTAAAAGCAAGAAAATGATTGATGTTACGCAGCAAACAGTCTGCTGCTTGCATCCCTGGTGGTGGCGTTTATCGCTTCAGAGTTCTGCTACAGCAATCCTTACGGAAGCCTTTGTCAACAAAATGCAGTTATGAAAGGAACTAGCATGGATTGTCTGCCAAAAAAATCCTGTCTCAGTGAGAAAGTCCCTCTGGGATTACTTGGAAACACTCCTGAACTTGCTGCCAGTCACCTCTTGTGATATGGATGAATAATAAACGTAAAGCTTGTCCTAATGGTTGGTAAAGAACCAGTTGTCTGTCCAGTGGGAGAAGCAGCACAAAAGCTCTCTAGTGCTCCTCTCTATCCCACAAGTGGTCCAGAGATTTTCATGTATCTTTCCCTAAGACAATTCTAAGCTGCCATTGAGTTCCATGCAGCCTTGAGAATTTGGGTAAGAAGAAGAGATTGCATGTCACGTGTTTTTTCCAAACACTTGTAATTCTGGTTATCATCCTTTATACCCAAACACATTTAGATGTGGAGCTATGATACAGGACAATTAATACAGGTCTCCAGTTCCTAAACCCTTGAAATTATATTGCTCTTCAATTCACTGTAAGAAAAATCCATACTTCCATCTGCTATATATACACATATGTTTTATAGATACATGTATATAAATGTGTATATACATACAGATAATCATCTATCTTTTTTCTATACAGATTTCTTTGGACTATATGTAAGCATAGACCGCAAGCAAGATCCTTATTCTGGTACAAATTCAAAGTGGTTAATATCTAATATGAATTAATATCATTCTCAAACTTGAATTTGCCTTGGTAGGAAAATTAGATTTTCCTAGTCATTCAAAGCCAAAATTTTATTACAGTGAAAGCTGTTAAAAATAGAAAACATTTTTGTGCATGAAATTGAATCAGTCATGATTCAGTTATGGGTTATGTGACTAGTCATTAATTAGCTATGATTTACGTGGCCAGGTAATTCCTAACTGAAAATATTATACTTGCATTAAATATATTTACTTACTCAAGAATTCAAAACCATCTGTGTAAAGATTCCCTACATTTTTGTTATCCAATTTAGTCATTAGTCTCTGAGTAAATTTTGCTGCCACCTAGCTAGAGAACAGACACAATAAGGTATCATGGATAAGCATGATGAAACTCTCAGTGTTAATTAAAATGAATTCTGAATTAGTTATCAAGAAACATGAAGTAGGTGTGCTCCAAGTGGCAATGACACATTTTTTTTCTGCTGTAACAGACCTCAGCAGCCCTCAAAGATGATTAACCAGTCCTAAAAAACATGAATCCTTATATATTAAATGTTCTGTATTACACATTCTACATACTAAAATCTGTATATGAACATGGAGAGCATCACTTTTCTTCTGCAGCATTTCAGCTCTCCCTTTCTTAGTTGTCTGCTGCCGTTTTTTGAAATATTTATGCTTGGTGAATAAATTTTCTAATCCAGATTATTTCCTTCTAAATTCATTCTGCTCCTTCTGCAGCTCGACTCTACTATGGAAAGTAGCAAGTGGTTCCAGGGCAGGTAAAAGGGAGATATCTGGATGGATAAGGCAGGCACAACTGCTACTTAACCATACCTTTTCCAGACAAGCTACGCAACCTGAGACCAGGTAATGCCAAAATCCCCCAAAGTCACTCAAAAGCAACATGAACGGGTTAAAACAGAAAACAGATCCCTCAAGATCTGCAAGTGTCTGCACATACCTGACTATACCAGATCCCATTGCACCAACAAAATCATACAGACTGCTCTAAGGGCTCTGCATCTCGGTTTCATGCTACATTACCTTTGCTCTTTACCATATTCACAAACTAGGGGGAAAAAAACCCAGTTAGAAATACACTGTAAACCATGTGTAGTGCTTGAATTATACAATTACATCCTTCATGGGCTCTTCAGGCCTACATGCTTCTAGTGTAGCTCTGTTAGGCTTGTATAAATATATCCCTCCTGTCCCCTGGAAACCCAATCCATTTCAATCTGTAATGTAAATAGTTTCTTTTTAACATGTAGTGTGTGCTGATTTCACCTTAATTATATATTTCCCATTGCGAGAATTCAAACTCTGGGATACTGGGAAAGAATTTAACCAGCAGCCTATAAAGAATAGGGGCTGAAGCTTGGCTTCCATTAACACCTCATTAGACAGAGCCTGTACTGTATGTAAAATGAGCTAATGATTTTTAAATGTAGTTGTCAACCTATAACTTAATAATGTAGAAATATATTTCTCTGTAATACAGAGCAACCTATAGCACATTTTTACCTCTACAAATCAACATGAAGCTGTTGGAAGAGATTATTTACCCCAAGCAAGATCTTCATTGGTCATCATCAAACACTGACCTTTAGTGCAACTGTACCGCTAATACCATAAGTGGTACTAATTGCAGTGTAAATTTTCTGATGGACACAAGCTGACGGTTGGAGGAAAACACCAAGTCTTGGATATAAATATAGTTCAGATTACTAAAAAGGAAGTTAGAACCCTAAACTGATGTTAGGTGGTTATAGGATTTATTCTAATCCCATATAAAGGAACGGCGGAATTCTTGTGCTTGAGTTTACTGTGAGTAACACCATCCTCTACCTTACTAAAAATCACCATTACAGTTTGCGTTAACTTGACAGGTTTAACAGTAGTTCAAGAATGCAGGACTTTCATTAACTCCCACTGAAGCTGAGTAAATGGCCATAGTGTCAAACAGGGGTTGCACAATATATCCCTTAATTGGCAAGGGGATTGTGGTATTCCTATTCATCAGGTGACCCGTCTGCGCAAGGGTTAGGACCTGATCTTGTTGCAGTGGGTTTGGAGGCATGTGTGCGCTGCAGGTGAACCCTGGTTTGCTGTGAGAGCAAAAGGTTCTCATTCACTGTCAGTTTGCTACACGTCCACTGGGTATCACTTTTAAAGAAAAAAAAAAGAAGAGTATTTGTGAATTTATAAAAATCAAAGAGTCTCTGTTTCTAACTTGTGGAAGCCTTCTCTTAGCTTTTTAAAGTAACAAGATTTTGAAACAAGCTGGTTTTAAATACTTCTTCCATAACAAAAAAGATCTCGTGTCTGTAAACCTCACCATATTTGTCTTAAAAGCGTTTAACTTACCAGTGGGTGCCAGCCTACCTTGCAGTGGCCTGAATCCCAGTCAAGCACCAGCATCCGCGGTTACAAGGGGAGGCAGCGGGCAGGACTGATTGCTTGCAAGTTTCAGGGTCTTTGCAGGGAAATTTTTAACTGGATTTACAGCTACTCTACACTGAAAATTTACACATACGGGCTCCATCATCTATACTACACGGCAACTCACTGGCATAGCTTTGTAAAGAGAGTGTACGACTGCCTCTTTGTAACTGCCCCATGCCTAGCTGGTAGGCACAGCAGTCTTTTTCTGGGGTAAATGCAATTAAGACAAGTGACCCTCCTGCTGTTCCTGTTTGATTAGTGAAAACAGCAACGACATTTACTCATTGTCGTCATGCTTGGTCGCTACATTCTTTTGGCTGGGAGGAGGCAGTAGCTGTTCCCAGGGTAGAGGCAGGTATGCCTTTCCTAACCTTTGGCTCAGGATATGTGCTCAGGAACTGCCTGCCTGCAACGAGGCTTGTAAAACCAGTCACATTTCATAAGTGTGAAAAATGCAAGAGGGCATTGTGCAAGGCAAAATATAAGCTGGTAATGTGTGTGTTCGTGGTGGGGAATTTACTTGGGACAGATCTTTCTGTGTCATTGGAGCCGAGTCAAGTGACATCAGGCAGGAAAGGTTTGGCCCTCTGTGAGAAAGGGATGTTTTAAAATCTCCTTGAAAATATCAGAAGTATGATGTGTTATGGCCAAATTACTGGCTCCCTGCTGAAAATGGAAGTGGTATACAGTGAAACGCACGCTGACTCCAACCGGCGGAAAAACAATTACTCCTGCAAGGGAGCACAGAAGCAGTTAATAGTTGCAGCCCCGTAGTGGGGAGCCTGCCAAAACTGGCAGCTAAGCCAGAGCCCTGAACCAACATAGCAGTAGGTCTGTTTGTCTCATGTACTGTGCTTTTCTCATCTCCCTTACCCCACCACAAGCAAACAAATATCAGTAATAATGATAGCCTGAGTAATTACACCTAGCAATAAATCAAGGTTCAAATGCACATTTGCGACAGTACGAGATGTGAAAGGATTATATAATCAGCATTTGTCACTCATCCCTACCGCAGTCGGAAACCACGGGCTAAAAATGAAAGGGGTTTCTATATTAAAAGTGGTGATACAATTCATTTCATTGGGAGCAATTAGTTGTTTACTTACAAGACATCTTTCCATGACACATCATTTTATCTTTAAAACATGATTCAATGCCCTATAAAAGCAAACCCCACTTCTTATAGCTTAATAGCAAGACATTCAGACCAATTATTCTATTCAGCTTCTCCTTTCTTTATAATTGGTAATTTAGCTTGCTGTATAAAACACAATTATACCTTGTTTAGACTAAAGCTGTCTACACATGGAGCTGTACCTGATGCTAATTCTTAAATCTTAGCCATGCTTAAAATAGGTATTCAAATGTACTTCACACTGATGCAGCTTAGTTATCACTTTCATAACCATAGAAATATTCTTGGGTAAATTAGCATTTGCTCATTCCCAACTATGTCAGCAAAAAAGCATTTTCTTTTCATCTTTGCATAAGAGGTAATATGAAAACATTACTGACTGGCCAATCATCAATTTAGCTTGCACACTTAGATTTTCTTCACTCCTTCTGCAAAAACTGCCTGTCATATATTTTTAAGTACACAATCTACAGTGGTATGTACTGCTGCAGAGAACTGAAGTGTCATGGTTGTGTGCAGGTTTTTTTTATATATACACAGGATTAAAAAAAGCCAAATCATAGGGAATAGTTTAAATCACATGCAACTGGGAACTGAACAAGGTGATACTCTGAAGGAGCTAAGGAAGAATGGTTCAGGCTTCAGGTAAACCGAAACTTAAAAAATTTAAAAGAAAACTGAAAACAAGTGATAAGTGCTCTACAAACATATGTCAGAAAAAATAACATTTTTTTTTCTTTGGGTAACTCAGTTCAACTGCAAGCAGACTTACATTGGCAGTTAGTCATTTTAATTATAGTGTGATGACACTTGCTAGTTTAGAAAATGAATCATATGGTTGCACAGGAATTCAGTCTTTTTGCCTTAGCTATATTTATAGACAGAAAGAATTCTAAAAGTGAAACAGACATTTAATTGTTTAAGGGTTACTTGATGCATAAAAGTATTTAATCAGCAATAGTTTCAGGTTATCTGCTCCATTTCTTTCCCCCTTAGAGACCAGACATCCCTCTTACAGCATGGAGGATAAAACAGAATGACAAGCTAATCTAACACACTTTCAGGTAGAAGAATATTTCAGTAGCTCAAAATCATTCCTGTAAGTGCCTTGGATCTTTCTGAATTCAGTAAATTTAATTATGGATGTAGTTTAGTACAAGGAAACAATTTACAATATTTCTGAACAGGAATATTTTACTCTGTCAAAGGACCATAATTGAATCCCGATGTGATACATTCAATGAAGCCAATGAACTTGCATTAGCATAAAGTCTTTAAAAACCTGACACACTGACCTACCTTTATGTGACAGACGTAACCTTGGCTGCCTCGTATCTGTTGCATGACATCCAGTCGGTAGCTCTAGTAACAAGCCATATAGTGCCAGGATTAAAAGGTCCTGGGTACATGCCATCCTGCCCAAGATCAAATTCTTGCTCTCTTCACTTAACTGCTGCTGTTTGTTTCTTGTTTTGGTGGTGGTTTGTTGTTTGTTTGTTTTTTTTTTAAGGCTCCAAGTTCCACTTCTACTTTCCCAGTGCAGTTGGATCTCTGTCTTTGGTCACTTTGTGGGGTATCTCTACGGGAAATTCAATGTTCATCAGAGAAGCACACAGCCTCGGCTAGCCATTTCTCAAGCTGTGCAAATGTCATGTAAAAATATTCCCTCCCTAGGACAATTGTTTATAAAGTGCGAGGACATTCCGAGGCGTTACTCTGCAGTGTTGTGTCTTGAGCTCTCTTTAGTAACTCTGCCAGTGGATTCAGGAAGAAGCTGTATTTTCAGTCCCTCCTGCAAGGCAATTCATTCAGAGGAGGGAGAAAAAAAAAAAAAAAGAAGAAAGCACCCTCCTCTTTGGTGCTCTTCAGAACCCAGCCCCTTGCTCTGACTTGCCAAACAGCTAGTTTTAATTCACCTTTCACCTTCGCTAATTAAAAACAAGAAGTGCCATTCCCTCCTGGAGTTGCAGGATCCACCCAGCGGGGAAGCCGGGCTGTCAGGCTGCTGTATTTACTGAGAAAGTTCAGGGAGGGTTGAGGCAATGTACAGTGCTGGCTGCTTGTAGGAAGCGTTTTGATCCACGTGCCGTGCACCGATTCCTCAATTGCTTGGTGGTTTCACGTCATAAAGCATCGGGAGAAGGGTCAGAATTCCTCCCCTCCCTGCATTTCCAAAAGTCATATCAGCTTTTGTTCCCAGCTCAGTTTTAGAGGAGGATCAACCCCTGAATTAACTGTTTAAGTGCATTATCACTTAGAGTTATTAAACAGCATGCTACTAAGTGGATCAGAATAAAAAGATTCCAGTTGTATAGCCTTTCTTACTTTAAAGGAAAAGGTTCAGCTTTTTTTGGTCCACCACGACTCCCACCCCCCCCTTCCAATGTGGTTTTACACAGTGGCTTCTCCCCATTACATTTTAACTGTCTGTAAGTCTGGAATGTTAGCTCATCTATACACGTCAGGAAAATTACTTATTTGACTAGATGCCTGTAGGATTGGGCAGTATTTCAAAAAAAAAGGAAAAGAAAAAAAAAAGGAAAAGAAAAAAAAAAAAAGCCTGAGCAAAGCACTGAGCACTGTTATAGCAAGATAAACAGCATCAGATTTACAAGTGTCAAGCAGCTGCCTCTTATATTGCAACTAACAAATACCAAATACATCTCTTTTTCAGGTCATTTGTAACTTAAAAATATACCTGTAGCAAGAAGTGAATTTTTATAAATGAAGACTATAAAACTATGTATGGAATACCTTTATTAAAGAATTAACACTTCACAGAATCATTTAGAATTTTGTGAGGTGCACTTTAGTCATTGACAATTGCACTTTTTTTAATGGAATGGAGCATTAAAGTCATGTTAAGTCTTTATACGTCTCATTGTTTTATCCAGACAAAGAACCACAAAGAAAAGAAAATATATGCATTTGACAATAATGCATTCAAACAAATTTGGTAGCCAACACAAGATAATGGTATCTGGAGAGAAAGATTTAATAAAAACTTTCTGAATGTCATCAAATTGAAAAGAACCCAGCACATTAGTATCGTGAAATGCTAATAACTGTAATAGCAGGACAGAAGGAAGCTGTCTTCTGGGAGAAGACAGATGTGTTCAAGAAGAACAAAACATATGAACTGCTAGGACAGAGGGAAAAAAAAAAAAAAAAAAAAGGCAGCTTTGCTGGAAAGACAGAAGCAAATCATGGGAGTGCCCGAGGATTCCTGCAGGCTGTATAACCAGGAGCGGGGAGGAGGTCATGTCTACCTGTTAGTTCTCCAACAGCAGGTCACATACACATACCTGGGCTGGCTTTAAATCAGCTGGAAACCGTGCCAACAGCAGTTAAACCACAGGAGCAAGAGGTAAATCACACAGATATTTGCTCCATTTCTTGCACACCACTGCAGGTTGCACTGAATTTTATGCTGATGTGTCAGCTGCCTGGCAGTGGCTCAGCATGTGTGCTTGAGCCATCGTCAGTGGAGAAGGCTCTGCCTCCAAGCACTGACCTCAGCGTGGATGAGTTTGTCATCTACCCAGTGGGGTTATTATTATTAGCACCTCTCTGTAGTACTGAGGCATACAAATGTTCTGCATTTGACTTAAAATCTGCTGTAAACAAGCATGATCTGGTGCCTGTTGAGGTTTAGTGAAGAGTCTCTGAAAATTTTAGTTTCCCTTTGGGTGTGGTTCTGTGAGTTCTAAATGAAATATTTGCATTTTTATATATAAAAAAAACCACCACCATTTTAAAAAGTTCTTTATTAATATTAATTTGACAATTATTACAATTGTCAAAGACTCATTCTTTCTCAACATAAGTCTGCAAAACTTAAAACCACTTCCCATTCTGAGATAGTCTAAATGGACTTTTTTCTTTGGAGGATCCTGATAAGGAAAACTTCACACTCCTCCTAATTGAATGTATGTATTTTCAAAAAGGACAAAAAAATCCAAATGTGAGCTAAAACCATGTTCAATGAATAAAGCAAACATTGGTGCAAACCCCAAAATCTTGCCTCCCTAGAACACACCTCCGGACTGTAGTAGGGTGTTATTCATTAATTTTCCCAGCCTGCAGCTAAGACTGTAGATGCTCAACAGACGGAATAGTTAGACTTCAGGCATCCTGAGGTGGTACCACAAAGTTAGCATGACAAGTTCAACGCAGTTTCCCCAACTGTAAAGTTCTGTTTTCATTTTCCGGTTGGGGAATGGGAACTGGGGGGGTGGAAGGGACAAGGGAGCTGCTGGAAACTAAGGGCCTTATTTTGTATTTAGGTAAGATGTAGGATGCAGCGGGCCTATTCAAACAAGACAGACACACAAATAAGGGTAAAATTCCCTGCCAACGTGAGCTTACATGCACTCACACGCATTTCTAATCCCACACATCCCCAGCCATTACACAGATCCTGGCTCCCCACAAACCCAACGTGACCCAGTGCTGGAGCTCCAGTAGAGTCAGAAATACCCGAACAAGATGATTTTCATATTTGTGCCCAAGGACAAAGCTTTTTTGTCTGAAATCTGATTCTCAAGCAGGGTGGGCTGTGTGGGTGCCTCAGGCTCCTTCCCTGCCTGCAGAGGGAAGGGCGGTGGAGCAAAAGGCACAGAAGCAGAAGCTGGAGCTGCCACTCGATGTTAAGGCTTTGACTGTCAGCAAGAGGTGCCAGCATGGGAAAGCTGGGAAAGGCTGCTGAGCATGGGGAAAGACGCCTGTGCTGGGAAGAGATGGAGCAGAACAGAAGAGAAAGGGAAAATTCACATTCACGTATTGGTGTATGCAGGAAGCTGATTTGTTTGGGTTTTTTCCCCTAAGAAAAATTAATGTTCTCACAGGGTGAATCCTCACTTTATTTTCCTCAAATTTCTGTATAATGATTGCAAGCCTTGCAGCCTTACACAAGTTTTGATGCAAAGCAAGTAGTGGAAAGGTACAAACAATTTCAAGTCATGAAAAACGTGTGGCCTCAGGCAAGGCAGTCAAGCTCTTTGCCTCAGCATCTTTTCATTTAAATAGGCATAGGTCTCGCCTCAAGGGGTGCTCTGAGAGGCTTCTTCCTAAAGGATTTTAAGCAGTAGGTGGAAGGATGGCAACAAAGGCGTTCAAATATTAGGATTCAGTCTTAGATGAGTACAAACACAGATGCCCCAGGGCTGCGGAGCCTGTATATAGCAGAGGGCTGGGTCTCTGGAGAGTAAACAAAGGTGGATTTGCTGCTTATTTTCTGTTAATAAGGCAAATACAACAGATTTCTGTCAAACCTGAATTTACTCCGGTAGTAAAATCTCCAGTTAAGTAAGTGCTGACAGATAAGTAAAAAACCACATATACCTGGAAACTTTTAAGTAAAGAGTATTTGAAAATTCAGATGCAATCCCTGTATTTGATGGCTGGGGTAGAATCCCCATAGTTACACTGTCCTAAAGAGGAGTACAAGTTTTCTTAATAGAAATGGAAAAAAAAAATGTTTCTTGTGTACATCTACATTCTTGATGTACAGTAAAGGAGTCCATTAAAAGAACTACAAATTAATTGTGAATTGCTATGTAAAGTCTGTGACCCATAGTCTTGATTTGCTACAGCCACTGCAGATCCAGAGCAATTCTAATGAAGTCCTTGAGCCTGTAAATCTAAACACTCTATCTAAAATGCTTCTGACATATTGTGTGAACTGGTTTAAGTTTAACTGATAGAGTGAAATGTAAACGCAGGAGCACAATATAAATAAGTAGATCTGCAGCTACTACCACCAGTAACAAATTCTAAACATTATAACTATAAAGTAAAATGAAGTGTTTAGAAAATTTAAAGCTGGGGTGGTCCATGTGTTACTGTAACAGATAGATTAAAACCAGGTTTAAAAGTTACAAGGCTGCCTCCTCCTTCTGATTACAATACGGTGAGCCATGGCAGGAGTCCTCTTTCTTTACAGAACTGTGCCTGCAGATGGAAGGAAGGTGTGCAGCCCCGAGAGCTGCTGTGTGACCTTCAGTGCAGGTGACAGTGCCTGTTTCTGCATTGGTACTGTAACCTGTGGTAGCTGTATTGCATAGGTAATTGCATCTTCATTTATTTAGTAGACAAAGTTTTAGAAGACACTTCCAGAACTTCTCTTACAGTACTTCATCTGTAAAACTTCTTTTATGTCACTACTTATCCACTGAGCATTGTAGTTCTTATTGACACATCAGCCTTCAAATTCTACCATCCAGAAATCCTCACAACAGATGCAAAAGATGAAGGAAAGATCTATATATCATGTAATTGTTATCTCTGTCTTATCTCTGCCTTTGAGGTGGGAATTCGTGTCTGCTCCGGTCTCCGGTCTCCGTTACAAACTGGTGACTGGCTGTCTTGTGTCAGCAGTACTGGAAGAAATGGTAGCACAAAACAGCGTGCCATCAGCATGGTGCAGGTACTGCAACCTCGTCACTCCCCATCAACCCATAAAAAAATCTGTGGGCACATTAAGTAAGAGTGCTGACAAGAAACAATGAGAACATGAAAAAGCTAGTTCAACAGGTGAGTAATCGCTCAATAATATCTTCTGGGATCTCTCTCAATGAAAGGAGCAGAACCACAGCTCAGATGACCCCACTGACCTTCGGGAGGATACGCTGACTGATAGCAGAAGAATGTTGCTAGATCCGGTTTGATACAAGGAAATAACAGGAAATAATAATAAAACTTGGTCCTCCTATGGAGTTTTCACATTAGAAATGTTTTAGGTCTTCACTTTTGTCTGCAAAAGCTGGATCCTAACCCTGCCTGAAAGTAGATATGTTTATATGTAATGTCTCCAGGATGGGGAACTGTTATTTCTCTTGTTTTATACACAGTGCACTCTCTCTTTGATCCAAGATCAAATTTAGACAATATTCATTAAGCAAAAGAGTTTGACTGAACATGAACCTGTACTTCAAACTAGCCACATAATTACATGGTAGATTAATGCTCTGGAGGAAGAAAAAAAAATCTCAATTAAATTACGTTCCTCTTAATTCCAGAAAGATTGGGTTTTGACAGGTAAATATGGAAACATCCTGCCCTTGGAACATTGTTATTAGCAGTAACGTCATTTCTATGACTAAATTACAGGTGAAAATACTACTCAGGACATAGGTCACATACTTCAGTTAACCTATAAAAACCAGGTGGAATAAATGTTTCTTTCTTCAAATGCAGACCTCTAAAGGGATTTCTTTATAGGTTGTACTAAAAAAAAATGGCATATCAGAGTATCTTATTCCTGAAATCAACTCCATGTGCTTGACTTATGATTAGTACATGGGTCACAGCAATCTGTATGGTTAGTTATGGATGAAAATCAAATTACTGTTTTCTCTAGGGGAATGTATTTTTGATGATATTTTTGCTACTAAATAATTACTGAAGTGTCTAAAAAAAAAGAAACCAAACCCAAAACAGTTAGTTGTTGAAGATCAAGATGAAATATGGCATGTCACATTTTCCACTAATCACTGAGTGGGAAATAAAAATGTAATGGTCAAAAGTCTAATATTAAGTAATTATGGCTATCAGATATTTCCTATTAACTCAGAATGAGGAATGTATTTTATTATAAATTAATGATGCACTTTTGAATTTCCAATGAACAATGTAAATACTGTGTAGTTCTCTCTTGAAATGATTTTGCTTCCAACTGATTGCTTCTTGATCCTTCACTATTTAAAAAAGAAACAATACACCACTTATATAAGAACAATATTATATGCCTTAAAGGCATCATTTACTTGCCTTGGTTCCTCGCTGTTAATTTCTCTACACAAGAATGAAGTGGTCTGGCCATCACCAGAGACAGCTGTAAACAGAAGTTTACTTTCCTTGATCAGACACATGAAGATATAAACTACAAGTTTTCTATATGGAACCTATGGCTATTTTAAAATGTAATTATTGTCTTAAAGGTGAAATGGAAAGCATTTGCAAATAAAATAAACCATTTTGACCAAAAATCAATTGCAGGTTTTAAAGCTGTAAATGCATTTTGATGCAAATATTTGAAAATCAGTTCCAGTTTTATTACCCACTAATGGGTTCCACATTCCAACTTGAGCAAGTTGATGACATCATCAGTCCGAACCCAAGTCCTGGGCTACACTTAGTTTGTATTTTTACTTATACCTATTAGTGGAAGACATACACCATAACAGATCTCAAAAGCAGAGAGCAGGAACTGGTATATGCTGTGATTTGCTTCAGTGGGACATAATCTGCTTTCAGGAATGAATTAGATTTCTTGTGACAGCAACGTGGGTCCAAAAACTGAAGGAAAGATGAAGGAAATCTAAAGACACACTTTTGGGCATTTAAAATGGAGCATGCTTGGAAGTGCGCTGTTTGTATTCAACCACAATACAGAAAGAAGCTTAGCTGACATGCTTCTGCGTCACAGTGGTTAAATCATTGACTCTCTCCTTGGTGTAAAGATGTTTTTAGGTATATATCCTGCTTTGAACCCCTCTAGAGTTGTCAGGCATTTAGGTACTGTGGCACTGAGTACTGAAGCACACAAATCCCCAATATGTTGCAGCAATTCCTAGTGAGCAGTGGCCGATCTCACTGTAGCCATAGACAGCTTGAAGAAGTGTGGGAGATCTCGAACATTTCCAGTTCTGTCCAAACATCTCAAAGGAATGAGGTGCCTACTGTGGTGGGAACTGAACAGTCTGTTTCCTTTGAGGTCTTTAGAAACCTCAACACTAACCAGATCATCACTTGCAAAGGAGAAAACCCAAAGAAATCCATTTCTATATTTCTAACTGCTTTATCCCCCACACACACACACACATGCACCTGCACTGCCTCCTAGCCAGTGATGTCCCTATGCAAGAGAACTTCTTGTCTGATTGACTTACTGCCCTTTGCTGTGTGGTAGTTGAAACAAAAAGTATGGCTTGGCGTTCAGAAGTTGGGTGTTCCTTACACCATAAACACCTTTTCTTGGTTGGTTTGGGGTTTTTTTGGTGTTTTTTTTTTTTTTTTTTTTTTTTTTATCTGCTTTATTATTATCAGGAAGAAAGTTGTTATCATTGGATTTCACTTTTGACATCCATGTAGGCAGATACTTTTTGGAACCATCAACAAACTCACTTAAAGAAAAAAAAAAGAAAGAAAGAAAGAAAGAAAGAAAGAAAGAAAGAAAGAAAGAAGGAAAGAAAGAAAGAAAGAAGGAAAGAAAGAAGGAAAGAAGGAAAGAAAGAAGGAAAGAAAGAAGGAAAGAAGGAAAGAAAGAAGGAAAGAAAGAAGGAAAGAAAGAAGGAAAGAAAGAAGGAAAGAAAGAAGGAAAGAAAGAAGGAAAGAAAGAAGGAAAGAAAGAAGGAAAGAAAGAAGGAAAGAAAGAAGGAAAGAAAGAAAGAAAACCCGCACAAAACCCTAAACCAGAGGCTTTAAAACATTTTCTTTATTGAAGAGCCAACACCTTCATGTTTCAAAAGGTCACTGGACAGCATATCAAACAGCATTAAGTTAATACTTTAAATTACAACCTTGAGGAAATGAGAGAGGAGTGCCGGTCTGTTTTGCTAGATAAGTAAATACTTTATCTCAGTGAAGTCTGTTGTCTGCACGTTAAGATCATTTGCATCATTATTAAGGATGCACAACTATTACCCTCATCTGCTAAGATACTGCCATCTCCATAGTCATTTAATGTTGTTCCAGTAACAAAATCAATGGTGACAGTCATCAAAATAACTACTCAGAAATCCAGTTTTACATCTGTGTGGCAAAAGTGCAGTAGTGTTGCTGCCAGGTGTGAGAAAAACAACAAAAATAAAATCCTAAGGCTGTGTTGGCTGATGCAGAAATTTCACATACACAAATTTCCCTATTCAATAGAACAGCAATGAGATAGAAACAAACAGGAGGCGAGCAATTGTACGAATGGGAGAAGCAGTCCTCAGGCAAAGGAGGTTCATTCCCTTGCCATAGCTGAGCTGAATTCAAAGGGAGAGGCTGGATCTATGAAACAAGGTATCAAGAAAAAAAAATCAAGGAAAGCATCGTGGCAGCAGGATGACTTAGGCAGCGGACTAGCTGGCTCAGGATGTGGTCAAATTCATGTTATTTGGGGCATTTTTAACTAGGCCACCCTGCCCTGCTGGGGAGGTGTACCAGATGATGTATCAGTTGTTTTCCACCCCTAGATGCCATGATCTTATAAATGTTGTGGCTCAGGACCATGTCTATTTTGAATTTACAAAACCAAGCTGTATGTAATGGGCAAGGCAAGGATTAGAGATGACTAATTGGGCGAGTACAAGACTATTTATACAGGGACTTTGTACACTTGGTGAGGGCACAGTGAAAACCACACGTCTCTGGTTAATCTCTCTGCAGGGATTCTTTGAATCATAATTTGTTTTTATATAAGTGACCGTCTTCCTCCAACAGCAAAGGAGGGCATGACCCAAAAGGCAAAGTGACCATAGACTGTAGTTTAGTCTGCTATGACTTCCCTGTTCTAACACAAAGCACATGTGTATTCCCTAAAATAGAAAAGTTAAAGCAGGCAAAACCAGAATGACTTACAAATTATGGCTGCCCAGGGGAAGCCCTGATTTACAGTACAGCAAGTTATACAGTCTGTTGTTGCTGGGCTAGTTGATGCTCAGCATAATTACCATAGCAGTTACTATGATAAAGTTTTAAAAATAAAAATAATTAAAAAATTAAGGAGTTGTTAAATCATCTGGAATACAAAAGTGGTCTGTGAAATGCAGAACCCTCTCATTTGTATTGCTGGGCATCACTTCTGCAGTCTGTGTAGGTCTTATTCCTTCAGTTATATTTTCCTAAGGTTTCCCAGACAAATTATTACGTCACCAAAAAGGCCAGAAACAGGTTGGCTTCATTTTCTGGTTGTGCAAAATGACTTGATTCAAATTCTATTAATAGGGACAGCTAGGAACACCAAATAACCTGAAATTATAACTTTATTGGTGAGAAATGTGAAGATGCTAAAAACATTAATTCAAAAAACTCCCTATTTTATGAGTTAAATTCCCAAAACTGAATTTTCAGATTTGCATCAAGTTAGCTGCAGCACCATTTGTGAGAACTGAAAACACAATAAACAAAAAGCACATCTGTTCCAGTAATTCAGGGCAATACCTCAGAGTTATCCTTCAGATTATAAACAGTCCCACTGACTTCACCAGTGGCATTCGTGTGCTTTAAGTTAAGCATGCAGTTAAACAATTTCCTGGGTCAGGGTTCAAAATCCTGATTTTATTTTAGTAATAGAAAAATAGGAAATAAAGCAAACAAAAAAAAAAATGTTTCTATTAACAGTGTTAGAAAAGGACAAACAACTCCTTAGTTTTACACTTGTTTTTCCCATTTCAGGAATTGCCCCCAAACAGGTAATAATTTCTGTGAAACTGATTCTGGATAGAGATCACATTCTTTTTATCTGTACAATAAATAATTCAGTTCTGAGGTGGTGAAAAAGTGAGGGTTTACAGGTGAAGTTGGGCAGAGCTGGTTCCGGGGAAGTGAGGGCAGGCAAAGTGTGCCAGGGGTGGGAGTGGGGCTGAGGGTACCTCTCCAGTGCTGGGCTTGGGGATTTTTTCTTTCTGGTTACAGGAGCAAGTGGCACAAAGTGACCAGTGTCCATACAGCTTAGGGTTAATGCACTGCAGCGCAGACTGGCCACATCCACTTACATAAAGTATGGACCAAAGGTTTCTTTCCCTGTGATCCTGAGCTTCTGAGGAGTGATTATCACCCTGTGCATTTTATTAGTTTCAAACGGCCTAATAACACCTCAAAGGTTGCATTACAGTTCACTAATTTTACATTTTTATGAAACAAAATCAAGGTTTTGTGATTGCATGCCATCAGGTGCGTTATGAAGGCTTGCGAGGTTTTCTGAGGATGCAAAGCCTACAGAGATAGTGTTGAAGGGCTGTGTAGGACAAAGAGGGGTGCCACCTTTCTGTGCCACCTACCAAGAGGTATCCCTGGAGCCAATTGTCTCCTGGAATGGAGAGAGCCTGAAAGAGTCAGGGACCAAATTAAATATTAATTAGTCCTGAGCTGGCTCAATGCAAGGAGACTGAGATGGACGCCAAGAAATTTTAGAGGGACAGGAGTGAGGGCAGGGGCCTTTCTCTTTGTTGTTTCTTTTCATCTGTGGGACAGGACCCATTTGTCCCCATACCTGCAGACCCCTCTACCTTCCCTATTGCAGCAGCCTTTGGCGGCACTCGATGCTCCTACTGCTGGATAAGCACCCTCCCTTTTCCCTTGCCACTCACATCCCTCCTATGTACCTTTCCATGTATCTTAGGCTGACATGAAGACTGAGCTTCTTCTGTATGGAATGAGGGCGGATCAGCTTCTTCCTCTTCATAAGGTTAGGGTCAGCATGGATCCAGAAACTTCTGCTGCATAAGAAGTGTTCCTCTCTCCCCTGGCCTGTGCATGAATCGATAAATATGAAACATTCAAGCTCGAAGTCTCCTTCCCATCCCAGCTGCAGGTGAAGGGCACTGCCTATTACCTCTTTCAGGGCACACTGGTAGGCAGTTGCCCGTCTGCTTATGCTCTGCAAGCTTTTAACAGTCAGATTCTGTATTGCGAGAACAAATTCTAATCAGCGCCTGTCAGCTATTTCATCTTGCTGGAAATAAATAGGAAATTTAGGAGGTTGGATTAGCCCTTTCTGTCATCACACAGCTCTAGCTGTTTTTCAATTTCTGACGAAATCTTGGTAACCTGTACAGTTTCTCTGTACCTCTTCTGAAGTTTCTTGAACATGCCTTACTCAAGGGACTTTTCTGCCCTTTTTCTAACTGTGTCAGTGGAAGCAAAATGACTTGTTTGTAACTGAAATTATTGCTTTCCCCTTGGAAATGTTTGGGACTTCATTTGCCCCCCTTCTTATTTCATACTTGGTGCCATAATAAACAATCACCAGAGGTTATTGTTGGTATCAAGTTCAAAGGATGCTCAAGTTTGAGAAGATTCACTTGCAGCCTATGTTAAAGTGGTTGTTATGAATCCAAAGAAAAGAGTAGTATGAATTACTTGTGATAGAAGGAAATGAAGGATAACCTGCAGAATTTATACCCCATTTTGACTGCACTAACACTTTGCCTGAGGAGAAACAGGTTAGCAGACTAAGGGTGCTTCTGCCTACATGAATGCTTTTGTTCTGGTCAGGACTATGGCTTTGTAGTGAATTATCTGATTCACATACCACTCCTCGACTGTGTTGCAGAGCAGTGGGAGAAGACGCAAGCAAACTGGATTCCTTTCTGATGAAACTAAACTGGAAGATACATTCCAGGATTGCACCCAACATGCTTCTACTGTTACTGGGCACCAGTCCAGGGAATCAGACTAGAACTAATCCAAAATTAAACTCCTGGAACTCATATAGCATAGATGTCAGGTCTTGTTAATCGCATACGAACTGATCAAAATGACTGTTGTATCCTGGCTGCTGACAAATTCACATTGAATCGATTGTACAATTTCAGATACAAATACTTTTCATGGAAATAGCAAGGAAATGATTAGTCTCATAAAACTGTTAAAACAAGAGTGTGCATCTTACCTATGTTGATCAAATAGAGCAGCGATTAGACATTCAGATGTGAGACATCCAATTTTAAGCTATGTCACAGTTTGATTAAAACCCATGAATGTAAAGTCCTTTTTTTTTTTTTTTTTTTTTTTTTTTTTTTTAATGAGGCAGTGCATAAAGTTGACCCATAGTCCAATATTTTTGCATGCCTACCTCAGACCAGATTATCTGACGTAGATCTACTGGGACCTTTCCTCTGAGGTTCACTATAAATGTAATTGTACATTCAGAAGAAACATATTTTTTTCCTTTTGAGAGAAAGAGGAAAATGTTTTCACATTCTATTCACCTTGAAACTTCATCTTCAGTTTTAAACTACTGAAATACCATTACTCACATAGCACTATTCACAGGACCTCAGCAGATCTGGCACTCGGTTCCCATGTTCAGATCATCAGACTAAAACACTCAGCAGAATGGAAGCATGTCTGAGAAAGATTACTATTACTTGTCACTTTTATGGAAATGTGCCATCTTCTTCTAAAAAAGGGGTGTGCTTGATCAAGAAAGTCTGCCAACTAGAAGTACATATTTATAAATACATAAATCTTGATCAGCCATAGCTGGGAGCTTATTTCCCTGTGGGCTGAACACCCAACAAATGACCAATTGACTTCACTGTTTGAATAGCTGTAAGATGGGAGGAATTATTTTATACTGAAGGTCATATTTTATTTATTTCAGTTCAAGGGACAGTAATTTTCCACGGCTAATATCCTGCTTTTAAAATATCTTTAAATTATCTCCCTAAAATTAAAATTGTATACTCACACGTCTTTCACTGGCACTTAACTTTTGGAAAGACTTAATTCTAAGTTTGTGTCATTGAACTAGTTCTTTCCACAGATATTCTCGGGAATTTGTCTTAGCATAAAGATGTCTTTGAATGTTTCCCTCCAGATTTTAATGCTCTCAGGATCTTATGATTTTTCTCTTATAATTTCTGCAGAAGACCCACAGTCTTGACTCCTAAAACCTATGATCTGAGAAATATACTAACCAACTATGTTTTCTCAATTTGGTAATTTTAGACTTTTATCAGGCAGTTTTTCACTAGCATTATTAATCTTTCTCAGTTGTTGTATTTGGTTTTGGGTTTTTTGTTTTTGGTTTTTTTGGGGGGGTGGGAGAAATTAGTACTTAGGAAGAGTGCTGTCCTATTTGAAAGAAACAAGAAATGAAAATAGAATTCAGCAGAAATTAGTCTACATTCCTTTAGACAAAGGAGGGAAAGAGAGAGCCTTGGTACCAAAACCTGGCTCTCTGAAAAAGAGAGCCAATGCAAAGAGGTGAAGATAGATGTATAGTGAAATTGAGAAATACCTCCAATAACTTGTTTTTAGGATAGTGTGTGAGAAAAATGAAGGCAAAACTACAAAAAGAGGTTTCAAAGGAGCTATAAAGAACATAGGAACTGCCACAGCAGGAAGGTCCCAATGACTATGGCTATGGAAAGGATGGGCACAGATAGTTCATGTCTACAGATGACTTCAACTTTGCCTGCACAGCCACAGCAGTGGGAGAAGCCATCAGTTCAAAAAGGAGTTGCTTTGTCAACTTTTGGGCCTAAGTATCTTCATTTAATTTTAGAAGCCACACCACACAGAGGGGGACAGCGTACATGTTCATGTCCAAGTGTACCTCAGTACTGATGAGGGAAAAAACACATTATCAATCTTGTTTGTTAGATTTTATACAATCAGATCTATCTTTGTCCCTTTTTGCTGAGGCCACCACAAGCTGTCACGTGTCATTTGAGGGTATTAAACCTAGCTGAAAATAGGGCTTAGCCCAAATATTTCACACTGACTGCTGGACAATAAAAGTAGCCTGTTGTAGCTGTTCATGTTCCGGACTGGATCTGGCCTGGAACAAAACCCTAAAATGCTCGGTACTCTGCAAGTTATGAATTTGAATCAGAAGCTTTATTCTGTGGACTATATCAGTTTTGGAACTGTGTTCTTCATAAATTTGTAATTTTACTGTGTTAGAACATGGAGAATATAAAGCATTTAGGAAGAATAAAAAATAATAATCAGTAACAGTTTTGAGAACTGGTTTTAATTTGCATCTTCTCCTTAACTCAGGCTGCCCTTCATCCCTAGGGGGTTCTACAGCTGTCCACATTTAACTGACCCCTTGATAGCAAAAAGGTCATTTACATTTCCTCCTCTTTAGTTTACTGTAAAGGCTCATAGCAGCACTTGTGGTGCTGCATTGACCAAAATGCAATTCTTTTTCAGGTTGAAATTCCTCATTTCTTTCCACCTTATAAATAACATATAACATTTAGGTCTCAGTTCATTCCATTAAATATAATATTTTTATTAACACCAGAGAGTGGAATGTGATTCCAACATTCACTGGATATTTTGGTTTAAATTTCCTTATAATAAAGGCATAATAAAAATAAAATGTGAAGTCTTTGGACTAATTAATAATTATTTCCCTTTCGCTACAGACTTGCATTTAGGCATGCATTCCAGTCTCCCTCAGACCTTCCCCACCATTTACTTTCCTTTCTATAACATTTATTCATACAGATAATTTCTACAGTTAAATAACCATCAAATTGGGAAAAAAGAAAAAAGGAAAGGGATTTTATTTGTACAGTTTGTTTCTGTTTTGGAAAACAGGCTTATGATTTTGAATCTTTGGTGTGAGGATCATGAGATATTGGTACAGTATTTCCTTTTGCCAAAATCTGACTGGTAGCATCAAGAGCTGGGTTTAAATTCTGTAGGGACCACTGAAAAAACACTGGCTGCATCCAGAAACCTGGAAAAATTATACAAACACATCTGCTGCTCAATAAGGTAATTTTCTAACCCGACAGAAAACAAGGCTTAATAAACCTTGTTTAATAACCAAAATTTTCATCCAAGGAAGAAAAGAGCATACTATAGCAGGTAGATAAACAGAGCAACAACAACATGATTCCTAGAGGTCAAATATAAGTGCTTAGCAGTCTTTTTCTCCAGGGACACAATTTTTTCAAAAATAACTGCCTCTGAAATGTAACACATAGAAAACCAGCTATGTCT
This sequence comes from Falco rusticolus, assembly GCF_015220075.1. NCBI lineage: Eukaryota > Metazoa > Chordata > Aves > Falconiformes > Falconidae > Falco > Falco rusticolus. The sequence continues at coordinate 25,136,139 of NC_051191.1, read as the reverse complement.
TAGATCTCTCTATTTATCCTTTTCATTTTTTACCTCTTTGCTCCACCCAGTGACAAGGCACGTCTTTCTCTTGTGGCTTCCTCTCCCCTCTGGAGTTCTTGGGTTGTAACTGGTGTCTTGGTCATGAAGCTTAAATAGCCCTTGCACGAACACTAAACACAGAGTTCTTTTCACCTGAGTATTAGTCAACTGCTTGCATTATATCTCGGGCTATAGTGCAGATACATCTCTTTACTGACTGTAGAGGATGTTTAGATATCTATGATCTATAACATAGGTTAGATGTCTAATGATATTTAAGCAGGTAAATCTAGCTGAGTGAAAACCTACCTGAATCACTCAGGTTTATCAAGAATGTAATCAGTCTTCCTATAATACTGAAAAAACATATTGCATTTTTCAACAGAAAATGTGATTCTTAATTACAAGCCCATTTCTTCCAATTGGCAACCATTACACAGCACCATGAATCATGCACATCTTTTTTCTTATTTCATCAGCTGGCTATAAAAGTTAGTTTCAAGGTCCAGAAAAACTGAATTTATTTAACCTGCTTTCTTTCACAGTTGCTGAAATGAATATGCAACTTTTTGCTGCTTGCTAAATCACATGGCTGCTTTATTGGGAGCTGAAAGAATGACTGTAAGAATGTCAAATGAAAGATGTTGAACAACACACATTATTTCTTTCCTAAAAGGTTAATTCAGCAAATAAAAACACACAGAATTAGCATTCAGGAGATCCAGATTCAATTCCTGGCTCTGCTTTTGTGATAGTTCTTCAGGTTGCTTCATTTCTTCATGTCTGAGATTCCCCATAATTAGAAACAGAGGTATTACTTTTCATGTCAAAAGTACACAGCAAAGATATTTCTTCAAATATTGATGGAGTCTAAAGATATAGAGTCTGGAATACAAACATCTTTTAGATATTCAATCACTTTATAAAAGCGTATACATTTTTAACCTAAAAATACTTTGCACATCACACTGTAAGAGTAATCCTTCTTATCCGTATATTCCCTACTTAAGCATCCACAACAGAAACAAGTTGAATTTTAAATAAGCTGTGCTTATTCAGATTCAAAAGCTAAGATAATCTGCTTTCCCAGCAGCTTGAAGCCCTTCAGAAAGTTGCACAAAACTAAATATTTTAAAACTTTTCCTAGAAGTCTCATGCAAAACTTGTGGAAATGAGGCAACTTGGGTTAATAAACATTGTTTGTCATGTAAGGAAAGCAGACGTTATTAATTATCAAAGTAGAGATCACGCTCATATTGCACAACAGCACAGAAAGTGTAGTAGCACTGTAAGTGAACCATAAAATTACAATGTGTTATTTTTGCTAGAGGTGGTGAAACTAACATCATATTTGGTAGGAAGGAATGTTGCTTTTTCCTTTAAAAAATGTTACAGGAGAAATCTCCGCGTGAATCTGTCGGTACTGTTCAGCTGAAAGACTTTTTCCTTTGCATTGATTTCTACTTTTATAATAGAACAAAACCGATAAAGTTTGTGCTAGAATGGAGTAACAAATTGTAGCACTTGTTGAAGTCAAAGTGATGTGGTTCTGCTTCACTGGCTTCCTACATTAATCTGAATGACCTGAAAAGGTCACTATTTTATCCTTCTTTCCCCTCTTTTTTCAACTGTTTGGCAGAGCATTTTTTACAATGCACCTGAGTGTGGACTAGTGCCCCCAACCTCAAATGCTGACATAAAAGTAGACAGAAGCCATTTTTTCTTATTTTCTTTTGCACTCATTTATCTCCAGGACTCCCCAAATATCAAATGTATTGAAATCAAATAGTGTTATCCCTTCTCCCAGTGCCTTGTACAAACAAAGGAAGATACATTTCTGAAACCAACCAGTACTCCTTTACACTTGCAATCAAGGGATATAATCATCATAATGTACAAATACATCATGGAATAAATTTGACTTTATCATGGGATAAATTTGACTTCGACACTTATTTTTGTATTAGATTTTGACCCTTAGTACAAGGATGCTGCAAGGTTTAAAATTTTGTAGGTATACCAGAAAAATAACTGTCATAATAACCCATGTTTCACAGCACAGAACTTTTGTGATCTTCTTTTATTAATTTCTATAGAAAACCAAGTATTTTCTGATAAATACAGAGAAAAAAATATACAACCAGCTAAATACTAAAGTCAAACTAATACAGCTTTTTTGCTACTGACATTGCCTTTGATTTTTCACAGAATTCACTTTTCCAAATTGGAAACTTTCACTCTTTAGCTGAGAGTTACTCGTATTTGGAATAAATTATATTACCATATGTTTTAATTTTTCTTAATGATTCCCTCATATAGCTCTTTACTTTTTTCCTACAAGACCATTTAGTTCAAAGATGATCTTCAGCATTTATAATTGAAGATTTAAATCTAAAATTATCGCATGAGAAATTATAAGCCACATGAGTAGATGCATTAACTTCTTTAATACTGCACACAATTTAACATTGCTCACATGAATCTTTGCTCATGTAATCACTTGTATCTGGGCTTTACATAAGTCTTCTAGTTACATAGTCCATGGAATAATGATTCTATTGTCCTTATGTAGATAGGTAAGAAACTAATGAGCAATAGAAATCAATTATTTAATCTTTAAAAATTATTTTATAAAATATCTATTCAACTTAAGTTAGACATTTATAGTAATTGAGAAGCATTTAAATAGGGAGGAGATGGAATATAGACCTTTTATCCAATAAGCCCATCAAATTTTACAGACTTGCAGATGAAATTTCACAGGTTTCAAATGCCCTACCTGTAATTAAAAGAAAAAAAAATATTGTTCTCAATCTATTTTTTTCCCTTGCAGATGTGAAACCTGCTTTTTCCTGGTTACATAGATAGACCACAGTGCTCTCTAATTCCATTTAAAAATAAGAAGAAAAATAAGAAAAAAATTAAAAAAATCTGTATCTGAGTTAACATTATATTTACAGTTTCCCTAAGCTATATCATACACTCTTTGTACAGGAAACTGCAACATGGGAAGGAGTTTTTTGGTGGTTTGTGGTTTTGTTTTTTTGGTTTTGTTTTGGTTTGGGTTTTTTTGTTTGTTTGTTTTTTGTTTTTAATGTAAAGAGAGTAATCAACTGGTTGGGGACAAATTTCTTTAAATTATTTTGTGTTGGGCTCTTTCCTAATGACAGTCACGCACCCGACCCAGGGGCTGACTTGGTAGGGCTTTTGAGAGCTCCTTTCTGTAAAGACAGTGTGAAATCACATTGCCTTGTGGAGCTTCAGCTAGCAAGAGCTCTGCTTGGCAAGGTTGCTGTCTCCTTTTCACACAATCTGTAGCGTGCAGCCAGGAGTGTGGCAAACGTAGTTCAGTAATAGTTCTGTACTTTCTTTCTTCTTATACCACGCTGAAGTAGACACCCATCTACCTTGGAATGAAACATGATGTTAATAAGATGAAAAGTCTGAGAAACAATCAAGTTAAAAAATAATTTTTTCTGTTATGGATCAGCACTGCTTACAGTAAAAAAACCATAAAGAGCTTTCTTTTATTTCTGATCATTTCCATGTTTAGAAAGCAGAAAACCTGTTTCTAAGCAGGTGGAAAATTTCCACATGGTCATTCAAAATTTCTCAACTTTCATGTTGAAGACCCTTAAAAGCAGAATGACTAGTTTAATTTCCAACTTTCTGGACCACATCTTTTAGCTCAGGTGGACTCCAGATTTTTGGTCTATGTGTGTCAACTTTTGATATTTATTTTAGTCCAGTATTTTCTTAGGCTATGGGAATAATTTTTTAAGAATGTATTTAGAGTTATATGGAATATTTACCCTTGTTTTTTTGTAAATGCCACTGTGCTATTTATTCAGTGTCACAACATTTTCTGCTTTTTATTTCTGCTTCATCAGCATCATTTAATAGGACTGTGTTTCTTTGCTTTTTATGCTGTATAAAACACTAGCAGCAATGCCCTGTTGCCTTCCGTCTCTCTTCTTGGGCCAGCAATTTAATCAACAGCACAAAAGATTGGCAGTTGCATGTGGTTCTTGCCAACAGAAGAGGGCGTTTCCTCTGCAGTGTAGATCCCCCACCACCAGCCCCAATCTTCTCAACCAGCCCTCCCAAGAACTTTGCAGACTAGATGAACAGGTTAAAGAGGGAAGCAGCAGGAGGAGTGTCTATTTGCAGCTGATAATCACTGGGTATTTAGAGGCAGTTGAGCCTTGATTTGTCAAGATCTTTCTCCCTACAGTCTTGAGTTAGAAGGAGCAGCCTAATATGATGTTCTAATTTCTATGCATAGATATTAGAGATGGTTGCTCAGAATAATACTTAAAAAAAAAAAAAAAAAAAGGAAAAATGGTTGTGCAGACAGTTAGCATAGTAAATAGTATAGTGGAGGAAACTGGAGGTAATAGGACCTGTATACTTTACAATGACCCTTGTTTACTTTTAGAAAATAAAAATACAGTTTTTAAAATTACTTACAGTGAAATAAAATATGGTTGGATTACTTGGGTCTTCAGGACAATCTGATCATTTGTTTCAGGTACAGAAGTAAGAAGTGACCTTTTAAGGAAAGAGTTAGAAAAAGGCAGAATCACATTGGTGCCCCTAGAGGGTACAGTGGTGTGAATATGGCCCCTCTAGTTATAGAAAGTTGCTGATAAAATGATTAAGCAGCAGCCTCAACTTACATAGAAATAACTACTTTCTAGAGAATGCAAGAGCATTGCTGTGCAAGATCATGAACATTTTTATTTTCTGTCAATGACTAATACGCTTCCTAAAATCACAGCAACTATTACAGTGAATCACACTTGTCAAGTCTACAATTTTTTCCTCTACAGTGGTGGGAAACAAATAATTCAGAGAAAGATATAAGAAAACTAATAGGAAGCATGGAGTAACTTTTCACAGGATAATATTCCTGGCTTCTTCTCTGCTGAGAATTACCAGCCAGAAAAAAAAGTTACTAGAAATCTATATTCTCTTATCAAAGAGGAAAAGTCAGTCAGAAACTGATAGTCCTGTCTATGTTGCTTATACGCAAAAGATTGAAATTGCTTTTGGCTTATAGTGCATCTTCTGATAGCTCAAATGTGCTGATATTTCCTTGATATTCCTGATATATATCGGTACCTATATTGCTATTCTGTCAGGATCAGGAAAGGGATGTTTCAGACAGCAGAAGAAATAAAAGATTAATAAACTGCTGACAAGAAAGATCTTTGCATTTATTTTGATTATATTAATGATTGTACTTGACTGTGAATTTACATTCTTAGGCAGTTTTGGTCTGTTGATCAGTCTTAAAAAGGACTGTACAACCTTTGGGTGTAGATAGAAACTTTTAAACTTTCCCATAAACAGTCCCAAAATACATTGCCTGCTAAAACTGGCAAAGTATCAAGCTATGTCACCTCACCCTGAGCTAAATTAGATCCTTAGTTCACAAGTAGTCTCATTTATTTCCCTGAGACTATTCCTGGACACAGGTGATACTCAGTCTAATTTAAGTCATTCATCTGTTTTTAAGAAAATCCAAATAAAGTGAGCGTGAAATGGTATTTAATGATTGCACACATCTTATGTTAGAAAACACAGGTCTCAAAAAAGAGTCCTATTGGCTGCATGGTTCCTTCAGTTCCTCGACCTATACTATGAAAGTTGAATCACGTACTATTAATGCAAGGAGAGACTTCAAGTGGTTGCTCTTATACTTCCAAAGTTAAGATGTCAGCAAAGGTTGTTATTTCTTTACTACCATCATAAGCAATGAATGAAAACAGAATAAAAAGACAGATTCATATAAATGATGGGCATTTATCAATAGAATTTCCAGTGTTATTACCAAACCTTTGCAAAATGAGAATAAAAGTATCAAGGATACTTTAATCTTGTGGTAAAAGGCACAATGAGAATCCATGACAACAAATTTGGCAGAAAAATTTAAATAAAGCTAATGTCCCTATTCTTTCTTAACACAACTGTGCTACAGGTTAGGAGAACATGTTGTATTCCCCACCTCTAAACTCGTAAAATAAAACTAAGTGCATTTTAGAAACTGTGCTTTAGTCACATGGAGTTATTAGCTTCCACATAGGAAAAACTAGATCACATTTATATTGGATTACACCTGAATTAAACATACTCTGAATTATGCAGGAGTTAGACTATATGAGTTAATGATCCAGCATTTATGAGTGACATTCTCATCAGAGACCTGTAACAGGGTCTGATACAGCATACGTTTGTTCTCTTTCAGGAACATGTCAATACTCACCAAGCTGGAAGCAGTTTCATGCATGGAGGCTGGTGTCAGGCTTTTATTCTTCAGCTATTATCCAGGATGTTAAATCCTGTTGATGCTGCCCATGAGATATAAATCAATATTTGAACCTACTTCTAGGCTGGGTTTTTTTCCTTTAATCACCCCAGAGGATTTCGGCTAAGGCTCTGCTCTGTCTAACAGTGGCCATTATCCAGTGCAACATTCCTGATGTTTGCAATGACAGTTGACTTTGGCTTATCTGACATATTTTTTCATTGCTGTAGCTACTTTCCAGGAGACTTGGGTGCACTTGGCAAGCATCATGCATTATAACTACCCAATCCCCTAGAAACAGTTGTTGAGGCTCTGGGGACAGGCTGGCACTTCCTTACATGTGGCTGGAAAAAAACGTTTGTTTCCTAATGGTAGCATACCCCCAAACAGAGTACAGTTATAATGGTCCTTTTATTAAGACTAATTTATGTAAAATCTGATTTATGTAACAGTCAACCATCCTTCTGAGGAGCTTAACTTCCAAAAGGATTATGGAATACAAAGCCATTCTTTGGCTTTAAGGTTGCTACCAGCAACATGTAATAATAGACTGTAAGTCAGATGGAAAATAGAAAAAAATGATTACAGACTCAAGGCACATCTCTACTCCAGACAAAACTTCTTTTTTTTTTCCTTTTTTTTCCACCCCCCTATTTTTTATTTGATTCAGAATATGCATCTTAACTGGTTTTACTGGTATTAATCCTAATGACTTTATAGCTATGAATCACATTATAATTGTAACATCAGAATACAAGATCTGCTATCAGGACTTAAAAGCTTAAAAATGTACAATGATGTGTACCCAAACAGATAGCATTCAAAATGTGCTTTGATTTATTTTTAGGACTATGCCTACTGAATATCAATCACAAAGTTACCAGTGTTGTGGCAGTTGAAAGCCGGAAGATTTTTTCCCCCTTGTAAATACATTGGTGTTTCAGATTTTTCTTATTTCCTTTCTCAAGCAGTTGTAGTACTCTTTGTTTCTCTAAAAGCTCCCTCGAAATCTAGGAAAAAAATATTTTGTCACACTTGCAAATTGCTCAAAGTCCCATCAAACTAGTGTATAACCACTCTCTGTAGAAGGAAGGCTCCCCAATGTCCCTGTTCAGCATCAGTTAGATTACTTTTGACATGAAAAAAGGTTTTAGCAGGAAAGCATTACGGCAACACTCTATGGAGTGCCATGTAGCAGCCGCCGCCTTCTATTCAGATGACTTGGGTTTGCCCCATTTACATTCTCTATGAAAGGCATTAAGTAAAATCTTTATATGCTACCATTAGCTCACAAACTAAGGCCAAGTCAGTCAGTAAAGTGTTGACATATAAGTGTGATAATCATGGTCAAGGTTGATTGTGGGGTTAGAAAACTGAAAATATTTCACTCTATTTAAGAAACTATATGTTTGTTTTAAAAGTACCAGCTTCGCATTAAGACTGCGATTTACTGACTGGGTTAATTCGAGTTATTCGTGACTGATAAAATCAGCTGGAAACTAGCTACGGTTCTTGGCATGGGAAGATATTCACTGTCCCCCAGTATAATCTTTTAATGAGTTAAAAAAACTAATGAAAATAAGTAGAGAGCCAAGATCCATAAATATTATATAATAAGGCCTGTTCAGTTATTCTTTGTAAAACTATTACCAAAAAATTAAGCTCCGGATCTGGGAAGGAAATGCTGCATTACACCTGACAAAAAAATGTGCCCTTTGTGCCTACTTAATCTGAACTCTCTTCTTGGTTTTGGGCATTGATTCTTGCTTGTCAGTGTTAATCCCTGGTTGTTTCCATCTCAAAAGCTATCTGATTGAACTTCTTCCGTCACCCTATAACAGTCGTATTGGTTCAATACATTCATTGAAAGAAGATGCAAGAAGACATGAGGAGAAATAACAAGTGTGGGTTTTTCTTGTATTGCAGAAAGACACAGCAAGTAATTTCAGGTACGAAATGTGAGGCTTTTGGGCAAAACACACACCACTGACTTTTCTACACTGTAATAAATGGACTTGCAAAACATTTCCTACCTAAAATACACAGCCATCGTTTCCATTTGACAGCTTTATATGTGATCAGTTTTCTGCAGGGAGTTTGGAACAGATGAGAAGGTCGAGAGAAATTATTACACTGAGACTGAAAGCAGTGCTTTTGACAGAGATAGTGTGAGCACCCGGTTTCCAGGAATTCAATGGAAAGCATTATACCATATTTTCGTAGTGCATAATAGATATCTTTTAATAGATATCTTTCACATTACCATAAGATATTCCTATTGATCTGTGCAAGAGGGAAAGAAAATATGCTGAAGCTCCTCCAACAACCCTGCTCATTCTTGGTAAGCTAGCAATGCTAAAAAAGTTGTCCTGCAGTATTTTTGGTAGCAGGGCAATGTAAAGCAGGGTACTAGAAACTGGGTGCTAAGGATCCTCATTCTTTATCCATTCCAGAGAAGACAAGAGGGTATTATGAACTGACCAGTGGAGGTAGATTTTCATACTTAAAGTTGGAGAAGTCCATATGCTCAGCTACAGAGGTCTTTAAATTTTGTGGCAGCCACAGTGGTAACTATCCAACTATTCAGTGTATAGTGCTCTTCCCAGCTTCCAGAACTGAGAATTTCTTAAGAATAGGAAAATCCAGGCTCATTTTTGTCATAAAACTAAGGGTAGACATAATTTTAAATTTTTCAAGTACTGATAAACAAGGTCATCACTAGGAAAAATGTGTCTATGATTATCTGTTATGGGAAAGTTTAAAATGCAGTGTGTTACTGCTCTAAAGGAGGTGGAAGGGGAAGGAGAGAAAAGCAAGAGGGAAGGAGTAAGCAGAACAAAGTATTTTTTCTTTTAGAGTTACGGCATCTTTTTTATCTCCTCATGTAGGTGATTGGGACTGTGCTGCAAAAGCTCAATTAGACATGAACTGTGATCCTTTGGGGTACTGTACTGATGTTAAACTGAGATTAAGTTCTCTCCCACATAAATCTATTTCACTTTAGAATTTAATATGGATGAAGCAGTTTTATAAACCTTCCAACTGAAGAAATATAGTAAGATTCTGACAACTTTACTAGCAAGTGTCACTCTGCAAACATACAAATTTAGAAATTTATTCTCTTTCTCTAATCTTCTAGAACCAAGATGTAGCTGAGAATTCTAGGTGTTTGGGATCAGATCCATCATGGCATAAGATATTAATGATACAGTCTTTTTTTCTTGATTTACCAGCCAAGGTATAGTCCTAATTATGCTATGTGTTTCACAGATATTTAGTGAAATACTGTCCCAGTAATGACTGAAATTTGCAAAAGAACTGAAAGAAGGAAAAGGTAATTTTCATCTATTAATTTATTTATGGCTTGAACTGGCATGGGGAAAGATAAGCATAAGGCGGGAATGGATTTATCAGGGATAGAGAAGTAACAGCATTACTGCAAACAGAAGCTAGAGATGTATTTTGTCTCATTTGTGTTTTTGCATGTAAAAGTTAGACTTCTAATCTGAAATCCCAACATGTCTGCTGAACACTGATCAGTCCAACAAGGATAACTTAAAAATCACAGACACAAAGACAATCAGCAGTCAAAATGAGTTAATATTTCTTTTTTTGTTAAGTTCTAAAATTTTTTGTTGGCTTTAGTATGTAGCAGTACTAAATACTGCTGCAATATAGCTCTGTTATTTAACAGTTTCAAAAGAGCATACTACAATTTTTCAGCATAGTCTATTTTACTGCAGAGACTTTTTTTGAAGGATTTTCAAATTTATTTTGTAAAACTCATACCTAAAAAGGCACAGATTAGCTTTCAAGTTTGGCAAAATTAAAATATTTAAAGATACATGTGACTTCTTGAATAAAACCAGTGAAATAGTTGCAGAAATGCACTGTTTAAACTTTGCACACTTGAAATTAGAAACTTCCCTTCAATTACATCTGAACATCAGAACCATATCAGATAAATTTGATTCTGCCAATTGCTCCCTGCTCTGAGTTAGTTTTTTGAATCCAGTGATACTCATTTCAAATCTGGGGAAAGAAACGTGCTCTCGAGCATATACATTGAGCATAACTGCCGTGTTGTGAAATTCATATACAAAACACATGTGCAGAGTGACATTGTGATTTTCCCCTTCCTTTTGCACATTTCAACCTTACTCTTAAACCGAAGCTTCCAGTGAAATCAGGGCATGGCACAAAGGTGGAGGGTACACCGAAGCCTCTGTTCTCCAAGATGTCATTCTGCTTGTAGGCTACAAGCACCAAAACTGTTCCTACGGGCAGCAAGTGTTGAAACAAAAGCTGTGTTAGGGGCTGAAAATGTAGCAGTAGTTAAATTCTTTTTACTTTGCTATAAAACCGATCATGGAGTCAGGCCTGTGTGTTTTTCCATATCACTATAGACACAACTCCTGTGTTCTTAACATTGGTAAAAATCTAAGCATTTGTGACTCTGAAAAGCTCTACTTGTTGAAGATCGGGTAAAGTTCAAAGAATTTTCTTTTTCAGCCAAACAGGGCTGGCTACACTGGGCGAAGTGTTTATTACCACCTCCTTTCACCCGTGCCAATTAGCACCTACCAGTGAACACAGAGACAGATGGTCATTGCCAGCCAGGGCTTGCTGTCAAGAATTTCCCTTTCCTAAGTAGCGGAGGGGGGGGGGGGGGGGGGGGGGGGGGGGGGGGCAGGGGGAGGTGGATGTGTGTGGCGTATAGGGAAGAGAAGTTGTATAAAACCTGCTTTGTGTTTTTACAGAAAGGGACTCAGCAAGAAATTTTATGATGTTATCACAGCTAGTTCTAAAATAAGAATTCTATTCAAACGGAATGAGAGTTCCATTCTTCATCTTATTTTTGAAACGTTGCATAAAAGGAGCCCAAACAGATTTAGCTCAGGTACCTTGGAAAACAAGGAGATTTAAGGTATTGTTTCTGATTGCTTTCTGAGTATAAGCAGTTCACAAAAAAAATCTTATTTTTTAGATTTAAAAATAAAACTACTAGTCCTGCAAAAAAATTTCAGAAATCATTGCACTGCAAGTAAAACTGACCCACTTACATCAGGGAATTTATCTGCAGTAATTAGTTGCTATTAATAATTATAAAGTATAGGAACACAAAGTATATTATACTAAATAGAAGTACCGTATCGTATTATTTCAGAAATTCTGAGACATTATTCTTTGAGTAACATGTAAATGTAATGAAGCTAGATTTAAGTGACATACAGCCATAATCCTTGGATCTTGACTAAATTTCATTTAACTAATTGCTCCTCTATCTATATTTCTTACACTGGTATGAGGATTCCTTATTACTCTCCATCCTTCTCTATTGTCTTGATGTAGGTTCACAAGGGTGATCCGTGCTTTTCCCAGCCATAGCTGAATTTCAGTAATAGATAAAGTGATCTAACATATAGGCTGCAAAATCTGAGTTCCCTTGGGTCTTTGGATAAGAGCTGCTATATGCAAGACTGTCAGTTAAATGAAACACCTTTCACTGTGCTCTCCAGCTCAGCATTTTTATTTCCAAATATCATGTCTTACTACTTTTGCCTTATCTGCAGACATAGTTGGTCAGAAAACAGTTGTATGGATTAGAAATTAATCTCTTGTTAGGTGGTGCATGTTAATGGGACGCAAAATAAAGATCATATGGACGGAAGTTATTAAAATGTAGCATGTGTGTTATTTTAATATATCCCTTTTTTATTACAGTTTAGAAACACTTCATTATAAAGGAGTCAACGTTGCAAAGAAGCTGAGCTCATCAAGATGGAGGAAAAGGAATGTTCATTACTGTTTGTATTTGATAACTCATCTATGAGAAATGCAAATATTTAGAGAAACCTGAATTATGTACTGATTGTTAAGAGAATATAGGCTTGTACTGTTTGCTGTTGAGTGGGGGTGGTTTTCCACAGTGCCACCAAATGACTATTTAGAGTTAAAATAGTAGAACAACATTTTTAGTGTACAATATCTTTATAAAATAAGGCACAGTTAGAAACAAAGTCTAAAAGGTGTCTCAAAAGCATGTACCCCTTTTTTTGAGTGACCATCACTGAGACTTCTAAACACTGAAATCCCTACTGAAATCAGAGCATAAACTCCAACAATTAAAATATTGTTCTGTACATACGTCACTGTCAGGATGGTATGGGAGGGTGGATGCTAATACCAGGACTGTGGCAATGTTGTCAGGTAGTTAGTAGCTGTTTTAATCCTGGTATTTCTCACTGCAGCTCCTTAATTATGTTCATGTATTTACCTGGGGTGACATGTACATGTTCAGTTTGCAAAATATTTTTCCCCCACGTAAAGAATTTCAGTTTCTTGTTAGGTGAGAGATTATGCATAATCACCCCTTGCAAAACAGACTAGTCTGAGCTATGTGCTAGAGCTGTTTTTAAGCATCGCCACTTAAGTACTTCTGGAAGCACATGGCATGCTCTGATATGTAATATTTTATTCCCATTTGGAGGGTGAAAGAAAGAAACTCCTTAGTTTAGCTGATTTTGTACTCCTCTTCTTGCCCTTATTTCATTTTTTTTTTACCCTTTTTGTTATTTTAAATATCTTTAAATATCTTAGAGAGCTTCTGGTCCTTCAGTGAAATATTCCAGCCTTGGAAATTTGACCTTTTATGTGCACATTGTAGAAAAGGAGTAGATTCATAACTTTTAAGGCCAAAGGGACCATTCGATCATCAAACCTGACCTCCTGTATAACACAGGCAAAAGAATTTCCCCTCTACTGAGTCCAATAATTTGTCTGTAAACCATCTAGTAACAGGATGTTGTATTTTAAGAGCAGTTTAAAACTGTACAGGTCTCATTTTAATTTTTCACCAGTGGTTTCACTTTATCATTGAAACAATATTTATAACAGAGAATATCTGTATGGATATTACTAGTACTTTATCTAGATCTTTGGCTAAAGCTTATTTTAGTTCATTAATCCATTGGTGAAGCATATGTTGCTTTGCATTTCAGTGGTTACAAATCTGAGTCTTAAACTTATCCAAATCAGAGATTGTGCTGCCATTAGACTAAATCTCACTCACAGGCATCCACTTGCACCCACATGACTTAATACGTTCAAATTCAAGGCTTACTTGTTAGTTGTGAACACTGCATAGCTTCTGCCAGATTCGTCTCTCACAGTCCTATACAGTACGGAAAAATGAAAGGGCAATATTAAATTGCTAGGTCACATCTATTTACATCATATGTAACAGCCTTTCTCTCCATTTTATTTATCTTTGACTCTTCAGCTGCTTATGAGTCCATGGGAAAAGTTACATTATGCAGCAACAGAGAGGCATGCTGTGGAAACAGGCTCAGGGTAAAAGACCAGCAATGAGAACCATGTTCAAATTATACAGTTTTTTTTAAAAAAAGGTGAACGAACACCAAGTGCTCTACTGAGTTACAGTGCAAAATGAGAACAGGAATGCCTTTCATGGAGGTTTCCAGCTAAGCTGAACACAACTCAAAGCTCTTAACTAATGAAAAAAAGTGAAGGAAGAGCGCAATCCCCCAGCCACAGCTACTGCCAAGGGGAAGAAGGCATTTTCATTTTCATCAAAATGAGTCACACTCAGGCTCACCTACTGGTAAATGACTATTATAAAGCACAGAATGTGGACCTGTATAAAGCCACTAATTTTTAACCACAGTTAAAAGAGATAAATAGCTACAACCACATTGAATAAATTGTAAGAGATGTAATAGTTGTTATAGGAAAGACACAAATCAGACTGCTCAAAACTGACACATAGTTAACTACTGCTTGGTTATATGTATGTGTGTGTATATATACATATATATATATATATATAAAATTTAGTGGTTATCTGAATGTGATACAAACCAGGAAAAGTTATCTTTGGACACACTTGCAGCCTTAAGTCAGGAGGGCACAATTTACTGTTTTGTCAGAGATGGCTAAGAGACTTACTATTTGTCAAGAAGTAACAGATATTTGTGCAATCTAACTTCTTGAGAATGACTGAACATTGCCTGGAAGCTAACCAGCATGTTAGGGATATTCAAATGCATTGGAGTCAAAGTCTTCAAAGAAAGGCGAATGTGAATATGTTATAGAAGGCAATATTAAGAGCTAATTTTCTGAGGGATCAGAGGGACCTCCACATTTTTAATGGGATCACCATCATGCATTGCCAAGTTAACTATCAGTAATGTTGGTGTACCGTGTCACAGGCTCACTATTGTCTTGAGCATGGTGGCAGAGCAAGGACCTGGTTCGTAAAGGACCTACAAGTACGGTCTTTTGTGAGCAGGCAAAGAGAAGCCTGCCCACACACACAGTAAGAGGGGAGCGATAGGAGTGTAGATAAATTCTCCCAAGCTTGACCTCCTGAATCCTGCGTTTTGGATTGTTGGATTTTGCATGGCTGTGGGCTAGCTTGGAGCACAGGGAGGGACAGCCCCAGAGGCTGAGCTTGCTTACCTCTGCCATTTAGAGGTAAATGCCATCTAGACATGTATGTCAAATACCATCTAAATGTGCTCATTGTGGCCTTTGAAGGCATGGGCAAGATATGTTAGAAGCCAAGCTGAATCCAACCACGAAAGGAGAAATTTTGAAAACTGCATGATCAAAAAAAAGGTCATCTGAAAGCTGTTCCACAGCATCTGCAAAGCACATAAACCTCTGAGAGATGAAGAAACCATTAATCAGGAAAAACAAACAGAAGCTGGCAAAGTCATCTCACTATGATTGAGTGATTAGATCACAGCTGGGAGAGAATTCTGCAGTTTGCAGATTACAAACAAGGGAACAACAAAACATGATTATGAAGCTCAACAGGGCAATACTGAAAGTTGCAAAACAGAGACGTAATACTAGACTAACTGTTCTGTACTTTTCAGTTCACAAGGTGTCTTTTTATATCCTAATTAGAACAAAGAATTGAGTAGGGAGAGGAGCAAGAAATACATACTTGAATGAATTTTATTTTTCCTTGAACTTCATTAATTTCCCTGGTGCCAAAGGTCTACTAAGTAGCCAAAGTAAAAGACAGTCCATAGAGATTGAAATTCATTTCTGAAGCACACAAAACGTCTAGAGATGCAAGTAAGGAAAGAGTGAAAAGCTGTTGAAATAGAAGGGAGAATCTTACACATATATTTTAAAAGAACAGAACAGATAAGGAGGATATTGAAAATTAAGGAGAAAGGATTCAAGAAGTCTGAAAAAAGAATAATTTTGGGACAGTATGTATGTAGTACACCACAAAGTATTCTAAAAATACCTAGAGAAACATGTTTGAGTAATAGCTGTGCTATTAATATTTAGTGAATAGTAAATACTAAATCTTTAGGAAAAATGAACAGGAAGTGAATGCAGAAAATACTTTTCATGATATAAGCGTTTGTGGTTTATGTCCACTGCCTCTCACAGAGATACTGCCTCTACAAGAGTTGTAAACTCCTGGCTCAGGGCTGAGAGCATCTGGGAGCCAGAGTCTAGGGAGCCACAGACACGGTTGCTGGTGTTTTGCCTGTGTGACAGACAATGTTTCCCCAAATAGCCGTCTCAATAGTATTTATAGGAATGCACTGGGAACCAGAGCAGATGACTCAGGAGGGGCAGGTAATTGGCTGATGCTTACTTTCACATGGGATTCTGCTGAGTTCCTGAAGTTTCTACATTTGGACTTGTTCTCCCAAATTACCATCATGAATCAAAAATACTGAAAACGTGAACGCAAGTCACTGTAAGGGCCCTTTCTGAGAAAAGGCTTTGCCCGTTGTCTGGGTGCCGGGCTGCAGAGTGATTCTGTCTGAAAATGTAGTAAGGGAGCAACTCGTGTTAAATCTGGCTCCCTGAGCTCACCTGCACATCAGTTCTGTTCTCACCCGTCTGCAATGAGGGGCTGCCCAAAGTCCCCACAGCTTAAACCCTGAGCTGGGAAGAAGAGACCTCCTCAGGTGAGCAGGGGGGAGTAAACAGCTTGGTGGGGTGTGACCTGGCTGCCAAGGTGCTTTGCTGCACATAGGTACATTCCAGGGCAGAACTTAGGTGGATAAGCAATTGTATATAATCAGTATTTATGTATGCAATAAAGGATCTCATTTCTTTACTGACTTGGGGTCCTTGCCTTCATATGCCACAAGTCACCTCATTACATCTGCATAGTACTGGTGGAGCAAGGTCACAGGGTGCCTTCCCAATCCTTATAATCATCTCTGGGAGCTCTTTTATTCTTAGGGTCACTGGTACTCCAGACTTCAGTAAGAATTTCCATCAACTGTTAAGTGTTGCTGTCCTTTAGTGTAGTGTTGCAGCACTTCAGTACAGCCCTGCTGGGGTCCTACACTAGACGGTCTCATCTCAAATTATAGTGTATAGTGGTTGGCCGTAACCACTATCTTCACTGACCATGTAAAGTGAAACATGACATGTGGGTGTGAGCCCTAAACTTAGAGCATTATTATAATTGAAAGGGTCACTGCTGAGGTGCAACTGGCTGGAAAGAAATGTTCTATCAACCAGCTTTCTGCATTCAGAAGAAATTTGTTTCAAAGTCTGTGAGAGATATAGCATGAATTTAGCTTCTGGATTTTAATATATGGCTTCTAGTATCCCAGGAAAAGATAATAATTTTTCCTTGCCTCAGCAGAGAAATATAGAATAGCAGTTCTTACTAGGCATTGTCAAGTAACAAGGTACAGGATCTGAACCCAGGATTCTCATCTCCATCTATCTTAAGCTCATGTGCAGAGAGTCAGACTTTAATACACAGGGGTGTTACCCCTTTTCATGCTTCTCTGTGCACAGCAAATATTCAAGAGAAAAGACACAATGAAGAAATATGATAGTGTTACATAAAACTTTGGAAGTTTTAGTGCTGACAGACACAAGGTCAAACAAGAGAAGAGCAGGCACTATGACAATCAGCAGAATGCAAAGGGGTAATTAACACGGAGAAAGGATGATCTGAGATGGCACCAAAAACCACAGCTGTGATCATTCAAAAAGTGTTAGACAAGCACTTTGAAGAAATGAAAACATTAGCGATGTGTTACTGGGAATGACTGGAATGGACTACATGGCCTCCTTCTGTCCTGAAGCATTACTGTAAAGTCTTGGAGTTTAATGCTGAAATAAAAAAAGGGAAAAAAAGGTTAGTAATGCTGTGATGTTAACACCATAGATTAAAACCTAGAAAAAATATACTAAGCAGAGAGATGATCACTTATATTTGTACTATTTGAAGGAATGGAAGTGAGAAAGTGGCCTGAGCACAGTCCAGGAAACCAGAACTCTTCAAGGGTAATCCTGTTTCTTCCAGAAAATTTTGTTTAGGCTTGGAGAAAAGTCCTCATTTCTTTGCCTCACTTTCTTCCTCCAGTAAAAATAATAATAAAAAAAATAATATTG
The DNA here is from genome assembly GCF_015220075.1 of Falco rusticolus. Classification (NCBI taxonomy): domain Eukaryota; kingdom Metazoa; phylum Chordata; class Aves; order Falconiformes; family Falconidae; genus Falco; species Falco rusticolus. Next base: position 25,118,390 of record NC_051191.1, on the reverse strand, counting down.
TGGGCTGCAAGAGGAAGAAATTAGCAGTGCATGTTGAATGCTTTGAAAATATGAAGTTGCTACTCGAGGGAACTACACAGGGTCAGTAACGATTTTACTGAATAGGCAGTTTTTGACCACAAAACTCTAAGTTTCTGAGATAAGCGTGGTTTACTAGCTTATCACATAAGCTAATGCAGTTTCAACTTCTGCTGGGCAACATTTGGAGGAAAAAATTCAATCGTGAGTCTCAGTTTCCATGCCTAAAGAGGGCATAATGACACTAACAAAAATCAAAAAGGTCTTTGAGATCTACTCTACTACAAATCTGTACATAAAGGGCTGAGTTGTCACCATAAAATTTGTAGATTTGTCTCAAACTTATGGTTTGGGGTTTTTTTTTAGGCTGGTGGGGGGGGAGTTCATTGTAGCTGTAATGAGAGTTATATTGATATGTAAACATAACCTTCAGTTTCAAAGAACTTAGGGTACCTTACTTAGTACACGTGCAATGATGTTGTGCAACCCAACAATTGCTATGAATGGTGTATGAAGGCATGCTTATAATGCCTAAGGATACACAGAAGATAATTAGGATGAGGCATATTCACAACTGTAATGAATTTACTGAGCAAAAGTAAATTGGGGAAACAGTCTGGGTCATTCCTGCCTCAGGCAAAGGCAAACCCATTTGTGGGATTGCTTTTGCTCAAGGGCCTGGGAGTACTTGGTGGGTAATGTGGGAAGGTGGGGAAGTTCAGTGTGTGCCTCAAGGGGATTTGATTTTGGATGAATAAATTGAGTGATGTTAATTGTTACATAACACTATGTATTTATTCATTTGAAGTGTGATGGAGATTATTTAAGTGCAATATTTCTCTGTAGCATTAGCATCTCACCCATGCTGCCACCATAACTGCTTTAGTTCCTTGATTAAGGTTGCTGGTCATTCCTGGAAAGGTGGGTGCTCTCTGAGGATTAACTAAGCTGCCATAGTTGGTAGAGGTAAGATCTCATGGTGGCGCATATAATTCCTTGAGGATGGCTTGCTTTGCTCTCCCTGTCTCTATACCATTTTGAGAGCCACATACTGGGCTCCAGTGGGGGCTGAGGTGTTGCATTCCCAATACCTGTTCAAGATGTAAAGTTAAGATGCTTCCCTGTTCATTACGGTTTTCTTTGCAACTGCTCCAGTAAATTGAGTTTGTACCACATAGACATAGTAATGTTGCAGTAAAATAAGGCTATGTCTCAGTAAAATAGGGCTTTGCTGAAAAAAAACGGAAGGAGTTTGTTGAATAAAAGGTGCCTGAGGCTTTGTCTTCACAGGAAAGTTTTTGTGTGTAAAGATAGTATGGAAATATGTGGCACATGACCTACTTCTAGAGTTGGACTGTTCACATCGGGAGTTAATGTGGTATAGCTAGCGTTCTGTAAAACCACATCCTACCTTGCTGAACACTAACTTCCCTTTGCAGACAAGACAGGAAAGTTTGAGATTTACTCATAGAAAGTGCTCTGAAAATGCAGTTCCATCTGACATTCTTGTGAAAGGTAAATATAACCTGCTGTACAATTAACATTGACTTGTTCTTGGCAATTCCTTTTAAAACAAATGAATTGCTAACAAGACATTGGGTAATGGTATCTTGTCTGCACAGATTTCTATTTTTATATTTTGCTAAGCATAGTTTGATTCTTGGCTTTGCAATTAAAAAGAAGGTGACATTTTGTGTTCAGTATGCATAGAATCAGCAGGCGTTGCAGGCAGTTGAAAAAACAAGGGAAAATCTTTTCCCTTTCCTTTATAACTCTATATGACTTTGATCCCTTATAAGCCAGATTTCTGCACCCAAACAGAGCCCCAAAGTCAACAGAGCTCTGTACAGTCATAAAAATCTCACTGCAAAAACATTGCCCGTTTTCTGTCTCCATTATTGCTCACAAGTAATATCAGGCCACATTGTACAATATGCATAGCTATGCATCTGTGGGACAGCTATACTCTGCACCGGGCCACCATGTTGTGCCCATCAGCAGATGTATTGGAATGAGTGCTGGTTTCCTTCCCTTCCTTTGAAAGGAAATCCAGAAATGCTGGGGTACAGAGCCAGGCAACAATCTGCGGGCACTCAGGATAAGACCTGGGAGCAGAGTAGAATGCTCCTACCTTTTAATGTAAGGTAGACTGGTAGTAGTATTTGTTTAGCTTCTCTTCCTGCAGAGCGACTGTCACTGCAGACACAGACATCCCAAAGCCCGGGCAATGCAAGCTGCAAGCCCATGAGTGTTTTGTTGTACTTTCTACTCTACTACTGTGATAGTACTTATAATTCATAACCCACCTGACTGGCTAGGAAAAACTCCAAGGTGTGAACAGTGATGGTTTCTGCAGAGAATCAGTGCAATTATGCTGGGAGAAGTTCCAAATACAACCTATTTTTTTAAGATGAAAAGAAATTTTAATTTTCAAAGAAATGCTTTCAGCTGGGTTTTGCTTTGAAACTGGAAAGTTCCCTTACACCCCCCCCCAAAAAAAACATTACTATATCTGTTTTGTCATAAAACATGGTGCCTCTGGTCCTCTACAATTGCTAAGTCTGTTTACTGTTAAATAAGGAAAGTACCTTATGTGTGCCTTGCAAGTGTGTGTGTTGATTTTTAACCAAGTCTTGAGGAATCAGCACAAAAATGGTCAGAGGGCTGGAGCATGTCTCCTATGGAAACAAGCTGAGAGAGCTGGGGTTGTTCAGCCTGGAGAGGGAGGCAGCTCTGGGGAGACCTTATTGCAGCCTGTCAATACTTAAAGGGAGTTTATAAGAATGACAGAGATGGGATCTGTAGTGGCAGGACAAGGGGCAACGGTTTTAATCTGCAAAGAGTAGATTTAAATTGGACAGAAGGAAGAACATTTTACAATAAGGGTGCTGAGACATTGGGACATGTTGCCCAGAAAGGTTGTAGATGCCCCATCCTTGGAAGGTCAGGTTGGATAGAGCATCGAGCAACCTGACCTGGTTGAAGATGTCCCTGCTCACTGCAGAGGGAGTTGGACTAGGTGACCTTTAAAGGTCCCTTCCAACCCAAACCAGTCTGTGACTCTATGGCTTTCCAATTTCACTGTGGCTAGGATCTCTTACACGTAACCCAAAATAACTAGTTCAGATTTGGACACTGACATCGAATTTACATTGGATTTCTTTGTTCTAAAAGATCTTGGGGGGATGGGAAGAAGAAAGACCCTAGAAATAGATTATTTTTTGTTAACTTGAAAGAAAAAATCTCCCTTATAAAGCCTAAAGACTTAAATATATTACAGGCATTTCTCATGTATCTTACATAAAGCTGTATCAGGTTCAAAATAATTCATTCACAGGTTGCAAGAATAAAAATAAGTAGGAAATAAAAATACCTAATATCCAAGATTGGTGATTTACTTAATTGCTTTATGCATACTGTTTTATTATCTCTTCCATAGCATATGACAGAAATATGAAAGATAGGTTTTGTAACCTAAGACAATCCCTTTAGAAAAAGATACAGAAAGTCATGTATTTGAATTGACTCAGAGTGATTCCTGTATATACAACAGGAAAGTAAAAAGCAACCAGATTCAACAAATAAGAAGCTAAAAGCAAGATGTAGGTAAAAGGTATCCAAGATATAATATTGAGGTCTTTGGTTTGAATCACCTATGTTCAGGTGAAACGAACAGTCCATTAACTTTAGAGACTTTACTTTCAGAGCAACTGGGAAATGCATTTGCTTATATGTACTTTACCATAAATACATTCAAAGAGTTTCTTACAATTCAGGTTTGTTGCATGTAGCTAGAATTTGGCTCCATACATTTATTTTTCATTGTTACCAAGTACACTGTACTTAGAAGAAAAAAGTGACTTCATGTGTTAAAACTTTTTTTGGCTTTTCAAATCATTATTTAGCTGATAGTGATCAAAGACTGAAAATTGGCCTGTTCCTGAAATACAGCATGAGTCATCGGCCCACGCGGATGTAAGTGAAGGCATCTTAGCCTCTCTGTTTCCATACAGAGAAATATATTGTTTAGCTGACAAAAATGTGAACTACAATCAAGACACACAATCTTTGACAGTGCAACAGGAATGGTGTTTGCTCCTAAAAAAACCAAATACCAGATACTTTCTGCAGGATTTGTAACTGCATAGGAACTTTGGACACTTGTATAATTCTCACTGAATATAGAATATGCGTCATGGGATACCAAACTTGCCAAATCATGTGCACTTTGCTGTCAGTGCAGTGTAAGACACAGAGGGCCATGAGTTCTTATTCACACAAGCCCCATTCAAATGGCAGCATACACAGTGTAATTAATGCCAACTTGCTCATCTATGGTGGCAAAAAACACAGTAATGGTGTAGAAAATTGCAATAAATGAACTATTACCATACCATATACTGAAATTGCTCTCAATACTGCTTATCCCAGATCCAACTGGTTGGATTCCAGATCTAGCTATGGGATTTCTACCAAGTCATGTCTCCGATTTCAGGTTCCAATTCCTGACACTGAACATCAACTCCATGCTGGGTCGCCCTCTGGCTGTGGTTTGGAAGGAGCTGACTTATTTTGTGGGATGGGAAACTTGTGATTATAGGACAACTACTCAGACTCTACAAGAAGCAGAATTAATAGTATTTCCCAACTTCTTTTTTCACTATACAAGTCAGAGATACCTTAAGAATTGTAATACTTTCTTAATGTTTTAATTAGACATGCTGTATTCCTATAAAAAACAATTAAAATGAATACCATTAATTCTAGGACAAGTAAAAAGTCAAAAACCACTTCTCTAAACAGATCAGATTTCTAAAGCTTTGGTGATTAATGAATTTCCAGTTAAAAAAAATAATATTGAGAACCTTTTTGAATGAGACAAAAAACATTCTTTTGACCTAAACCCCAAATTCCTATCCAGAATCAGTGTTCAGCTTCATGTATGAAAGAAAATTAATTAGTTACGCCCTTTAGAATTTTTCAGAGTTTGATTAGGAAATATATGCTAAAACCTTTTTGATTTCCATACGGTCATTTGGTGAAATACTAACATTAGCATTTTTTTTTCCCCAAAGCAGTTTTAGCTTGAAGAAATGCTACCTACTTTCCCAGACATAATACAGTTATGTACTATACTGTATATTAAAGACTGTATTCTGGAAATATCCAGCTGACACACAGAAAAAGAAACTAGGGGTCATTTGTAAAAGGAACACTTCCCAGTAGGAGTTCTTATAAATCTCTTGTGAAATGAGATTTATATTGTCTTGCCTGATACTAATAAGACATAATTAGTAGAATTTCTGAAAGAGCTATTGTAGTCTATCTGCCAAGTGGAAAACTGTATGTCCAAAGCACTAATTAGACTGTTATCATAACTTACACAAATTGTGAATCCAAACTGAAGGAATCCACTGGGACTAGTAGACTGCTCCTGGTCTCCTGTTCACATAAATTTAACCCTAACGGCTATGCTAACAGTACTTGTTTGCTGAAATACAGGTCTATGCCACATGTGCAGTTTTAACTTCAGAAGGTGCCTCCAAAAGCAAGAATGGAATGGTGGGAGAGAAATTCTATTTATTGCAACTGGGATCAATTAACTGGCTTTGTTTTGCCTAAATAAATATAACATGACTTGGCAATGTGCGCTTGCAGCCCAGAAAGCCAACCATATCCTGGGCTACACCACAAGAAGCGTTGCCAGCAGGTTGAGGGAGGGGATTCTTCCCCTTCACTCTGCTCTTGTAAGACCCCCACCAGCATCCAGCTCTGGAGCTTGCAACACAGAAAGGACATGGACCTGTTGCAATGAGTCCAGAGGAGGCCACAAGGATGATCAGAGGGCTGGAACACCTCTCCTATGGTGGACATAGGCTGAGGGAGTTGGGGTGGTTCAGCCTGGAGCAGAGAAGGTTCTGGGGAGACCTTAGGGCAGCTCCCAGTACCTAAAGGGGCAACAAGAAAGCTGGGGAGGGACATTTTACAAAAGCATGTAGCGATAGGGCAAGGGAGAACCGCTTTGACCCAAAAGAAGGGAGATTTAGATTAGATATTAGGAAGAAATTCTGTGCTGCGAGGGCAGTGCGGCACTGGCACAGGCTGCCTGGAGAAGCTGTGGATACTCCATCCCTAGCAATGCTCAAGGCCAGGTTGGATGGGGCTGGGAGCCACCTGAGCTGGTGGAAGGTGTTCCTGCCTGTTGCAACACTATCAAAACTAGTTGGCTGCAGCAAGGCTTTTACCATACCAGGTTAACTTCAGTAAGTAGTTCCTGTGCCTTGCCATAGCATAGCCACCAACCCCCCCACAAGGTTTCAACAGTTCATCTACCATGCATGCTGTTTCTTCATCCTCTTCAGAGCAGTCTACCCTGCTCCTTGTTTCGCCTACCTCCCTTCAGAGCACACACTCTCCTCCCTCTGCTTCTTCCAGGTTTCTCTTCATTAGCTGCTTCCCTTTCATGCGCCTTAGAGCTATTTAACTACTTAGCAGGAACCAGCCACAGCTGCACCTTATCCACATCAGCCAGCCCACCGCCCCTGAAGCCAGCCCACAGCTGTATATTATCAATGTTAATTAACCTGCCTTCATTGCTGTACACCTGGCCATGGCAGAGGGGGTGGAACTATGTGACCTTTAAGGTCCCTTCCAACCCAAACCAGTCTGTGATTCTATGGTACCATGATATGCATTTAAATGTGAAATGTGTTTTCACTAATGTTTTGTAAATAATAAATTAACTAAAATGAGGCTCTCTTAAGCAACTTTCTGATGAATGAGGATATATAAGAATATTTATTATCTTCATGTATGTTTACACATATATACATGTATATACATGCACACAAATGTACAGTTGCAATTCTGAGATATATATGTACACATGCAGACACATACAGAGAGAATGACAGAGAAAGAGAAAAGTGATAGTGCACAGACTTCAGATTACTGTCTTCGATAAGTGTTGATAGGATTCCAAGTTAACTGTTACTTTGAAGTAAACTTATCTGGACCTTTCCCTTGTAATGAGCTCCCTCAAGAAGACCACAAGGCTTATTAAAATCAATAAAAGTTACATTTTTATAGGAAAGAAAACTAGAATCTGTAAGATTGTGGGGTTTTTTGTACAGAAAAATATTTTAGAGCTCTTTTCCTCCAAGGAGTACAGAAAACAAATAAGAAATATTTATGCACCAACTTCCCCTTTCCCCATGCATCCTTGCAGGCAGAAATTTGCTTTCATATGATGTTATAGTTAACTCAATGATCTTTGAAAGGCAGTAAACTTTGTACGCACTCTAATCCCTAGGGAGCACCTCATTTTGTTTCGTCTAAACCTTGGCTGATCAGTTCCTGCTTTTCATAACACCTCCATCACCGCTGAGCTGCATTTCCCCAGTCCAACATTTACAAGTTTTTGACTGTCACCCCTTGAAGTCTCTAATATTTTCTCTTTTTGCCCCCAGGTAATTCCATCCCACCTAATCTTCTTGACAGAGGAAAATATATGACCAAGAACAAATATGGCACAAATCTTAGTCATCATAAAGACTAAAATGTGTAAAAGATAGTGGTTTGGAGGATAGATTTTTGGGGAAGAGGGGAAAGGACCTTAAATAACTCCAGAAAGTTCTGAAGCACAACCAAGCAAGTGCTGAAATAAACTCTTCTATTCACCCATAAGAAGATGATATTCTCTCTCGCACACTATTAAATCTTCTTCCAGACAGTTTTTTCAGAGGCAATTAAATGGAGTTATTTCCAGGCACTGAGTTTAGCTTAGATTAGACAATGTGGTGGATAGACTGCATAATACACCTTCTGTAGTCAGTGGACTGTCTGTGTTGGCTCCTTATTCCTTATGAGGAGCTGTTAATGCTGTTACATATACTTCCAGTTTACTTTAGCAGAAAATGGGCAACAGATTAGTCATGGACACTATGGATTTTAACACTCCTCTATTTTTTAAGCAACTGGAAGGACCAGACTGCAAGATTTTCACTGAGTGACACTGATACATTTTTAAGGAAAGAATAAATTATGAACTTACTTTCATCAAAGTTGGCTTATTATATTTTTTTAACAAAAAATCCCACCCCTTTTTTTGAAATGCAAATGCTATTACTACTGGCAAAATGCTACAGAAATTAACAGCTGATGACCTCTTTCTTCTGAGCCCAAACAACTGGTAGTATGTTGGAAAAAGAAAAATTGTAATTCATTATAGTGTTCTGACTGAGCAGTAATGATTCCAGTTTCTCTTCCCACGGTTAAACTCCATTCTGATATTTATGAAGAAAAAAAAAACCACCCTAAAAAAACCCCCACAAACTAAAACCTTTATTCCCCACCAATCAAAATATAAACACAAGGCATGTGGGAGTAACGATTTAAAAATCACAGTGACCATACTAAAACTGAGCAGCTGCTGCAGATGCATTGCTAGAATTTTTCTCTTGTCCTCAAGATACATTATTAGGTGCCATCATAATCTCATCAACTAAAGGGTTGTTGTTTGGAATAACACCATGTTAATAATCATGAATAGTGTTGGAGAACCGGCTAGACTCCAAAAGTTTCAATGTTACTTTCACTAAATAAGTATTCTGAACGTTAGTTGCTTATCTGAATACCCAAGCTTCTTGAGTGTACAAATGACCGCTGGAAATCTAGTTCTTTCAAAACATTTGATATCTTCTGTTTCCCCTGTCAGGCCAGCTATACTCTAGGGCCAGGCTTTCTTGAGTTACTGTTGTCATGGCTGGCACCAAAATTAATAAAAGTGGGACTGATTTTGTCTTTAGGTTAGACATGGGAGTAAGGCTCATGAAAGTGTAGATTCAGTGTTTGGCACAGAAAGTCAATCTAGGTCTCAAGTCACAGACACGTGGAAAGTCACGGTGCCATAATGAGTTACCCAATATAGTTGATCTGCAACAATGTTCATCTTCAATCTCTTAGCCTGTGAAAAGTGTGAAGTGATTTACATTTCTTTGGTCCTCAACAAAATACGTGATGAAAGAGGATAAGGTTTATTTGAATTACTTCCCATTTGCCACAAAGAGTACACCAAAGGACAGTTACAACACGTTGGTTGCCTCTTCGCTAACTTGTTATCTCTGTGGGAACTTGTCCATGTGTCTAGACCCATAACTGTCTACCTCTTGAGATGAGATAACAGTGCTTCTTTCTCTTTTTCATCTTAGATGATTGTAAATTCATCAGGCCCAAGGAGGTCTCATTATAAGTGACTTTTTTGTTGAAACTACTTCTCCTATATGAATAAAGGAAGTTAAATAAATAGTACCTATTTTTCTTGGCTCACTCACACAGATAAAAACACAGGACTGTTGCCAGCTAAAGATGCTTCCATTTGCAAATATGATCATGTGATAAATCACACACTTAACATGGGACGTACCATCTGTGGGACTCGAAACTCACAGCTTGACCATTCAACTTTTTCAGGTTTTGTTTAAAGCTTCTTCACGGTGACCCTGAAGACAAATTAAAGCACAGAAATGGAAAATTTCTTCTCTAAAGTTATCTAGCAACCTGAAGGTAGAGTAAGATCTAGGTAAAATTTTCAGGCCAGTTCTCTGTGTAGCACAGTGTCTGCTGCACCATTATATGTTAGGTATGTGAAGACAAATTGCTGCAGCAATTTTTGTGAAAAGAATCTATTTGTTCTCTGAATAGTTTCAAGAAACAACAATTTTGCCATTTACAATAACAAATTCAAGTTTCACAACCTGCTTATTGACTTAAAAAGTAGATCAAGAGCACATTAGAAGCATAAGTGTATGTTCCTTGCATAAAATAGTCTCTTTATGCTATTTTTGTAAACCCTGGTTGGTAATAAACCATTCAGAATGAAACAAGTTTTTCAGATGGAAGTCAGTCAAAGGAAAATGGCAGCAGGACAAAAGACAGCTCATGAGCAGAACCTTTCTACAGGGGCCTCTTATGCCTGTCCAAAATGACAAAAGCAGTGAGAGCAGGCAGGCAGCTTGCCACATGCCGTGTGCTATTCTTGGTGGAAAAACGCATTCCTGGCCTTGGCATCAAAATCTCACAGCAGTAAATCTCAAGTCTTGTGCGGCCAGAGAGTCCTGGCTGCAAGACTAGCATGTTTTGGGAAGGCAGGTGAAAGGGAAACATGGGTGTTGGAAACCCATCAGAGCAATTTCAGCACCAAATAAAGCAGAGGTGGGCTGGGTGACCTGGGAACAGATTTGTTTCACAGCTCCCTCAGGAAGTGTGCTTGCAAAGCAGTTCATACCCTTTCACATTCAGGGGCTGGCATATCAGTTCTTGTTATTAAGAGCCCCCAGTAATTTCCATCCTAAAGCTCTGCATTTAGTCATTTACAGTTTTGACCAAACTAGTATCTTAGGGTGAACTTCCCCAAGTCTGCTATAGCTTGTGCCTTTTCTCTGAAGCTTTCAGCCACACCAAAATGTCCAAGCAAAAGGAAAACCTGTAACAAGCTGAGATTAAGTCTGAGGATAACACTGTGTGACTCTGTTAAATTATTATTATCCCTTTCTTTGAGAAGGTCTTGCCTTAAGTGCTTTATGTGGTAGGAAAAAAAATGGAATATGGCCTTTGTTATTTTGCGCTGAGTGAGCTGTGGGAGCAAAGCCACCACACCTAAATGCAGGGGAGAAAGAGGCAAGGGGGTCTCTGGTGAGAAGAAAAACTGGGAGAAGGTAAAGCGGAATTAGCAGGACCTGAATGGTGCCACTTGAACCTTGAAGGAGATAAGAAGATTGGAGAAGAAATGAACATGGCTTGAGCTCTGTGTTTGTGCTTTGTCATCTTCTGCAGCGGAACCCAGTGGCAAAATGTATGAGCATTCATTTATCTCACCCACACAAAGAATAACAACCTGCGATTGCAGACAGTTAATAGGTGGTTGCCTGCACTGGTAGACATGGCTGAACAATGAATCTACAGTTCAAACTCGTTAGTGGCCGAGAGAGTGATAATGTAATAAAGTTGCTATTTTAATAAGTTTGGTTTATGGAATGTTGATGCTACACATCCAAAAATCTCTGTAAATTATGAACTCTCAAAATCAGGAAATAAAAGACATTCTTTTTCATTTGAAATATGATGTAGTCTTTAAACATACAGCTAATTTTTCTTCTGTCAAAGGGCCTATCACATATATATTTGCCTAAGATGGTTATTTATCTTTACACAAATAAATTTAACCTTGATATCCCCTTAATTGTCAGAGGCTGTTTTAATAATCTTATTTTAACATAGACTTATGTATTCAGTAACCATACAATACAGAAATGACCACTACCTTAATGACTTGAAATATTACGAATTTATTTGCATTTACTGGTTCTCACCAGAGGACACTGCTTGGTCAGCTCTGCGCTGGATGGAAGGTCCGGAAAGCCTGTCAGGGAAGAGTGGCTGTGTGATCCCCCCACAAGTGCAAAGTAGTTGCTGTGCTTTTTCAGATGGTGCTTCACACCGAACTTAGCAAGCTGTCCTGTCTGCTGCCACGAGCTCTGGCGGTGAGCTATTCTACCTGGCCAAGGGCAGAAACCAGAAGTTCTTTCTTTACTTTTCCCAGAGCCCCATGCTAAACATGATGCAAAGAATTCAGCAAATGCTTGATGGTAACATAAATCTCACTGAGCTTTCATTATCATTGGCCAGGGTCGCCCAGCACCGAGGGGTGAGGGAGAACGTACCAGCAGGCTGCAATGGGTTTCACTAGTCTAAGACTCCTGTTTCAGAAGGGGACAAGTCAGTCTTGGATGTTCAACGGTGGATTTCAATGCAATGGCTGCCCTTAGAGATGCATCCTGTGCTACACTGCCTTACAGACACAGGGCTCAAACCCTGTGCTGATGAAAAGTACAAATCCATTCACAAGTGTGAGGGGAAGCACTTTAACTTAAATATTTTCAACACACTTATTCTCATGTTAACGATGAGCATACAGCACATGAAGGGTCAGTAACTCTAGTTGTGAAAGACACTAATTCTTTAGTCTTTAACATCTGACTGATCTTAGAGCCCGTTCAGAGCCTGCTACAGAGATGTAGTTAAAGTACTAAAGGCTTATAAATCGTCCAAACTCAGGAATTACATACTTTTGAAAATTTGTGCTTGAGTTAAATTCCTCATTCAACCAAAATACTTCTCTGTAGTAGTAATTCTTATATCAGTGTTTTCTTTGTTTGTTCTTTGCTGTCTCCTTTTCATGAGGAAATGTTGGCTACCAAATATCGCTGCAAGGATTATTAATACTTTTATTTAAATGTGTATTTTTGATGTATAATTTCCCAGATGAGAATTCTTTATCACTGAGGATGGAAGAAAACACACAGGAAAATTAAAACCCCTTCCTTTCCAAAACTCTGCTCTTTTCTACAGAAAGAATAGAAAATAAAACTTTCTAAATAATCTCACTGCAGTGTGGATCCCAACCCTTTTGTCTTTCAAACCCTGCGTAATTTTGGCTGTTGATTCAGTTTTCACAGCTTCTGCTGAAACTCTTTGACTAGCAGTATTTTTAATTTATTCTATGTTTCTACACACCTCTCTGCAGCTCTCTAAGTCTGGGCAAGCCTGTCTCAACATTTTGGCCAAAAAAAGATAATTAGGAATGCTGTTTTTGCCAGCTCTCCAGGGGAAATATTAAAGAAAATAAGCAAGAATAAAACAGTATGTTTTTTTCTATAGCTGAAAAAAATCCACAAAAGGCACCTGCACAACAATTAATCTTTTCTCAAATTTTGTATCATTGGTTTCAAGATTTTGACAATGCTCAGTGTCAATTGGAGGCAAGGGCATTGCTGCATCTCTCAGATAAAAACTAATCTCAGTCTTCTCAAAAGCAAGAAGTATTTTAAGCTCAGAAGAAGCATCTTGTTTCATTCCAAATCTGTCCATGTATTATTGTATACTGGAAAATCAGGTGGACTCAAATCTATCTGATTAATCAGTCTCCCCTCCAAGGTTATTTCTTGCTTAGCTATTAACTTGTTCTTTCATACTTTGTCTAGGTATAGTTTATTTTCTGCATTTAATTAATTTTATTTTCTACATTCACCTGCTCTTCTAAATTATCTATAGCTTTCCAAGTCGTTCCTATAGGCAGTTGCTTTATGATCTTTCCTTTTTTCACACATTTCTTTGCTTCAGGAATCCCTTAGTTTCTCACATCACAAAATTGCTGGTTCCCCTTTTGCTCTGATGACATTCCTATTCTCTCTATATTCTACATTATATACTCTCTTCCTCAGAAATTATTTACTGATATGCTTCGGCTCATATTTTAGAACAAGTTTATAGGTGTTATTTTTTTTTAGTTTCTTCTCTGCCTCTCTTGCAGGTCGTTATTAGGACTCACTGCAGCCGTTACATCAATATAGAATCCCCTTGAGTCGGAAAACTCTCATTCTAGCAGACCTTACCAGATTTTTTCACTTTGGCCTGTTTATTGCAAGAAAAAGGGACACAATTACAAATGAAAATCACTGTGTCCTCTTCTTAAGTGTTTTTAAGGACAAAAAAGAATTCACGTAAAGAAGTTCCTATATACTCCCCAGAAAGCATACAGCTTTTGCAACATTTTCAGTTTCTCAAACTTATGAGGTGCTACTTGGTTTATAATTCATGTTCTGGCACAAAGTGCCCTGAATCCATATACACTTTAAATGAAACACATGTATGTTATACAGTAATATGTAGACTGAATGCTACACAGTGAAAAATAAAGGAAGTTCCCAAAGCACAAGTTCTTCATGAAGTATTTAAAACAACACATAGTGATGCACTATTTTTATAGATTACTGTGTAATGAAAATGTTAATGCTGTAGTCCATGTCAAAATGACCTATGTCGGGAAGTCTACTGCTTAATAAATGTGTAATGAGTGCTGAAATACAAAGAGAAAGCTAACAAGCTACTGTTAGTGGATTTTACTGTACAAGCTGACAATCTTGCCATTGTACCTATGTCACAGGACAGTGAACTTACATTCAGGCTTGAGGGAGAGTCCCATATTACCTACCTAATTAAGATTTTTTCCTTCCAGAGTTTATTAAGACCAATAGGGTCTCACCACAAGAAAATGTCATTTCATGTAGGGGGAAAGAACCCAACAACCAACCACAAAAATATTAGAAGCTATCTCATCCTCTGAAGACTAAATTATATCCTTCATTCATATGCAAAGTAAAATAAAGATCTTGCCCTTAGATTTTAATCATACTGCTTCATAGCATTTCATAAAACTTAATTGTATGGGGTGAAAGAGAAATATTTCTCTGTGAGAAATTAACTCATTGCTGCAGACAGTATGGTTTGTGGTTTGAAGATTTGTCTTCAGTTGAAAAGAAGACCCGAGGGTCAGTAAGTCCCCTGTGAGGCCCATTGAACTTACTACTAAATTCTATCTTGCCTTGGACCAGAAGGAGACTTCTTGAAAAAAACAATTCAGATAACTATTCTGCAGTACACAAATGAGACCCAACCTTGCGTTTTTGTCCTAAACCTCAAGATTCAGAATTATTATTAACACTTAAATAAATAAATAAATAAAAAGTCTGCAATGAAGTAAGAATATAAAAACTTAACTTTGTGTTCGGTTTCTGATACTGATTTTCTGAACTATGGTCAGTATAAACTAAATCTCCCCATGCCTCTCTTGATGGATATGAGTCTCCTAACAAAGGTACCTTAAGATAAGTGTCTCAACAGGATATAATTCATCATCCCAAAGGTCAGAAACAAACGCCATGATGTAACAATGATACAACAGAAAATCAGCAGGACATGAAACCTTCAGTGTACACAAGGTTCAAAATACTCTTAAAAGCTGAAGTGTATTTCCTAAGTAACAGACTATCAGGAGCATATTACGTCTGTTGACTTTTTAATCTGGCATCTTAAAAGACTAGGAAATAATATTCTTGGCCCCAGTCATTATTTTTATGTCATTCAAAACAGTCAGATTAGTCTAAAAGGTGGCAGATGATTAATGTGTTGGAAAAACTTCCATTACTCAAGTAAGTGTATATCCATACAAAAGTATCGATTTTCTCCTTAGAACATCAGGGTTTATCAAAGGATAAAAGAGAAATCTGGGAGCAAATCCTACAGAACATAACTCACCATCATTCTCATTATCTCTTATGTTGAGTCCACAGGAAAAAAAATCTTTATTTTTTACATAAAGGTATTGCAGCATGACTATATGTAAATAAACCCTACTATTCATAAGTGGAGTATAGAAATGAAAAAGATTAAACAGGCAAGAAAACGTACTATTGGATATAAAAGCTGTAGCCAGATATGCTTGGAACAGTTTTTACACCCCTACAAATCAAACCTTCTAAATGTTTGCAATGAAATGTGCATTTATATTCTGCTGTTGACCATGAAGGGTAATTATTACTTTGTAAATTCAATTAACTATGATATGAGGGAAAAAATGCGTGTAAAATGCATGTTAGATTGTAGGATTGAAAGCTAATCACCATAAACACAGAGGCCCAGCAGCATGCAGAGGAACAATGTCAGGCTGAGAAACCCCAGTATAAATTAGTGTGAATTGGACACCTGGAAACACTTCCTTTGAGGCTATCCAAGGAGAATGGTGAGACCTTTGTCCCAGGTGAGAAGCCCACTGAGAGCCAAGGACACATTCATGCTTAGCCTTGCTGAACCTTGGAGCATGGAATCACAACAGCCTTGCATTCATTGAGCTATTGGATTCAGCAGCCTCTTAAAATAAAGTATTCCTAAATCCTTACAGCTTGAAACAATGACCCACCAGCACATTATTTTTCTAGCAGGCCCCACATTAAGAATCATGTAGTCCATTTTATTTTAGCAAGACCCACTCTTGCCCTCCACACACATAATATAATTAAAGGAATCCCTTGGAAATCCTCTGAGCAATATGACACATCTTCTATCAGAAGTCGTCAATTTTATCTTGCACAATTTTCCTGAAAGGATGTAAAGCTGGTATGTTGTAATAGTAGAACAGAAATGTTGGAGAGGGAAATGTTGGAGAGGGATCAGGGGTTAGTGTGTTGTGTTGCTGGTGATCCCCAAAGATTGTTGGAAGTAGAAAGGGTGCCTCAAAATGCAAAATGTGAGAGAGGAAAAAACACTTTAGCATTTCCTTTTTTTTTTTTTTTTTTTTTTTTTTTGGGTGGTGGTGGTGGTGGTGTTATGTTGTGTTATGTTGTGTTTACTGTTGGCCATTCCTACCAAACTGATACAAATGGTCTGATGTTTTATTTTGCTCATGTACTACTACAAGGAATCTTTGGATTCGTTGAAAAACGTTCCTACATAAACACTGAACAACTCTGATTTCTTACCTTTATCAAATTCCTGAGACTTAAATAGGGAATGCAAAGTTTCACCTGAAGATGATGGCACTTTTGCTGTTGTATGACACTTTCGGCAGAGAAGTGGGAAAATCCCTAATCATAGACATTAGCCCCACAGTTTTTTACCAGATTATGATTGATACAGTGCCATCTAGGTGCAAACGATGGCCCCATTTCTTAAGTTTCCATTGAACTGTGTTCAGCCTCACATCCAGGCTCAGCAAACATCCAGTTATCCCCAAAGGTTGCCTGAAAATTATACTGGGTGACAGCAGGTCACTCAACAGCTAGTAGTGCCAGAAAGATCATAGCCCATACCTCACTGTGTAGCCTAAAGAGGGATGAGGCCATCAGCTTTTTCTGTCCATGGATTTACCAAGACAGAGCATTCTTCAGCTTCCTAGGCAATGTAAAAGCTGTGATTTTTTCGCTAGAATTCATAATATGCTTAAACATTGTGGACCAAAATCTTCCTTCATATGCTCAATAATCAATAATCGACTAGCTAACAAAAGATTATCACTAATGGAAAGAGTCAACATATGCATCAACCATATTCTTATGTCTGAGAATAACGAGTTATATGGGAGGGGATGATTACCTCATTTAATATATTCTTTCAGCCAGACTGAGTTTTATGGTGCTGAAGCTAATTGATATAGGTGTGACCCCCATATCTAAGGCTCTGGAAAGACAGATGTGTAAGCATATCTTGTACATTTTTTTATTCAATATCTTGAAAGTTACTGGGAAATAAATAGCAAGAATCTAACAGTCTAACAATATGATTGAAAATACTGGGCTGAAATTACAGGAAATTATCTTTTATATACAGCTTTTACTTTGTATGAGCATAGAAATTTAATAATATATCCAATAACCTAACTAAATATGTGTTTGAGGCCAAGCCACAGTTGTTGTGGAAACCATCATTATGAACTTCCTGACTTTGGTAAAAGGAAAACCTATATGGGAATATATAAACTCCATTTTTAAAGTTTCAGGTTTGAGCTTGTAAAAAAATTGAAAGACAAAACCCACTACTGGTGATCCATTTCTTAATTAAAGCCACACAATTTGATAGAGCTCTCCAAGAGTTCTTTAAACATAACTTCTTTAAAGCAATGATGTGTCCTTGGTCAACAAGAACATATACATAGTATTTAATGAGTTATATTCTATTTATGTAGTTTGAAAATATATACTAATGTCAAAAAGGGGATGCAGAAAATATAAGAAAAATAATCTTTAATTTAATCCAACAGTAAAGACCTGAACCCAAGCATATTAACCTGCCACCAACATCCCACATGTATGGAACAAGTTAATGAAATTATAATGAACTCCTGGTCATTTTTTCTCTTCTAAGTTTCAGAGCTGGAGCATCTCTTACCTTTGGACCTAAGTTATGGTAGTTGTCAAAAAGAAGATACATTCAACAAGCAGTGGGAAAATGTCAAAAAGGGAAAAAGTGACAAAGTAAACAATAATCTGCATAAATCCACACCATAGTAATTCCACATTGGCAAAGAATTATGTATAGTCTGTGCGTAAGGACATTTTTTTATTTGTCTGGTAACAGTTCCAGACGGACTGAAAGCAAAAACTAATTGAGGAAAAGATTCATAATAACATATATAAGGAAAATTCCATGCTTGAGGTGTCAACCACTAGTGAAGCTTTTTTTCCCTTCTTATTCTGTTTAGCTTTATGCAGTACTATTTACATTAACCTCTCTGTTCTCACTATGTTCAATAATAGCACCTAAAATATTATTTTAATTATCATACTGTATCAAAACATTTATAGCAGTAAATACAGCAAGCCAAATTATTAAAACTTCTCAGACAATAGCAGCTCAAGCTTTAAAGCTGGAAAATAACATAAGTGAAAGCACAGAATTGATGACAGTCACACTTACTGACTCTTCAATTACTAGGAATGGTCTAGTAACTATGTAAGCTAAGTAAAACCTTATTAGAGTAAAACTTCATCCCGAAGTGTTTCACTCCATTAGGTTGTTTGGTCCAGACAACAAAAAAAGGAAGCAGAGACTACTGAGGCCATATGACACTCCACTTTCCAGTCCCAGACTAAGTGCTTCAGTTCAGATACTCAGGATCAAGCAAAATCTAGAAGACACCTGGGGCTAATCTCGCTGATGTAAAGGATAAAGCATTGCCATCTTACAAAAAAAAACCAAGAAACAACCCAAACAAAAAATAACAACAAAAACCCAAAGGAAATGTACAGGGGCCCTGCAATTTTGGTGTATAAAAATTTTCTGCTTCTTTTAATGTTTATGGAAAGAATTAAATTATGATGCTCAGGTTAAGAAATTAACGTTATCATTATTTTATGCCTTCATCTGGCATTGTGTAATGAAATTATGATATTTACATTCATTTCTCCCCTCATTTGTTAAAGCCAGAAAAGCGGGCAGTAAGATTTGTCTACCTTGTCTTGTCAGTGACTGTAAAAAATGGTAAATGCAATCTGAGTGATACATGTTCAAAAAGCATTCTGATAGTCACCTATGCATAAATGACATTTCAAGACTATTAGCATGGGACATATATTATGATGCACAGTCCGTATATATCGACAGATCATGAAAACCACCTTTTTCACAGTCGGCATTTCACAGATAATCAAATTTGAATGAGACTTCAGTAGTACACAACTTTTATTTGCAATCATACTTTGAAGTTATACTACTAAATATAACATGACTGAAAGGATCCAAGTAAGAGGAAGTTGAAACACATATACCTGCTAGTGCTAGAAATGTGTACAGTATGTGAATCAGCTGCTGTAACGCATGTTTGAGATAGCAGCTTTGCACCTCTGGAAGGCAAAGTGGTCAAAACCAAAAACGGACGATCAAGAGTATGTACCAACATGTTAGAATATCTCAACTTTTGCTCAATAAAATGTTATTCATGAAATATTTTTCAAATATTAGAATAGGTTGACGTGCCAGCTGTAAATGTACTCATTGCAAATTTTGACAGTGTCTTGAAAAAGTCCAAGATTTAGACCTAACAATTTTATGAACAGAAATGTAAACGGATTGGAAAGTTAAATAAAATAACCCTTTTAGGAAAGCTTTAGAGGTCTGAAGTACTCAGTAGATTTTAGGTACATATTAATAAAAGAAAACTGAGACCATTAAAAACATGAGGAAGTAGAAACCATTTTTCTTTTAAAAGGTGGAAAATAAGGTGGAGGTTCAAGGCCTGGGGAAATGGGATTACCGTACATGTTATGTTTCCATCTTCATCTGTGACAGCCTGGGCAGGACCTGTACCCTGACCCACTGGCAGACACATACATGTATCCATCTTGTTGGATGTTGAAATAACACAAAGTTGTTGTGCCTGGATTCACAGTAATGGAAGAATATGTGAAAGAATGTTGTGGGGCTTTTCAATCAAAGGGCTTGTAGATTTTCAGGTTAGAAACAAGAATAAAGAAAACAAATATGAAAGTTTACCAAATGATTTGATTATTTTATAGAGTGAGAAAATGATGAATTTTATTATTTGAAGAAATAGACAACATTCAAATTTCCTACTCTGGAGGTAAAAGTAACACTAGCTTTCAAACACTGTTTGCTTTTTTATTGCTCCTTACATATTTTTGAAGAGTAATGACTATTATTGGAAGGAATTGACATGCTCTTTCCATATTTGTAAGGGCAAGCTCTCCCACTGACTTTGGCATGGGCTATTTGTAGAGAAAGGATGCTGGGCAGCTTGGTTTTATTTAACCTACGATTTTCATTACTGCATCTCATGTTTATCACCTTCTTGGGAGTACTTTGTTCCCTAATCTTTTTCAATGCTATATGCTTAGGGTATGTCTGCTCGGTGGCTTGGATGTGTACTGAAACATAGGTAAAACTACTTCTAATTTTTTTTTTACCATACAGCCAGGATGTGGAATGTTGCGCCCCGACACCTGCAGCATCTGTTCAGTTATGCAATGCTGGTTTTGTGCCATGCAACGCTTTTGCCATTTTGTGCCACTTACAGGGTCATGGCTATTAGTACATGGGGCAGCTGGTTTATAACACTTCCAACATGGATCCATGTGCTGAAATGACCCCCTTGACTGCAGGGTGGACAGGCCAAAAGTGCTGAGGCTTGGCTCAACCCGGTGGTTGTATCTGTAGAGGTCACTTAGATGAAGGAAGACCTTGGCTGAAGCAGAGTGTGTAAGTTGTCTCCCCAGCTATGGGCACTTTTGCCAGGGGATGCAACTGCTGCAAAGACTGTCTGGGACAGCTGTTTACCACCACAACAGCAAAGGTACAGGTGTCTCATACTGTGTGCCTTAACTAAAGGATCATGATATATCATATGATGCTACCTGGTAATCCATTTCCAATTTGACAAAACACAATGGCAGTCTGGCTTGCTTTGAAACATCTGCTTAACGCTGTTATGCTTAAAGTTAGGGTTTGACTAAGTGCTTTGATGACACAAACTCTAACTAGACAGTAAAGACAAATGACAAAGTATTAAAGTCAAAACAATCTCGTTAATCTTTTTTTTCACCAAAAATTATTGACAGATAAGAGCTTCTCAGGTTTTCGTAATACAAAGTTATACAGTAGAAAGTCAGAGGTGTATTTTCCAGATCATGCATCATCCTTACATTGATTTTCATTAGGTTCTTAATGTTGAATCAGCCATTACATACTATGTCAACATGCATTAAGAACTACCTTTGAATGGCTTTTTATTTATTTAACTCAGCTTGAGAGATGGAGAGGCCTGCTTTATTGAAGGCTTTCTTACCAGGAATGTTAAAGAAATTTTTAAAATGTTACACCTGCTGCAGACAAAAAATATCTGTCCAGGGCAGATGTAGAGCTTAAACTTTTTTTGCCCTGGTTTGTTTATACAGGGTCACAGTATTTTTAGTCAGTGTTGATTTCCATTACTGAAACTGTATTTTTCCCTTTGTTCCACCATCCTGACTATAATGCCTGAGATGGCTTTCTTTTTTTCAGGATGACTTTAAATGTGGCCAAAAAATGTGAAAGATCTAAAGACAATGGGCCAGGTGGATACTAAGTGAACATGGAATAGAATACGCAGAATCTTATAGAGCAAAAGCAAGGTCACTATGTCCTATTTATATCAACCTTTCAGCCCCAGTTAGCTGTGAATGATTTTGCTTGGAATATCTTCCTAAAGAACACTTATGAGAAGATAGGAAGATAAACATTGTAGCTTTGCTTCCTTTTAGTCAAATAAATAGTTGTAGGATTAACTGACAAAGACATACTAAGCACAAACAGCTTCCATTTGGGTTTAGTTAGTTTTTTGATTGTTTTTTTCTTTCTTCCAACCTACCACTTCTGTAGTTCCTCTTTATTTGGGAGATTTGGGGAGGATTCTCTGAGGGAGGAGGGAAGAAGAATCTTGTGGGTGGGTGGATTAGTTTATTGTTTACTTGGTTTCCCTGCTGTTTTCAAGGTGTTGAGAGGTAGCTCAACTTTTTAAAGCAAGAGATAGTTACGCAGATGAGGTCAATGCTCTGGATCCTGAGAACTGCGTAAGTTCTTCATCTTCAGTTTCAAAGATTTCAGATTCCCAGTCTGTACCTAGAGAAATCTACTTGATGTAATGATAAAAATAAATCTATCTTTTTTTAACTCATGTTAGCTTGGCAAAAGAAACAGAAGAGTGAGATGAATTCAGTCCTGCCTTGTAAGTCATCGAGAAAAGCACTCTTTTGTTTAGTGTGCAGTTTTATAAAGAATAGTGGTACACTGGTGGTTTTGGTACCACAAGATAAAAATCTTCATTTTGTATCCAGGCCAAGTGATATGTTCTTTCGCTCAGAACAAATTAATGGAAATTATTGAAGTAATTAAGTAGTAATAAACTCATTTATTTGGGACTTTTCAGTTATTTTAAGTGTAAATACATTCTTTACTGCAGTATCCTTTGAGGGTTTCAGCACAGGAATATTAGTAGAGAAATGCTGTTATTTCTTAGTTGTGCAAAGATATCAAATGAATTAGTTGAATAATTGTGTACAGTACCTGGATTTGTAATGGGCTGCCTGTTGGAAATAATCATCCAAAGAATAGTAACAGTGTGGGGGTGGGGGGTGGGGGGTGGGGCGGGGGAAGCGGGAAGCTTAATTTATTTTAAATATCCAAAGCTTAAACTTGGGTATTCTTGCCTGGAACACCAAAGTGGTGAAATCAGGGCTTCCTTTAAGGTGTGGGAGAACGCCATTGAAAGTTAGGGGGACTGCACTGTTTGCTTTAGTTAGAGGTGTTTGAGTGTGTTGCTATAGGGCCTGCCATTGTACTGGGTACGGCTCGTATTCCTGGGCTCCTCCATCAGGCAACTGCATTTCAGGGAGCACTTGCTCCCTGATTCAGCTTTAATAATGTCCTGTTTGGAGATATTGGCATGTGACAGCTGTAATCCACTGCAAGATCATCTGTTTCAGGATGAAGACAGACTTTGACACATGAATTTGCCAAAGGCTCAGTTCTCCTCTATTATACTCACATTAGTGCGCACAAGTTATTTTGGTAATAACTATCCTTGCCACATATACTTAGCATTGCAATCTTATTTGATTTCCATCATAGATTAGATTCATTCATGAGTTTTTAAGTCCATCCAAAGTGGAACCACACATACAGTCAAAGTAAACCTTATACTAAAGCTACCTTGCTGAAATTGTAACAGCTTCTTGAAGAAAGTTTTACCAGCTCATAAAAAACTTTTCATCCATGTGTTCAAGGTGAGCCATACAATTTATGCCTGCTCAAAATCTCCACTGAATCCTTTCTTTGTATTTTTCACCCTCTGACTAAAATTTAGCATGACTAAAAGAAGAAGGAAAAAAAAAAAAAAAGTCCATTTGTACTTGACAATCCTTGAGAGAAACTTAATCTCTCTATCAGCACTGGCATGTGCGTTGTGCTGTATACATCACGCCTGCTCTGAAGCAGTTCCCATTCCTTTAGGACAACTTCTTTATGAGAGTCTGAGTACTGAACAGAACACACATAAACCAACTGGCAGATGTTCTTAGTAAATCATTGAGAGGCTCACATTAAAAATTAGCCACCTGCATATTTATCTGTTCTTTTCTAAGCATCAATAAATTATTTAGAATACTGAGATGTCTGCTTGAATTTATCAGTATATTCTTGTTCATAAGTATTTCTGTTCTTGTTTCCCAGGAATGAAAAATGTAGGAGAATCCTTTAAATATAATTGTTAATTTATAGCAAACAACATAATTTCTAGCTGCAGCAACACAATTTCTGGAAAAAAAAAAAAAAAAAAAAAAGACATAAAACCAAAAACAAAACCCCCAACCTTTTGAAAGAAAGAAGACATTCAGGTTTCATCAGTTTTACTACTTTCTTGTTTTTACAAAATAACAGATGCCACCTGTCAAATATACATGTCTAAAGCAGTCCTAATACAATCCTTCTCTTTGGGCACAGCCAGAAATTTGGTATCTGCAAATTCTAATACATTCAGTTTTCCTTTTAAAAGCGGTTCACTGATAATAGCAAGACAAAACCTCTTCTTTCTTATTTGTGCTAAGCTGCAGTGAGAGAATTATGTGATTAGTTCCTTCTGCTGAGAATCTTGTTTGACAATTGAAATTCCTGAAATTCAGTAACATTCAAAGCTGGAGTCTGTTTTATCTTTTGTCGTCATGATTCTTGTCACCATGGCATAATTGAGCTAACTGAAAGCTATATGGGGCTTTGGACCCTGCCCAAGTTCAGGAAAGCTTTATGAGACAGTTGGAAACTATGAAATTAACAGTTTCTGAATGCGTGCACATCTGGAGATCAAACAAATGATCAGAGCTCTGGCACTTAGCTGAAATCTGGCATTAGGTACTATAAATGGTGGTAGTCCTTAAAAGTTCTTAAAATTTAAGCTGGCTCCATCTGCAACTAATCAGCTGCCTCCCAATGGTACATGTGAGACAGGGGATCAAATCATAGCTTGATGATCACCTGGTCCTCATAAAATCCTCCTAGAAGGTTGGCTGAGGGGGAGTGGTGAGTAGGTGGGCTGGTTCTGGTGATAGGGTTTAGATTGACAGAAAAAGCATGACTGATACCTTGAGCTTCTGTTGAATTACTTTGTTCTAAAAAAGTCAAGCCTCGTGTTTGATGGAGAACTAAAATTTTGTCCTAGGGATTATTTAAGTGAGTATTGTTTGATAGAGCACTCATGGTTTGGGTTATTTTTCTTTCAGGAGCTTGATTTTTCTCATAAAGAGATTGCAAAATTGCTATCAATAACTGGGTAAATATGTAACTAGGTTCTTTATGTGATTCATTCTTTTTTTTCCCAGTAAAAGCTGCTTAGGGATGCTAGTGAAGTTAGGTGACAAAAATAACATACATGGGAGCGTTTTCCCTTTAATAAAGGATTTCAGCCTCAGCTTCACTATCAGAAAGTTCTCTAAACACTCAGTGTAAGAAGAAAATTGTGTCTTGTCAAGGATTTGATCTTTACTTTTTCCTCTTGGAAACAGAAAGCTTTGAGAGATTTCATAGCTTTGATTTCTGAGCGTAAACAGATACCTGCCAAATTGTCAGAAGGGTAAATGTTAAACCACCGTATGTTGCTTTATGATTTCTGACTGTTCAGCTTCTTGAGCATGGAGCTACCTGGAAATTCCCCTCTGCAATGCACAGCAGCTTCATGCACTGGCTAATACAAACTGATGCCTACCCTGAGTACATAAGTGTCCAGGGAGTGTGATACCCCAAAATTTGGCTGAGACTTTGCTATTATCGTGTTGCATGTCTTAACGTTCATACATAACTTGGTATCTCTGCTCCACTGCTAAGGTTAGGAGAGGATAATAATGTATTGAGATGAAAAGGGAACCTGAGTGGAGACTGGAAATAAAATTCATCCCTAAAAATCAGCTTACTCTTTATTGATGTGACTGAAGAAACTTACACAAGAGTGTTGTAAAGAGTGAAATGGAAATGTTGAGGTTCAGATGTAAAATAAACCAATTAAACCATGCTGTTTGATATCAGATGGAGTCACACATGATGACCTGGTCAAACCAACAGGATTAGTGAAAAAAGTCAAAACTCCATCAAAACCAGATGCTATGTCAGGTTTTAACTATCATAAGCATAATACATTTGGAAGTGAATACTGGGAACAAGGTATTGTGAACTCATCCTTTTTTTTTTCTGAATGTAAGCACAATGATCTGAAGGAAGCATACAACTTAAACCATAGTCTTAAAAGAGATGAATAGGGCTAGATAAATAAGGAAAAAAAGAGGGAAAAAAATCCAACCCTTGTTGCTATGTTACTAGTCTTTGGAGCAAGATCATGCACACATGGAAATCAATGTCAGTTCTGCTTTTTTAGTTTTCCTCCTGTGTCATAACTCTCATAGTTCCTGGCTGGGAAACAGATGATAACAGAGCCAAGTCTTAATAAACTCTGAGTGGGGTACTTCAGATGAAGAGACATATTTTGAGCAGAGAGAGCCAGTAATTGCTCATAGCAGGAACTGCAGACTTTTATTAATTGTATGTCGAGGCTGGGGAAGTGCATTAAGGCATTTGGAATGTGTGGCTTGGATGCCAGAAGAGCTTCAGGAGACACCATGGCTGAGAGGACACATTTCTGAGGCATTACTTATTCTACCTCTGCAACAAGGGATGAGGGGGACAGCAAGAAGTGCCGCAGCATCGAGATCAGTATTGCAAGCCTATGGCTTTGTTATATTAGATGCTGCTGAGGCAGAATGAAACAGTCCTGACCCCAAAGGGTTGCAGTCCAAGTGAAAAATTACAAGAAATACGTGGAATCGCAAGGAGGAGCATGTGAGGAAATGTGGTTTTGTTCAGAGTAGCAGGCAGTGATCCCACCCAACCCAACGTCTTAACTGCTTGTTTGCTTGGCTTCCCATGTCATGGAAGCACTAAAATCTCCAACAAGGGAAAGAAAGCAAGTATATTGGAATTAAAATCTACGTAATGAAGAAATCTTCCCCAATTGGTTTACATTTAAGAAACAGTGGAAAGAGTAAGTTAATCTTTCACTTATTTTCTCCTTGCTTGGACTTGAGTGAGCCTAGGGGAAAGCCACCAAGATGGTTAGGGTCTGGAGCCTGTCATATATGAGCACAGGCTCAGAGAGCTGCACTTGTTCATCTTCGGAAAGAGAAGGCAGAGACACTACCTTGAGCTACATAGTTTAAAATTAGCCTTGCTTTGATTGCTGGGGCTGGCCTGATGACCTGATGACCTCCAAAGGCCTTTTCCAACCTTTGATTATATGATTGTAGGAACAAGGGATGCAAACTGTCCTAAATGAGGGTTCTTCAAAAAGGGTTTTACCCAGTGAACTTAATGTAAAGTATCATGATACTGTGAAAATCAGGACAATGACCAACACTGCTACGACACAATTTGGGACTGAAGCTGAAAATAGATGAGGGATCACAAAGCCCTTAGTTTACGTTTGATAATATAGTTCAAAGGCAACAAAAAAAGCCAGCTGTATGGTTTCAAACAACCACAAATATTAGTATAGTTCAAAAAACATGCCCAAAGGGAAAACAGACTTTCCCCCTCCTTTCCAAATCAAATACACAGAGCTGTTATTCCATAAGAGTTTTGTTCAATTTATTTGTCTTTCTAGCACTTAACCTCAGAGCTTGTCTCCACAGATAGATTCAGAAAACTTTTTAAAGTCCTAGAAGATTGGGGCAGTGCACAAAATAAAACCAAAGTGTTTTATTTATTTTCCCAAAACATGTATTTTAAATACAAGCTATCAGCATACAACTGTCTGGCTGTACATTACTGTAATAAGGATGTCATTATTATAAATATATATATCATTTTTTGTGTATATATATATATATATATACACATATATATATACACATCATACTAATATTTGCTTTATTGCTGAGATCAAACCCAACAATTTTCAGTGTCTGTATGATACACAGGATATTCACTAGGAGTTAAATCTTCCTCTTCTCCATGAAGTCTTTCATCTGAGTATCTTTTAATAAGGCAGATTAAGGTTGTAGGAGGAAAGAAAACCTCTCCTCTGCCTGAGCAGGCTGTAGAAAGGAAACTGAAGCACTCCATCTTTTCTACCCAAACTGGTTATCATTACTTTGGGTAGATATCTTGGATTTAATTCATATAATTCCACATTTTATAATGAAAATTATGTATCCATAGAAGTCTACTGTCTATAAACAGAACAATAGTGACTAGATCATACATCAACAACAAAGACATTAAATTTATTCATTGAATCCCACTATTTTTGCTTGAAATCACTATAACAATGTATCAAGGTGGATTTGTTGCATTTTGGCAATAACCCGGTTTGGACAATAACATCCTTCCCACTACAAGTTCCATGTAAGTAGTGCAAGGACATCTGAAAGCTCGGTTTGGTCATGAAATGTTTGCTATGCTGCTATTTTTTGTATGTATCTTCTGCACATAAACAATCACTGCTGTTTTTTCCCCTTAAACCAAGAACAGCTTAAATTCATTACATTTTTGTAAACTGTTTATTGAAATTGATCTTCTGGCAACTTCCATTTGAAGAAAAAACAGACTTATTGAATGTATGTATGTTAATGAGTAAGCTTTAATATATGAGAATTTGTTTCACCATATTAACACTCAGACTTCTGTGCTCTCACGTCCATGTTTTAATGGAGTTGCTTTTTACTTTAGAGGATCTACTAAAAAGAGTAAACCTATTTTTAAAAATACTGGTTTTACTAAACTAATATATTTTGGAAGAGATTGTTTTTCATTAATTAACAAGGTTTTTCTTCTATTTTTAAGGAAAAGCCTAGTTCAGCAATTTCAATGCTAACACAGATAGTAAGGGAAGTGTGCTTACAGATGTAGCTGCAACTCCTGCAAGACAGCAGAGATCTTAGGAGGTAATACACGTTTTAAGTGTCTGAAGCAATTTAAATATGATCCATGAACGAATTCTCAGTGGGTTAGCCCCTAACCTTTAACTTTTGTGACATTAGTCACATCTCATCTTGACATGTATAATGGAATATTCTCCTATTCAATTGCTTAAAAAATATCCAGTTTGACTTCCAATTGACCTTTGACGAGAGCTGATCTCTTTAAAAGAGTTTAACTGTTGTAAATTCATTCATCTCTCTGTAAGAGACTAATGATAGATGAAAATTATTTCTATAAAGTAGAAAAAAATAAAGCAGAAAATATTTCTTGAGATTAAAAATAGTGACATAAATGTTGCTGGGCTTGCTTCCTTCCTTTAAATTTGTAGAAGTATTTTATTCCAAGCAACCATAAGAAATAATCTTTAGGTATTCCTCCGATCTACTGGAAAAAAAATATTACAGGGAAAACCATAACAAATTTAAAGGAAGAACACATTTGAACGGAGAACCACACTGATAATAAGATATATGTTATTTCACAGAAAAAAAATATATCTGAAATGGTATTTCAAAACACCACTCTGCAATCTTAGGAAGTAAATTATTTAGAAGGTTATCTTACATATCTTAAAGGCACAACTGGTAAACAACAGGTCTAGAACCTTGAATGGTCAATTATGAAAGTTTTTAATTAAAGAAAAAGATGTCAAGATTTTGAATAGCCTTCCACATGAAGTCTGTGAGTGAGATTCTGGATTCAGAAGCAGGATTCTGGATCCACAGCAGCTGATTTGTAATGACATGCAGGGCACTAAAAAATTGACCCTAAGCTGTCCCTTAGGACAACAATTTTTCTCCCTTTCATGTAACAGAAAATATTAATTACTGCTTATAATGGCTTATGTAGAGGATATATATTACTATCCTGTTAGCCTTTGCTCCCCCACAGTTGGTACGATTCAGGTCAATTCAGTTACATTAAAATAAAAGGACACTATAAAACTATTGATAGAGATACTTTAGTAAGAAGTCAAATACAAATAAAAACCCACATATGTAATGTAGTTGAAGGAGATTTAACCTATTCTCATTGATTCTCAAGTCTACTGAATGATTTGAAAGTAGAACATCATTAGCATGTGTCTTGAGGACCAAAATTCAGCCAGAAAAACATTTTTTGTATGATGAGGACACAGGATTTTTGAACTAATTACAAGTAGGTATTTATTTAAGCCAAAGATTTTTTATATGTCTTTGTGTTTGGGTGTCAAATATGACGCCATCTGTTGGGCTGGAAGTCCAGGATTTGGGAAACGGTGGGAGAGAAAATCCACGAAATTTTAGAACTTGCTGTTACTACATTGGATGAATTCCTTAAAGATATACTGCCAACAACTAGTACTGACTATGCACAGACACTGTGTGTTCCTTGGGTCTCTACTTGACAGGAATTTTGAAACAGTTGCCTAATTAATAGTGTTTAAATATGCTAATTTGGAATTAAAACATGCAACTGAGAAACAGTCTATTATTATTCTCCTTTGGTGAGAAAATCCAAACCAGGAACATTTCTAACCCATCATCCCAGCAGAGCTATTTCCTCTCATGGTACACAGATACTTACAGTGACTAACGGGATGCTAAAACCTGGTCAGTTTTTCAAATGATCATACGTGGCAACTGATTCTGCTCTGCTGTATACATGTATTTGAGCCATCACATGTAATCTAGGCATACCACAGAGAAAATACGGCCTTGAAAACCAGATTTATCCACATACAATAAATTTCTGAAGATCTTTGTCTGAGCAACTGTCTTTCCAGTATGCTTTAAGATGAAATCTTCTCACTTAAGAAGGTCAGAATTTCTGCTTTCTTCAGCATGAATTTGTCTTTAGGGTAATGACAAAGGACATACAGATGAACCACTTTCTCCAGGTCTTACAGTTCTCAGGATTATTTATTTGAAAGATTTTCAATCCTTCCTTTTCATTCTCCCTAGAAAAATATAGTGAAGTAGCAGCTTAGTGAGTCATCAGGACTAGCTTGTCTAGCGTCAGTATTTACTACGAATCTTCAGATGGCATAAATCATAATAGCTCCCTTAATATAAAATGAATTGTGTCAATCTATACCGGGAAAGAATCCATAGTGGAATGTAGTGTTCCAAATAAATTCAAAGACCCTGTTTCAAAGAAGAATCTTAGAGAATCATAGAATGGTTTGGACTTTAAAGGTCACCTACTACAACCTCCCTGCAATGAGCTGGGACATCTTCAGCTAGACCAGGTTGCTCAGAGCCCAATCCAACCTGACCTTGAATGTTTCAGGGATGGGGCATCTACCACCTCTCTAGGCAACCTGTGCCGGTGTCTCGCCACCGTCATCATGAAAAATTTCTTCCTTATATCTAGTCTGAATTTACCCTCTTTTAGTCTAAAACCATTACCCTTTGCCCTATCACAACAGGCCCTGCTAAAAAGTCTGCCCCCATTTTCCTCATACACAACTCTTAGGTACTGGAAGGTGCTATAAGGTCTTCCTGGAGCCTTCCCTTCTCCAGGCTGAACAACCCCAGCTCTCTCAGCCTGTCTTCACAGAAAAGGTGTTTTGTCCCTCTGCAGAAGCTTTTTACAGAAGTGGTTGTTTACATCAAATCATATGACTTGCCAAAGTTCAGACATTTTGATTTTGAATTAAAACACCTCTGTCTAAGCTGTTTTTCATGTTAGGAAGCTCATGCCTTACTACATTAAATCCTATGCTGCTGCTCAAACATTGGTCTTCACAGGCACAGAATTTGACCAAGCTATTTTTAAAAAAGACCAATTAATTGCACCAGGTTGTCTGCACTATAAAATGAATAATGAGGAACAATGTACCCTCCCCTACCCTTGAATGTGAAAGTATTTTCTGTTTTGAATCTTTGGATCAAAAGGGATGTGGTATAATCAGTTATTTTCGTTCACTGCAAGAACAGCAGAAAACAATTGACTCTATAGCTTTGGAAATATTCTCCAGAAGTCTGTGACTGTGAACTAAAGGAGAAATGCTGTTTCTCAACAACTGTGAAACTGTGAAGACAACAAACAGAAACATACACTCTGTGTGTTATTAGAAATATGATATATTACTGCAGCACAGTTTTTAGTTAACTGAATACACCTAGTATTTTAAAGGGACAGAAGTTTTTCATCGTAAGCCAAGATGAAACATATTTATTATGCCTGCCAAATACCTTATTTCATCAAAGTATGAAAACTGATTTCAATAATATGTTACAGTGTTTAGTTAATAAGATACAGAAACCATTAAGACATTAAGCAATGACTGACAGCAAGCAAAGGACCAACAAATACAGAAGAAAGAGGATCTTTTGGGAGAATTGTGTGCTAGCCTCTACATTCTAACTTCATTCTAGATCTTTTATTAGTCATTAAAACGTAAGCAAAAACAAACAAAAAAAAGAGCAGAAAAGACAAAATAACTTTTTATGGCTAGGTTCGCAGGCACCAGCTGTTAAATGTGCATCACTACACAGATCAACACATGTAATAAAGTTAATTAAATGAATATGACTAGGACTTAGTTTTAAAATTGTCTGAGTTATTTTAATGGCCTAAAGGCAGTAGTCACCTTAATGGTAAGACGCGTAAGTCATCGGTGTGACTTAGCCTTTGTCCCATGGCCGCCTAAATGTTTATGCAAACAGCGCAAGCTGAGGAACTCAGGGCTGGTTGCCTTAGGTTACAGTGACTGTACAGAGCTCGTTTTTAGTATGCAGGATCGGTAAATTACCTTCTATGGGAAAAAATATTATCTCTCGAAAGGATTCCAGCTCTAGAGGTTCCCTAGGGCTTCTCATAAAGAAGAAAATGTGTGCAGGTTGTCTGCCTGTACACCAGCAATGTGTCCCTCTACTCACCTTCCTTTACATTGTTCTCTACATTACGGACTCTGTGGGATGAAGAATACTGCCTTCAGCTAAAGAGTCTGTGCAGACTGAAACTTTATTTTCCCAGCTACATCCAGCACAGAGAAAACCAGTCCTGTACCTCGATCCTTGAAAGTAATTTCCCTAAGGAGGGCTGATCTCCCTCCCTTTCGCCACCCATCTACATGGCAAAAAGGATGTGATGTTGATGTTACTATTAAATGCCTAACATTTAAGAATTTTAAACTTTTATTTATGCAGTGCAAGGCAATTTCATTTCATGAACATTTTGACTCTATATTCTGTAAATTATGCTTACTACCTGAGAAAAAAATACAAACCAAAAATCTTGAGCTTTTTCCCTTGCTAATTGCCTACTGTGACATACCCTACATCTGTGTGATCTGAAGTGGACAAGTTTGGGTATTTCTCTAATTTTGCTAATGACTGACGTTCTGTTGCTGTTGTTGAGCTGCTGCTGTTTCCCCAGGAAACAAGGTATTTGTATTAGCTGCCTCCCTATCCATCTGTTCATTTGTCTACCCACATTCTCTTCCTAATTACCTTTGATCATTTGAAACAACTTTGAAAGATGGAGAAAGTCTAAAAAAAACCATTAAATTCCTACAAGTTTTGTGAAAATAGCCATCTGCCTATTGGAAAGAGAACTGAACTAGCAGCCCTGTTGTGGGAAAGACAGATTAAATTCAGGCAGATAAGACTCATAGATCAGACAGACAGAACTCTATCTTCTACTCAGGCAGATGGCTGGCCTCCCCATATGGCAACAAAGAGTGTGTGTACTTCTGGATTATCAGCAGCACATGTTAAACCTTTCCCAATTGTTGCCTGTGTCCTGCCATGGTTACTGAGGCAGGAAGGTTTGGGTACAAAAGAACACAAATCCATAAGGGATCTGCCTTCTTTAGCCTCACAGCACATTGAAAATTCCTTCTTTTTTTTTTTTTTTCTTTTTTTCCTTTTATGCTTGTATTGAAGATTTACAGTATAAAATCAAAATAAGTTTGTATTATTTTTCTTAAACTAAACAACCTTATCAAATGATGTTTAAGATGTGAAAGCACCTGGAGTCTTACTAGATGTGTTCCTCTTTCCTTGTATCAAAGTCAGCCAAAAAGGAAAACTTATTTCCAGAAATGAATCAGCTAAGCCTGTCAGTCAGAGTGCCTTTAGAAAAAGTCGATACAAAAGACACACTGATGAAGATACTGTTTATAACACGTGAACTGTGTATCTGTGGTGTGATGATTAACTTGGTCAGCAATACATTTGCTGAGTTTGTACTTCCTAAACTATTTCAACTTCAAGACAGCAAAATCTTTCTTATAAGACATTTGGAATCACATTTTCCCTTTACCTAATAGAAAGATAATGGTCTTCAAGAACATTGCACAGCTGTTGAGATAATTATGTTTTGAGGCTCCAATTCCTTTATTGGTCATGGCAAGTTACTGTAACTCTAACATGTAGAAGGCTTTGTGTGGCAAGTGAAGATGTGGAAGTTCTAGTGGGGAGGACTGAGGTGAGACAGAAAGGGTCTGCCTGCCAGCATCTCACCTGACAAACCTGGAGACCACCGCGATCTGCTCAGCCACCTCTGCTTATTCCTTCTGTTAGACATTCCCCTTCCTTTGGGAAAGAAGCATGGCTCTGCCTGTGCTGGCTTTGTGCTGTACAGCAGGGATCCCCCATGTCCTCCTGAAGGCATATTATCATCCCTCCTTGCTTCACAGAGTGGAGCAGACAGCTGCATGCAGATGTGGCCCTGGCTGACACCATTCCTGGGACCAGCTGTGACTCTTTTAGGGATGCTGCCCACCCTCGCAATGGTGTGACCCGTGGCCTGTGACAGGACGTAGTACATACGGGATATAATGACTGGTTAGAGTATGTAGTGCATAGTGGGTGGCTACACTAAATTAAATGCTCAATCAACATGACCTTATGAAATCTTCTGATGAAAATATTAAGGATTTATAAGCTGTTTAAACAGCTTTGCTTAACTTTCATATCATTAATATTGATCCCCTGTGGCGACAGAATAGAGAAAAAGGGAAAAAGTGTAAGAAGATCCTTCTTTAGTTTGTAGCTCTGCCACAGATTTCTTGAGTCTGTACAAATTGCTTTTGTTTTGTGCCTAAGCACCCACCTCTAAACTTCAAGGTCTGTTTTAAGGATACATTCATTAATGTTTGTAGGGTGCCAGAGATGCCTAACTGATCCTGGGGGAATTAATTATACCTACAAAGGCCAATATAAAGCCAGGAAAACAACTAGCTGAAAAATATTAGAAGTGTTAGTTCGTTACCTACACTCTATAGAGTTTACACCAGACTAATTATTGAACTTCCCTTTCTTTTCCTACTGCTCGTTATATAAATCACACCCTTGAACTCCTCTGGGTTTCCTTCTGGAGTAATCCTAAACTGCAGAGGTACAAAGTCATGGCCCACGAGCAAATCATTCACAAAGATGTAGTTTATTTAGAAGGATTTAATTTAAAATGGAGTTTCCTTTAGTCTTGGGCTTTCTACTGAAAGATGAAACAGTGTCATGCAACAGGGAAATGCTGCTGTCCATCCTGTGTGGTCCACCCCAGGATGAAAACCTGCAAAGACCTGGGTGAGGCACAGGGTGGCAAATACATTTGAATTCCTTTGTGCACAGACTGACAAGCCAAGTCTACCCAGCGCGCCCAAGCGACACATTGACTTCGATACTTATGCCTTTGCCAAAAATTCAGGGATGAAAAGTCCTCGCTATGATTTATTTTTAAGTTAATTTATAAAAGGCTGTGTTTCTACCGCTGAAAGTTCACCTTTAATTCTTACGGAAATTCTGCGCTACATCTTGTGTAGGTGATATGCTCTGTTTTCACGGACCCATACCACAGTAATGCAGTGAGCAGCTGCGGGATGAAGGGAGAAGGTGAATTAGAGAAATCCTTGTTGCCTAACTTATGTACAGAGGGCCCTCTGGCTGCACGGTGCTGCGTCACGAATGGAGAGGAGCTTGTAGCAGGCTGCTTGAATGGAAGAAAGAGACCATGGATTTCAATAACCACTGAGAAAAAATACAAATGAAAAATCAGATGATATAAATAGGAAACAATAGTTCTTTTCAGATATCTAGCTCTGCCTCATGCTAAATTACTGGAAAGATCTAGGAGTGGAAAAAGCAAGAAATATAGTTGTGAAGTGTAGTGAAAATACATCATTGCATTTTGTTAATTTATTTCAATGAATATTGAAAAAAAGATTAAGTAAAAACCTACAAACAATAACTTCTTCTGAGGGAACTGAAAAGCTTCTTCAAAAACCATTGCAAATTACCGAGTCCCTTAGCTGCAGACTATAACTATTTTTCAATCGCTTGTCAGGTTTTGTTATCACACTTGGACTTCATAGCTGTTCACACCAGAGCAATAAAGTTGGCCTACAGAACAAGACTGAAGGAATCTCAAACATATCTTGATAGTGAATTGTGGGCAAATTAAAACGGGGACTGTTCAAATCCAAAGGTGTGGCTGAAATGGGAATGTGCCGCTCTGACCTCGGCACTTGTTTAACTCTGAACTTTGAAGGAGACAGTAACATGGGAGAATACAATGCAAAAGGCATAAAATACAAAAACAGATAAATATTATAAAATATTGATCACAGTTTTATCCCAAACCAATCTCCATTACGCTTTCGGTTTTATTCCCGCATTTTCAAGATCTTGATACAGTTTCAGGTGAAATGATAGCTTTTGCAAATTTACCACACTGGAACAGTCAGTTTTCTAGCTTTTCATTATGATTTTTTTCTTAAAGTTGTTTTTTTTTTACCTTTCAGAGACTGAAGCCAAGTCTAATCTAAATTTTACTGGGAAATATTTACTAAAAGTTTTGATTAATATTATTTAAATGTAGCACTTCAAATTAGTTTTATCAAGGCATTTTCTAGTCATTCGAAAACTTGTTAAAGTATTTAACAGATGTATTCCATTGGATCAAAAGTCTGTTTAGCCCAGTAAATTGTTTCCAGTACAGTCTAGATGTGAATGTCTAAACAGAGCATAAGAAGATAGTAAAAATAAAATTATACAACCCCATAATGCTTTCAGCAGTTTGATTCTTGGTCTGCCTGAGATGTCCCTGATGGCTTTCACTTCCAGGAACTTGCTCTGTATTCATGCAGAATTTATCACCAACAAGCTATGGCAAGAAGCTCCATAGCTTAGGGCTTCATAATTTCACTTAAGAGGCAACACCTGTGTTTATTTGTTTGTTCCCTTTTTCTTGCAGTATATTTGATGTTCCCTAGTTTTCTTAGTGGAATAGAAGGTGAACAGCAGTCAGTATTCACTGTCTTCTTCCACTTACTATTTGAAAAATTTTAAAGAAAATTCCATTACTTTCCTAGGCATTAAATGGATACATTAAAACACCATCTTATTTCTGCCAAATTAAAACTTTCATAGTATTGCTTCTTCATTTCGTCATAGCTGTATTTTAAACACAGATGCTGCAAAGACTGAAATTCCAAACCTGATTACATTATACTAACCTATAAGAAAAGATCTCAAAGGATAAATAATAGTAGTAAAAATCCTATAGGTTCTCATGTCAGAGGAACTACAGAATAATATTTTTATTTTTTTTTTATTTTATCTTGGTGAAGAAATTGCTCCCTTTCTCTCTTGAGTACTTTTTCTTTCTTACAGTGGCCAGTTAGGTCTATGGAGAAATTTTAGTTCCTTAATAATCTCTGAAGTGTAGGGATTCAATCCTGATGTGTGCTTATATAAAGAAAACCCACAAACCAACAAACACACCAACAACTACGTACCAAATCCTCAGGTATGGTGGTGTTTTCTTTTGTTGGGGTTTTTCCTCTTTTCTTTTTCTTTTTTTCTTTTATGGGAGTCTCTGAATTTGGAGAGGACAGGAAGTTTTATTGCATGGAGGAACAGGATCATCTTCAGGTGCAAGGTGTGTGGATTCTCACCAGGTAAGTGAAAAAGCAGCAAGTAAAGAAATAGCAAGACACCTGTTGTCTAGCACACACTGTGTTGCAGAATGCATGTTATCACCTGAAAGCTGTATTATGGGCGTTTTTATCAGAAAACATTGGGAACTAGCTTCCTTTCAGTCTCTTTCTTCAGTATAAAATGTTTCATGAGTATCATGTACAGACAAGAAACAAACATGCATGTGCTGGACAGAGCAGGGTTTGGCACACAATTAATATAAGGATAAAGCAAACTAATGCATCTATTTTTGCCAAATAAGAGCCTTCGCATCTGATCCTTTTCTACAGTTCTCTGGTCAAAGTGTAGCAAAAATGGCACACTGCAATGCTAAGAACTTTGGGTTTTTCTCCCTCCAGCTGTAAACCTTTACAACCTCTCATTTCATGCACTCTTTTTCTATTTTTAAAAAGTGTAATCTTTTCTTTTTACTAAATACTGGCAACTTTATAACAACTGTAAAGGCTAGAAAAGATGATTTACCAGTCATTTAGACTGAAGTCCATTAATCTTTAAATGAACAAGGTGGTATTACAGCAGGCTTTCATTTTAGTCATGATAACAAGGTTTGGATCTTCATGGAAAGTAAAAAATCAAACCTAATTCATATAAAACATATTGAACCTAGCTATTGTATTATAAAATAATTCAGTTATTAGAGATAATCCTTGTTGTTTAAAACTTTAAAGAGTTTTTTTCATGTTGATATTATAAGTAATATTGTATTGTAAATTGATAATGTTTCCACTTATTTCAATGTATTTTCCATTACCAGTAACAGGGTAATGGTTTCCCTTACACCATGAGAAATTATCATAGTTCTTTTAGTTATCTATATTTTTAAATACATAGCAACTCATTTGTCCTTTGGTTTTCCCTAGCTCTGCATGCCTTGCTCACCATTATATAAGCAATAGAACTAACACTATAGCACAGCACATGTTGGGAGAGGTCAGAGCACGCCCTGTCTGTGACAATTCATTGTGTGATTAAGATTTAGAAAGGTGGCAAGGTCCTTCAGTAAAAGTAATGGAAAAAATTTGTGTTTTGGACCACTGTGCTGAGGAAAGAAAACAAGGAATTTGTCAAGCACTGGTTAAGGCAGGAGAGCCGGGATAAAAGCCGGTCTTGGAAGAAAATAAGCAACCATTTGAGAGAATGTGTGAGAAAAAAAGGAAACATGGGCCCGGAATAAATATCTTGATATTCTATAACTTGAAAAGAGCTAACTTTTGTGACTTACACTCACCCTGCTGCTAAGTTGTTATGATCTCAATACAAAGAGACCGTATTCACCATGAATCTCTCTGTTTATCTGAATGAATTTTGCATCATCCAGTGGCAGGGAATCACACTGAGTACTACATCATGATCCATTCATTTTTAGAATGTGGTAAAAAGATGTGCAGGATGAATACTTTCCTGTCTTTATGCATTGCTGATCACTTTCATAGCAAATATTTTTGTATACAGTTAAAGTGAAACAAATCCATTTGTGCTACCTGCCCCAAACTTTGCAATAAATGACCTGCTGTTGTGTGTTAAACTTCATGGGAATCTGAACAGAATTTCTGAATCACCTTGCGATTTTTTCCTATGTCTCTTTAAGTCTGTTGTTCCCACCACAACCTGCCCTCATATCATTTCATACCTAGCTGCATATGTAGTAAAAATTGGATAATATAAGCAGCTATATTAAGGAAACAAACAAACAAGACTGGAGTTCTTTTGGATAAAATTTCAAAGGACACCATTGTGATAAGTCATCTGAGTCAGGTCTAAACTTCAGGGTCAGGTGCTAAAAAATATTATTGACCTGCCAGTCACCCACAAATAGATGGGTTCTTGCTGTGTTTCAATCCATAGTAGCCTTAGCCTCCTTACAAATAAGTATTTAGAGGAGAACTTCCTGGAGAGACAACAGTGGAAAAGGGCTATAAAGAAACCAAATCAAGAAAACCATATAGAATGTGTAGAACACTTTCTTTAAAAATAAATAAATAAATAAATAATAATGATAAATCAATTTGCTTAGACCAGTGAATGGCTAAAAGAGATCACTTACATTGCAACAGAAGTCCAAAATGAATGAAAGATAATTGTTTATGCCTGCATTTCTGAAATAGTGAAAACAGTAACATTGGATTTTGGAAGTAATTTTATGTTTTCATAAGATATGTTTCAGACTGGAGGTATTTTGCCCTAAAACCCAACCACAACCTCTAGGCGTCTCAACCTCTTTCTACAGATCCTTGTCGCTAATTTGAGGTTTTCAAGAAAAATAAATAAATGGACAATGTTAATTAAAGCAGCCATCTCTTTTATTAAGAAACACAAACTTTTTTACCTTTTCTGTAGCTATTTAATTATACAGAAAGTAAAAGACTATTCTGAGATGTTGAGAAATGTCTGGATTACACAGAAAGCTACACAGGTGGGGCAGAATTTGTGGAAACTTGCATAGCTTAAATGTTACTAGTTGTCATTAAAGCCATGGGCCTTTCCATAGGACCTAAATACACATGCACCCTGAAGGAACATCTGCTACCAGTTCTGCTTAGTTGCTTCCCATACCCTTGAGCATCAGATATTTGAGTGCTTACCATATGCCTGTACCTTTCATACTTGACAGCATACATCTAATGCCAAGTCTGCAATGCCAAGTCCTCGATGCCAAGTTTATACAATTTTTCACAGCCTTCAAAGTGCAGAGGATGTATATGCTTCTGCTAATTGAAATTCTTTGGTCTTCTCTGCCCACCAGTGCTGCAATCTTCCTTACTCCCTTTTGCCATTGGAAAAACACTTGTTTG
The DNA here is from genome assembly GCF_015220075.1 of Falco rusticolus. NCBI lineage: Eukaryota > Metazoa > Chordata > Aves > Falconiformes > Falconidae > Falco > Falco rusticolus. The sequence continues at coordinate 25,078,252 of NC_051191.1, read as the reverse complement.
GTGCCGCCAGCATTGAATGGCCTTTAAAGTGTATGCGCTTCAGCTTGCAGCAGCTGTTGGCTCAGCTGAGTGCTTTGCGAAGGTAATGAACCAATATTTACAGGGGATTTTGGAGAAAAGAATAAAGTGTTAAAGGAGGATGTTTTCTCAACTGGCTTCAGCCAGTTTGGAAACCAGATGTTTGTTATGCAAACATGGGAAATGTTTGTTTCTTGGATCAGGTTTGTACATATTTGCATAACTAATAATTATGTGGTTATATTTGGCTTGTTCCATTCTATATAAAGATAGGCAGCAGAAATTCTTTTGTGTGGTGCTACAAGCCACATAATTTGGTTTATACAAGTAATGGTTAACATAGTTCAAGGTAATGGTTAATATAGTTCAAAGATTTAAAATTACTTCAGTAACACTTCATTTTACTGGTAAATTTAGCTGTATGAATTAGGTGTCTCCTCCAGTTATTAACAGCTAAGAGATTTAGAATCAAATGTATTGTTAAATTGTAAATTCACATTTACTGAAGACTGTATTGCACAAGAGGTTATCTCTTCCCCTGAAACACAATTTATTCTGTACTAAATAGTCTCTTACCTAAGCTTCAATCAAAATCCTTTCTTCAAATGTAGTATAACATGGTCACAGGTCAGACTGTGACAACTAAGGAAGTGACCAACAGTTCCCAGACATTTCCAGTGATAAATTAGGCTCATTACACCAAATATTGGCATGAATATTTTAAGTCTTGCAAGGTTCTTGACTTCAGGTGAAGTTCCAAAGCCTAAATCAGGATCACAAGTCTGACAGAAACCCATCATTTGGGTACCACTTTCTAAACAGAGACAGACAGTGAGCCTTCAAAGAGAGGCATAGAAAGTCAAACACAGGAATGACTGTCTGTTCATATCTTCCTCTGTTCAGAGAATCAGAATGGTGTGTTTGTTCTCTGTAGAACAAAATATAATGTCTAGCTGACTCTATTACTAGTTGTTCTTTCAAAATAAACTTGGAATTTTCTGTTATTTCATCATTTTTCCCCATCTCCAAATAGTTGTATTAATTGCCATTACAAACTGCTGAAATTCATCAAAATTTTACAGACTGGAAGCTGTATTTTCCAAACAGTATTTTCCTCTTACATTACTCAAACATTCACAGAATGAAAAATCAATTTGTAAAACCTTCTAAAATTCACTGTTCTTATAAAATAAAAACAATTTGTCAAAAAGTTTCTCCTAGTTTCTTGATACTTGATGTACTTGCATCTGGGTTGTCCAAAAAACGCATGCTTAAATATCCTGTTGCAGAGGACTAGGGAGCTAAGGAGCTGCAGGCATCTCTTCGTTTAAGAACATGTTCTTGAATTTAATGTGTGCCTAAAACACTTACAAGAGTATTAAAAGGAAATACAATTTGGTGATTATTCTCCTATATGATTTATTGGGTGAATGGGAAGGCACAACTTCAATGCCAAGAGAAAAGACAATTGATTTTTGGGAAATCTGGAAATCAGTAAAATAGGAAAATCTTCTGGAAATTAGTCAAATAGGAAGAATTTTCTTCCCTGGATGAAGATATATCATGCCCATGTTACACTCTGCTGGCATTTTAGCTAGAGTTACCTCAGTGAGCTGTCACACTGTGGGGAAAATATGGGAAGATCCTCCACTCAAACACTGTAGGAGATGCATCTACCTGCCCTCTCCATGTCCCACCTTCAGAGTCTCAGTACACGGCTGCTATGGACCCTGAGGGTAAGATTAAATCCTCCACCTGCAGGTGTTAATGTAACAGCTTACCCACCCTGGGTTTATCTGTGCGAGGAGCAGACACAGGCAGCTCAAGAAGTCAGTGTGGCTAATAGTTGGATCTAATGACCTGCCAGAAATTCAGTCTGAATTGCCATGAAAAGTGTCTGCATTTCCCACTGATATAGAAACAGCTTTGGGAAACTTTTTAGAAAAATTTTAGAAAAAATCTAAAACTAATTTAGATTTCTCATATGCCTACACCTCATTGGAACAAGTAACTGTACAGCTAGTAACAGTGAGTGGTATGCAGTTTACCAACTCCTAGTACACATCTTGTGGCCTTACTGCCCTTCCAGAATATGTCTTACAGCTGCAAGCTGGGCTAAATGGGTAGCCCTGTGAACTCACTGGGCATCGCCGGGAGAGCTGCTGTAGCAATAAGGGTGTGAAACAAATCATGAGGCCTTTTTTTCCGAGGAAAAACATTTTCAGGTAGTTCCTGATTCAGTCATTCACTGAACTTGTGAGAGCCACATCATCTCTATTTGAATGGGTTTTCCTCATTTTGTCTTCCTGGTTTGTTTCTCTGCACTAGGAACTAGAAGAATCTATTTATATAGCTCATCAAACAAATGGGCACCTAATGGGACACTCCATCGTTCCTAAATACCTAAAAAAGTAGTTGGCTATCAAGATACTTTTAAAAATCTGGCTTAGCATTTTCTAAAGAAATCTCTGTTCAAATTGTTTGTCACTGCAGTGATTAATTCAAACAAGCACTGCATTTCAGTGGATACGGTGGTTACAAAGTGCAAAGCTGTCGCTATGTGCACTTCTATTTCAACACCAGCAAAAATGGAGTCAAGCACATCCTGAATCTGATTGGGAAAAGGAGACAGGCAACCACAGATGCTCTCCCATGTCCCACAATCAAACTGTTATCTGTGATGCCAATGGGAAGACTACAAGGGACTTCATACCCCTTTGCCTTCTGAAAGCTATCTGAACAGAAATTAAATGGTAGAAATAACGCTCATTAAAATCTAGTAAGGTGGTGATTTTCATAGCACATACTGGAGTTTGGCCACTGGTATCCCTATTTCCTGGATTATTATATGAAGACAGTATAAAACTGCCATCATTATCAATACCACTATGTTGCAGCACAAACAAACCAGTAGGCTGCAACAAGGCTCTACCATTGGCCAGATTCTACTGTCTGCACTGTATCTCCTGCCCCCAGAGGTCAGACCACACTGCTCCCCCTCCATCCAACCCCCTCTCCCACACTCCTCAGGGCTATTTAACCACTTGGCAGGAACAAGCTGCAGCTGCACATCGTCCATGTCAATCAACCCACTGCCTCTGAGGCAAGGCCAAAGCTGCATGTTATCAATGCTGATCAACCCACTGCCTTCGTTCCTCTACACCACTATGAAATAAAGACACTTACAATCACTGGACATAAAAATGAAAATAAAGATTTGAATTATTCATTGATTACTTAAAGGAAACATGACCAAGAAATATACTAGAGTGGTGTAGAGTGGGAAATGCATATTTTTTTTGTGACTCAGCGGTAAATTTTTTACATGTGTACTAGATAAATTCCATGTGTAATCCTTGAAATGTATGGAATGTTTTGTGAGTGTATTTTAAGAATTCTTACCTCAAATTGTCTTCTGCTCTATGATTTGTTTTTCTAGAGTGTTTGGAAGGCTTTTTGCAGTTATTATGTAAAGTCCTAAAGTCCTACAAGTATGTAGGATAATGTTTATCTTCATAGATAAGAACAAAGTTTAGTGAATACCTTATTTTGCAGGCTTGCAAGAAAGTCTGTTTGGAATAACTCGCCAAAAAAGCATGCACTTATCCTGCACCTGAAGCTTTCTTACTTAACAGGCTTCCTTCTTTTCTTCATCTTTGGAAACATATAAAAGTTTCATTAAAACTAAATGCTTTTCAAGGCAGTTGCAAAGATTAGTGTTCCTATAATTTGTTATTATTCTTTCTTACTGGATATTTATTTTTCCTACTAAAAAGTTTTAAGTCAAATGTGAGGAAAATTTCATCCTGGAGTGGGAGTTCAGTTCTATTCCTAGAACAGAACCAGGCTGAAATAAATTTTGGCCTTTAAGCCATATCTCCAGTATTTGATGCTCCACTGAGTAACATCTATTCATAGTTCATGCTTGAAGACAATGTAGTAGCTTACAAGGCACAGGAATCACTTTTATACTTGCATATAACAGAAAGATTAGTAAGTAGAGAGTGCTTAATAATATAAATACAAATTCCTCTAATAGCCACCTGTCAAGAATTTAACATGTCAAAAGCTCTTTTTATACTCTTCTGCAAGTCTGCTTGGTAAGTCAGCAGAAAGCCCAGCGTTCTGTGCTGTCAAGTTGACCCTGGGCACAAACCATTTTTCCTCTATTCCATGGAGTTCAGTTCTAATTCTTAAAGTTTTAAAAAAAATTATCCTTATGTTACCACAGTATAAGCCACCTAAAGTTAGAAGTCTATTCTATATTTCCTGTCCCTTTAGTATAATTAATGACTGTTTGCCAAATTGTGGAAAATTGTTCCCACTTGTTTCCCTGGCAGGGAACATGATTCTTCCTAATGGTTCTCAAGTTGTTAGATCCGATTACCAATTCTTTCAGAAGGCACTTCTAATTCTTTCCAGATCTCTCTTTTTGCTAGTACTCAGGCAAATCTCAAGCCTTTTGTTTTAATAACAGTTCAGTTATCTCTCTAACCTCTTAAGTTAATTAATTGAGCCATAGGGGATACTCTATATCACTCAGCCATAATGATCACTTGAGACTAGTACCTGAGACTGTAAGTGTAATAGCATTTCTAAACCGTAGTGGCAAAAGGATTAGCCTCCCATCTTACATTCAGACAGAGTTCAGATCTACCCCAATTTATCACTAGGAATAATCAAAACTTATTCCAGTCAGGCTACCTGAGAATTCTTTACAGCTTCAATGGAACACATGTTTAAAGAGTAATAGTATCAGATTATTAAACTCTTCTCCTACTAGCTGGAAGAACCAAAACTTTTTTATCTTCACAAAACTGTGCAGTGCAACACCTTTCATGCCCTTGATACTTTATTTTTTCAATCAGCTTGCTGAGGCTGGCTATGCCTATAGTAACGGTGTCGGCAGAAGGGACCAACTTTCATTCATAACATCTTCTATGACTGTTTATGAACATGAAACCATATTCATTTGAATAAATAAGTTCATAATCACACATTACTTTTTCTTATTACACTTTATCTGTTAATCTCAGTGCACTTTACAGAGAAATCCTTTACCGTTATCCCAATTTTGGAGAAGAGCAAATGGAAGTAGCTTCCTTCAGGTGACACAACAAGTGATTTTATTCTAGTATGTCTTTGTATCTTGAACCTCACTCTGCTGTTTGATTTGCCAGACCGTAAAGCTTTTTGTTGAGTTTGGTTTGTGTGTGTGTAGTGCTAATGTAAATGATTTATTGATATAACTGTAGAAAAAGGATGATAATTTGTATCAAAGCTACACAGCCTATAGCTGAAATAAATATTATCCCAGGAGTCCCAGGAGAAGAAGACAATAGAGATGTGGCAGATAGATAGGATTATATATACAATTCAAAGCATTAATGGTACATGAAATCCCAGGCAATTAGCTTGACAGTAGCAACAGGTTCAGTTCTTCTTTAACTGTGGATGGCAACCAGGGGCTTTCTTTTAAATTAGACATTCAATAGCTTCAGATATATGTCTTACTCTTTTCCCCCAAGCATCACATTTCTGATATAATGAAGGTTTTTACCTACTTTTTGATATTCCTTATTTTGGAACAAAGGTGAAAGTAAGGAACACAACTTCAGCTATGGTTTTTAGACTGATATCTAAGGAAATAGAAGAGATATTTCTATGTGTCTGTTGCATATGTGACCTCTAAATAAGTCTGAAATACAAATACATTGACTAATTCCAGCTGAATCTAGCACACAGATAAATTTTAAAGACGGGCTGTAGGCTTCTTACAGAAAGATAGTCTGCGTAGAGACATACACCTTTACAGTGAAACTCAGAAAAAGGTTCAGCTTTTCATTCACATGGTAAAACTATAGATGGAATTATTACTATTTCCACCAGTTCTTTTTATCCCTGTTATCTGTGTTGTTGGAAGACCAGATACACTCCTCTGCATCGTTGGTCCTGGAGCTGCATCAAACTTTTTTTTAACCTGTGAAACATGGTCCACACTCTCCTGTCTGCCTGGTTTTCTTTCACAGGCACTAACTCACTTGGGTAATTAATTAAAAAATAATCACCCATGTGCATTTCCCCCTTTCTGCTGATGAGACTGCTAAATATAGTGAGGCTGCTAATGACCCTAAACATCACTTAGACATAAGAACTGTGCTGAATGTGCTTCGGCGTGATTTGTGTCTCTCCAGGAAGAAGTGGAGAGAGAAAGTGCATTTTATATGCAAAGGGATGGAAACAGTTCATTTTTATGCTGTGCTCCATCTACCTTGATTTGTAAACAATAAACACACAGCGCTTTGCATACTAGGTGCTATTTTTCTGTTCCAAATGCAATACACATCTCATTTTCTCCAGTTCTTCAGGAATATTTCTATGAAGTAAATGTGTTCTTAATAAGTCCAAGTTGTTTAGGTGGCTTAACTTCCAAGTGCCCTACATGACACACACAGCTGAGGAAGGAGGAAGATGGGGGACACAAAAAGACCAGTTTTTCTAGCCTGTTACTTTTGTATTTCCAAATTCTATGCTAAATTCCCTTATTATATGCACGTTAGCATATGTAAATTATGTAGTTAAACAGGAAACTGAAGTACTTCTTTTCTCAAGAATTTTTAGTGCTCATGTTTAGCATTCATTCAAGTTTGTCATCATGTGTCATTTGGATGCTTTAAAAAGTTATATGCTAGCATTATTCTATAGTTACATACCCACGTTGTTGGTTACATGTTATATGTTACATATTATAGTTATATATAGTTATATATAGTTACATACCAACATTGTATGGTAACATTGTTAAACATTAATGGACCCAGAGATGCAATATGGTGTTTCAGACTGGGAAAGGTGCTGAAAATAATTTGCTTTACTATTCTCAGACATTCAAAAATAAGTGCTTACTAAGAAGAATTCTGAAAGTCAAACTACATATCACAGGTACTTAATAAAATTTTTACATTTACATTCACCAGTACTGTCTTAAACAGTTCTTAGAGAAACTGATTTAAAGAGTGATTTAAAGCAGCCAGTGATAATGTCTGTATTTTCGCTAGGACATAGGAAAAATAAAAGAAGAATGAAACAGAAGAAAAAAAAAAACAAAACCAAACAGAAAAGAGAAATTAAAAGAAAAAGAGAAAAGAAAAAGTAAAAAATTGGGAAATCAGGTGTCTAAAACAGATTTGCTAGAAATAGCAGAAGACACTTTCAGGCTGTATTTATGTTCTGATATTTCCCGTCAATATCTGTCAGGAAGTAAAGTTTTTTACTGATGGAAGTATAACATAGAAAGACTAATCACAGAGTTCATGAAGAACAGCAGTCAAGCCAAAACTGAAAAACAAAATAATTGGTTTGCCCAGTCCCAAATGACTAAGCTTTTCCAGAGAGCAAACATCTGTTCCTCCACTTAGATTTAAACATTTTGCCAATGCTCTTCTTTTACATCACAGTCTATAGTGGCACTTCTTAAAAGTATCCAGTCAACAGCTCAAGAAGGACAAGAAGAGTCAGGACCACAGATGGCACTCTTCCAGCTGGACATAACTCGTGCAGGGATGGAAGCAGCCTGATTATCAAATGCACGATTGTGAAAAAAATAGTGACTGGAAACTACTGGCTTCCTTACTAATAAAATAGCCTGGAAAGGGTTCCTGGGCAGAGATGAAGTCCATGTTAATTTTTCATGCTACATGAAGAAAATTCTAGGTTAACTTTATGTAGGTTTTGTTGTTTGTTGGGGTTTTTTTTTGTTTGTTTTTGTTTTTGGTTTTGTTTTTAGTTTTGTTTTTGGTTTTGGTTTTGGTTTTGGTTTTGGTTTTTTTTTAAATCTCAAGGGCATACAAAATGTTTAGTTTTTCAGGTTTTTATCCAGAAAATTTCAGGACAGAAAATCCTTTTGTAGTCATTTTAAACCCACCTATTTAGCCCAATATGATGTATAGTTTCTGTTCTGTCTGCATAAATCAGATCCTGCAATAACCATCAAGATTTTAGGATTCTATAGTAACAGAATCTACCTCTGTAGGAAATCTGTGAAAAAAAACCCAAAACCAACCAACAACCACCTATGGCCACAAAGAAAACCTGAGTACCCTGGAAAAAACCCCAATTGTATCTAAGTAAATACAATCACAGTTTTAAGAAGTATCTGAGGGAGCTCTTTACTACCCTCATTCATAATCTCTGCTTGATTGTTTAGGAGGAGGACAAGACTGCTAACTGCTATCATCACACTACCAAAACCAGTGTTATGTTTCAGAATCACAAGCTTTTAATATTGTTACATATTAAGTAAAATATAATTAATTAACATTAGTTAAAAATAGAGTCCACTGGATTTACTTGTTTGAGCTCCGATTTGCTCCATCTTTACAGGATCTTTGCACACTGCTCTGTGTGAATTGTACAAACTAACCTTCGAAAGCAAAAAGTTAATAACTACGTCTTTGACATAAAAATAAAAACCACAAGGTAGACTGAACTATTTATGCTCCTTTTAAATTTTATAAAAATCTTAAAGTCACAGAATGGCTAGTTTTGCTCCCAGAGAACCTGAGAACCTGGGGGACCCAAGAACAGAACCTATATGCAACTTGCTGACAGTATGTGTAACCTTGACTTAAAGTCCATATTCAAGTTAGGAATATACTTTTTAACAAGAATAAAAAGTTTTTGTCCTACTTGGGCTGCCTTCTTCACTGTTTGGGAGTTATTGCCTCAGGCTATTCTGTGGGGCTTTTGAGTAGTTATAACATCTCCTCTGGATGCTGTTTTGTTAGATTAACCTTTGGTTCTGAAAAGGTCATGTTTTTATTCATTTTCTGAATCAAATCACCAATACATTCTCTTAGGAGATCCCAACACAACCCTCAGTATTAAACAAAGGAAATTGTTCATATGTCTTCCACAAGTTTTCTTTTCCAAATATGTATTTTGACCTTAGAGCACTATCTAGCCTGAACACAGTTTCATTGTAAAGCATATGTGAAAGGCAAGAGCTTCCCTTCAGTGGCAAACCAAAAATAAAGAGCCCCATGAGCTCCTTCTGTCAGCCGGACTGCATTTCCAGTTTATTTATAGCTACCTAAAATAGGTGCTTTTATTTCAGCCTTCTGTCCATGTTACTGGAATTCATGAATGAATACAAGTGGGTGCACACGTTAAGCATCACCTAATTTTCTCATTTACCAAAGAGGGTTTTTTTTTTCCTAATAATTTCAAAAGTGTTCAGATAAAAACTGTTTTCCTACTGAACCCAGCCAGAAAAACTAGAAAGCAGCAGGCACAATCCACTAACTGGGGATAATGCTTCTTCATCCTTGAAGAGGAGGATATTTGTTTTTTAACATTATATGAGGAAATGTTTCTGACTTCTTTTTCCTTCTTAGAGGAAAGAACCCATTTAGGGGATTTACTTACCTGTATGTAACAAAAATGTGATTTCAATTAGGGGGTGGGTGGGGGAAAACCCCAATCCACAAAAGCTTTTGTGTGTGCTTTACTTTAAAAGACTACCCTAAACCTTATGGCACAGCTCATAAACATCATCTAACTGGATAGGAAAACTGACCTTGTGGTCTTACCACTGATTTTTGTTCTCTTGTTACCTACTACATTTATAAAGCTTTGCTGGGAAGTAGGATACAACAGACACTTGGCCACATGCTGTAGTGGCTAGACCTCAAAGCTGGAATTCAGAGGACCTGGATTTATTTCTAGGTCTCTGCTATGGATTGTTGTGTCCTTGGAAATGAATCTCAATTCTTTGTCCTTCAGTCTCCCCTTCTTCAAAGAATGAACCATCCAGTTGTCTTCCCTGTACAGTGCTCTCATGCACACTATTGAAAAGTGCCATAAAAGAGTAATTCATTAATTTCTACAAGCTGCTGTATGTCACTTTCATATTGATCAGAGAGGTTTATGCTGACTTCAAAGTAAGCTACGGTTTAAATTAAATAAAATCAAGATGGAAACAAACTGATTAAAAGTGTTCCTACACCCTTCCACCTTGTTTTAACTCCACATATTTAAAGTCATGTAGTTATCTCCATTCCTGAGCTGTGGTGGTTGGCAGAGTACTGAGACCCCTCATACCTTCATTCATGAAATCTGGCTCATTATCTCCTCATCTTTCCTATGTGGGTATGTGCCGCCAGAAATTGTACATGGAAGTTATCCCTCTATACATCAAACCAAGGGAAGAAAGTCTGTTCCCTGACATATCAAAACATCAATGTGAGGGATTTTTAAAGACAGGTTTGAGGGCAGCAGAGGAACAGAGTTTGGCCTGGAATAATCAGAAGACTGTTCCAGGGCTACAGGGTGGCATAGTAAAAAAGGTGCAAATTGTTCAGTGGATTCAGAAGAAAAAGGGAGCAGTCAGAAAAAGAGAGCTGGCAGGCTGCAGAGAGCAGGAAGAGGTGAGGAGGGCAGTGGTGCAACCAGGGGTGTTTTGAAAGTAGGGAAGTGAAGTCTGAACTTAATATGTATGGAAATAAGGAAAGAGCAAAATAGAAAGTCTTTGCAGCTGCATTTTGGATGGAATGAACAAAGGCCAAAAAGCTGAGAGCAACGGATGCTGCTCATCCAGATTCAGAATTTTATTTACATGATTCCCGCAGCCTAGCCCATCATTCTTTGATCTTTATCAAGTACTCCCCTTTGGTCAAATCTCCCAAGAGCACTGCTGCTGTTGAATGGAAATTACATCCCACTGCCAGATATCGGAAGTAACGTTCTTCCACTGAATTTAATTATTTTGTCATACCATCATTTCAAACATCAGCTAGCCATTCTTCTCTGAAAATTACATAAAGATGTTCTTTCTGCTACTGCAAATTTCTTCACTGTTCATCATGCAGGATAACATGTAGGTTCTCATGCCAGAGCTGGATCAAGAGTGCTGAAACAGATGTTTTCTTCACACAACTCAACAGTTGGGGTGAATTTACAGACTTTCACCAATTGTAAATTTTGATCTTTATTTGGAAATAATCTATAGCTTCATAGCACGTGGGTATCCCCTGATAATGCATAACACAGCAAATGCTTTGAGGTTCTAAACATAGGGTCCTAATTGGAACATTTTCAATGACATTGAACATGGCACATTGAATTCCCTGTAAGTTTTTATCACCAAGAAGTGAAATCTGCTCATCTGGATTTGACCTCTCATATTTATTAATATATACCTAATAAAATAATAACCTATTGATAACATAATCATGCAGGTATTTAATGTTATGCATAGCATACTGTCCCTAAAATTAATGAAAGTATTGTTACATGTTTTAATCACAGGTTTAAGTATCTCAAATACTTGGGATTAGCTAGACAAACTTGAAAGAAAAAATATTTAAAATTTAATCATTATAGTTATCGTTTGGATGGGTGGGGGGAATTAATAGTATATATTTGCTTATGACCACATCTACCAGGCTGCCCTTTTTATTTAGACACCTGCAGGAGCACACTGTGTCAGATTCCTTCCCTCCCACCATATGTATTAAAAAGGAAAGCCATGAAAGTGAGTCTGAACTTCTTGGTAGCACCAGATTTCCAGTACTAAATCCCCTATATATAGCTGCACAGCACATTAATTAAACACACCTGCTGCTAGTCAGTATTATGCTCATTGGAAATTAAGCACATGAGCTACTTGTTTTCCTGTTTACTCTCATTCTCTCCAAATACAACAGTATTTTCATATCACATCTATGGTCCAGGTCCACCTCTCAGTCTTCTCTCAGAGATCTGCATCACAGGATTTTCACACAATGAAATTTTCAGCCTTAGCTAGGAATCGTCTTTCTCACTCTCTTACACCCAGTTTCAGGCTCTTTTTTCAAGCGTTGGTAAGAAAAGAGGTTAAAAGATTGGTAAGCTGCTGTGAATGCTTCCTTTGATATCTAATTGCCAGAGTACAGAATATCTTTGAAAGGGTGATAGTCTTGGCACTCTTTCTTCTTCCTCAAAGGTCAAGAACTTCATCAGAGGTTCAGCTTTTATGGATCTGTCATCTCTTAGGCAGTAGACAAAGAATTTAGCCAAAAGGAGAGCTTTGAGCTCTAGGATCCTGGAAGATAAATGATGGTGCAGTAAAGCTTTGGTATTCAAATATATGTATCCCCAACACAAATAAATACTGTATTTCAGTTTAATTACGACTTTTGGGATATCTGATATTTTCTCTAACCTTCAGCTCCTACAGTAATATAAAAATCTCAACTTTCATATTAAAAAACCTCAACAAACACCTTAACTTGCATGGTTAAAACGTTAACTGTAAAGTCTCATGTAAAATTGCAGAGAGCAAATAAAATGTATAAACAAGATCATGCAAATATATATTTTTGAAAACAACCTCATTATTATTATTGGACTAACACATTCCTTTCACATGTCTGAGGACAGAAATACTGTAAATGACACAATCTTTAACCTGCCAATGTAGAAGGCTAACATAATCAAGAAGGATAGGAAATAGCAAGGAAAGGGTAGAAAAACTGGCAGGAAAGACACTGATACTGTTATATACCCTTCCCACAGGTACTCCGTGTGTGCCACAGCTAAGTAAGAGCAGCAAGTGGAGACATTAGGCTTGGCAGCAGAAGTGGCTGAGTCACTTCAGTGGAGAAAGGGTGATGCTTTTGTGGATGTGTTTGCAGAGCGTGGTATATAGGAGGCAATGGTAAAGAAAGCGGAGAAGCAAATAAACAGGTTATTAAGGATGACATCGCTGAGGGAGAAAAGGAGGGGCTACAAATTAATTTATTTTAGGTTTGCCTAAAGCTGACTCAGATGGGAGCTCTCGTTTAGACAGAAGGGATTGTTTCTACAATGCAAAGACATAAATTATATTTTTTTATGTATTTTGGATTCTACAGAATAAACCCATTTTAACTCCGATGAAAAGTGTATCTAAAGCTTCCATATAAAAAATCTATGATTTTGAAATTCTCTTTCTATAATGAAATTATGTATCAATCTAAAAGTGATAAAGGTAAGACTATATCTGCATTATCATGTTAGTTTAAATGTTAATTTACAGCTCAGATTCAAATACAAATTCCTCATTAGTTCATTGCCCACGTATTGGTTTATATGTTAACTCTGCTCTGGGAAAGCCAAGCATGCCCCCTCTCAAGCCATAGATGTATAGACCATATGGCTAAAGGTATTCAAACCACTTGGTTCTAAAATCTCAAATCAAACCCTGAGTGCAAGCAAGCCTAATTTAAAGACGGTGTAGCTGTATCTTAAGTTACCTTAGACAGAATGACTTTTTAATGGCAGCCTTGTAACGTGGAAGGCATACGGGAACAGGGAGATCCTCTGTTCATCCCCCTTGAACTCCTTCAGGCCATATAAACAAGCAAAGTACAGTTAACATCTCCTGATTGCTTTACCTCAAATGAGAAAAACGTGGAAGCAATGAAGTATTACAGCCCCAACCAAACACAGTTCACATTGCTCTTGCTCCAGAAGCGTTGGAGCTGTCACTGACAGTGCCTGGATTGTGCGTGGAGCCTGGGGGCAGAGCATAACACCCACAGTGCAAGGTGGCCTCTCCAAGGAGCCCGTTTCTTGGCCTTTCCAAGTCTCCATGGAGTAACGTTTGGCATAGGCAAGCTCTCATTTTTTAAAATGCTTTTAAAATATGTTTTTCTAGACTTTCTCTTAACCAGTTCTTAAATATGTTTTTCCAATCTTTCCTTTACCTAGTTCAGTGGTCCCTAAAAGTGAAATACAAAGCTCTTGAGCTGTTAAGTCCAAAGCTTTGGGGCCCAGTAAATACAAAGCATTTATTTAAGTTCCGGGTTTTTTACTGTGTAGTCTTCTGAGTTTATTAGCACAACGCTACATGATTCATATCTTATATTTCTTACTGAAATAATTTTATTCTTCCAAGAGTAATCATCCTTGTAGTTGTTTGTAAGAGCATGGTCTCAGCTGGCCCCCTCTTTATTTCTTCATTACCTACCTACTCATTTCTAAGCACATAATTTTAGCTGGGTTTTCATTTTCTATCTGATTTTGAACACTGCCAGCTAAAATGAGGAGTCAAGTCACTGTACTATATTATTTTGTTTCTGTGCCTACACATGTAATTTCAAGGAAAAATGAATCAAGATGTAGCCTACAGCACTGAATTCTGCCATGCAGTGTATTGAGCACTGATCAGAACTATCCAGCAGTGACTCAGGCCAACTAGCAGCATTGGGATCCTCTCGCCCTTGTGACCGATACAACTTCTCAGGAATATATCCAGTCTCCACATCACTGAAAGCGAATTCATTGCCTGAAAACTTATTCTCTGACATATTTTAAGACACCATGCAATGGAAATAGAATATAATTTAGTCTGGAAAATTAAATACTGTCATGTCAACGTCCTGATGATTTAGATATGCTTGAATGCATGTGCACACACTATATTAGTTCCATGGTAGCAGGGTGCTGTTTCATGTAAAGAAGCCTGACTTAGAGCTTAAAACAACAGGTTCTGTAATTCTGAATTTTCCAGAGGCCTGTTGGTTATCCTTGGGATACATTCTGATGTTTTCTATCTGCCTAATATAAAGATGATACTGCTCTCTTTTATGCTGCTTTAAGGTCCATGGATGAAGTTACTGAGGGATAAGAAGTTAAAAAAAAAACTAGTAAGAATCATTATGTTAGTGTCTCAAGCTTCCTTAACAGCTTAGTGTTACCAAATTATGAAAATACTTAGCAAATGGCTAGACTACTCTTTGATAGTCTTCACAAGCAATACTGTAAAAAGACAGTCTGATTTCCCCTAGAATTTCCCTTCACCTTCCAAAGCACCACAAACTTTCATACTACATTTATACTGCCTAGGCTTTCATATCTAACTTGGCCAAACTTGCACAAAATCATCCTTGTGTTCTGCAGACTGGAATGCCATCAAATTTAGGTCCAGCACACAACACTGAATTTATCCTGTGACAAAACATGGGTTTGGATAAAGCTTTATCCTGAGTTCAGATGTATACCTTATGAAGTATGGATTCAATGAATGTGAACTGTTCTCAGGACTGGCCAGAAGTGGAAATATGAAATGTGGTTTAGGGTATCTCTGCTCTCCCTTGATCTTAGTGCCAGTTTGGCTGCTAATGTATATCTGAACAGCTTCAACGAATATGGCCCCAGAGGGGTTATATAAACCACTGGGGTTGTTCATTATTCTGAAATGATCTAACTCTGCCTCCAGCTAAGTGCTCTGCATTACACAGTGTATGGGAATCATCTGGCCAAAGGTAGCTGCCTGCAGAAGGAGTCATTTAGATCTTGTTTATAGTCAATGGAGTGAAGCAGATAATTGTAGGGCATGGTTCATCTCACTCTGAAGAAGACATCTAAGACAGATCAGATAAAATGCACTCTAGAAGTGCCAGAACATGCTTCCAAGCTGAATCTATGGAGACAAGAACTTAATTTTGGACCAGAGGGTGGTAGAAAGAGTCGGTAGAAAGAGTCAGTCCAAGAGTGCAATATATCTGGTTAATTTTGCATGTCTATTTTAGGATAAAAGTTGAATCCTTCCTGGAGATCCCCACTTCACTCCTTTAACTAAGAAGAGATCCTGGTATGTCAGTTTTGGGTAATATTATCCATGTGTGGAATTCCAAGATGTTAGGATGAATCCCAAATTTGGCCAAATCTGCAGGCCTTATAGACCTTTAGACTGACAAAACTGTTCATGGAAGTTTTATTGGAGCAGATGAGCTGTATTGGTAATTAAGAATCAAGAAACAATAAAAATGGTAATATTTTAGGAGTACATTCCAAATATTGTCTAGTTAGGTATCTGTTAAAGTTTCCGTTGCACCCAGTTGTGAAATGTATTTATACCTTATGCTGCTTCTGTGCCCTATCAAATAATAAGGATCATATTCAGACCCTCTAGCTACTTCTGCACTGCAGCCTAAAATTGCTTTGCAACGGAAGTTAAACTAAGGACTTGATCTAGGTCATACCCAAACCCTAGCGTGGTTACATCTATGTCAGTGCAATGCCACAGTAAAGGTATGTTACTATATTTTCCAATTAGTGTGATGGTCCATGCATAAAACTCTGCTAGTGTGCAGTATACCTTTGCTGCTAGCCTATTTTTCGATCTAGTCTTTAATTCTTTCCCAGACTGACTTAATGGCATAACCTCTGATAATTCCAGTTAGGTCAGGTGCCAGGTTGCTGGAGTATTAGGAATCCAAACAGCTGATTTGATGTATCATTTCAAAAAGAGATGATCTCAAATACAGAGAAGACAGAGAGTACTTTATTTAATGAACAATAAAATTACATCTTGTGAGTACTTTGGCCATAATTTCACTCCAGATCACCTCCAGAAAATACTTATTATTTTTAATACTTATTACTTTTTGATATATAATGAATGCTCCCACATCTTTGTATTTCTATTTTGCTACTTATATAGCAAAAAAACTTCAGCAGAGCCTCAATGTCACTGATAAACTTTTCAGAACTTTAAGAAAAAAGAAGCAGCCAAGTAAAAGCATGAATACTTTCAGCAAGGTAGTAAAATTTCTCTTCTAGAATGCAAAAAAAAAAAAAAAAGGGAAAACCACACACTATGTGTATTTGATGGTGAAATAACCTTCACTTTGCAGAGGAAATGATGGAGGAAGAAAAGCCTTAAGCTTAACCAGCAAATCCACTGTTAGGCAAAAGCAATTTCTTCTACTTCTGGAAGCAGCTTTTTAGAAGTTGTTTTTTTTGTTGTTGTGGTGTTGGGTTTTTTTGGTTTTGGTTTTTTTTTTCTTTTTCTTAATGCATTAGTTAACGAGAATTCCTTCTCTTCCCCTGAGCACTTCCCCAAGTATTTCTGTTATGAATGTGGACATCTTATAACATTTTGAGGAAAAGGAAAGGAAAGAAAATAAAGAACTGGTTTTTAATTAGTTTTCTTTTAAGGAGTGACAAGTGAACTAGAATTGAGCAATACAAAATAGAAGGAAGACTGCTTTTAAATATTAAGGATTTATAGGGATATGATGGGGAGTTGAAGACTAATTTAGCTTAAATAAGAGTTGTTAGGTTCTTCTCTTTACTGTATTTATAGACTATTTGTTCTATCCCTATTATTAGTTAAGCTTCAACCACAGAATTATCTTCACTGTTTAACCCAGGAGCTCTAACACGGTGCTTATATTATACAGTCTATTATATATCTTCACATTTGTGTTATTCAGCAATTATTTGTATCTAAGAAAACAGCGGCCCATTTAATACTGTAACTATGCTTTAAGAGGCAAATATAATTACAGCCTGAACTAATACATCCAATACCACCTGACTGATGTCAGAGTGTAGGGTTTTTGCCTTCTCTGAGCAGGATGAGGCAAGGATAAATATAATTTGAAAGTCTTTTGAAACAGAGCTTCACATAATTGACCTAAAAGAGCTACGCTTCTTTACAAAGCTAGTTTATAATTACTATGGATCTATCAATTTAAATGGTGGAAATATGAAATATGTGTACATTTGTGCAAATACACCTGATATTACTGATTTTCAGACTTGCTTTACATTGTTAATGTAGGGAGAGTAACTTTGTAGTGTAACAGCAAGAGCGCTTTATGTGTGTGTACAACACTGAAATTGGTCCTACATGTTAAAAAGCAGAAGAAAGCTGAAAGCTAAGAATTCTCCCAGAAGAATTTGGCAAAACACTAACACAAGAGACTTTGTTTTAGCAATGTATTACTTTCTTAATGATAGCCTTGTCTGACTCAATTCTGCTCAATATAAACTGTAATTATTTATTTTCTATAAGAATTGGTTATGGAATTACACCACCCCCACCCCACCCCCCCAAATATTAAATACAGAGATTGTAGTTCAAGATTCTTTGTAAGGAATTTGCATATTTAATGTTTTCAGACACTGCAAAATATGTTGCAAAATAGAATGTCTTTTGCAGTAAGAGGGGGAGAGAGAAGGGGAGAGGGGGAGAGAGAGGGGGAGAAAGGGGGAGAGAGGGGGAGAGAGAGGGGGGAGAGAGAGAGGGAGGGAAAGAGAGAGGGAGGGAGGGAGAGAGAGGGGGAGAGAGAGGGGGGAGAGAGGGGGAGAGGGGGGGAGAGAGGGAGAGAGAGGGGGTGAGAGAGGGGGGAGAGAGGGAGAGAGAGAAGGAGAGAGAGGGAGGGGGCGAGGGGGAGGGGGAGAGGGAGAGAGGGAGAGAGACAGAGAGAGAGCATCTGGATGCTGCAGAGGCAAGAAGTAGGGTGGACTGGCCTAGAGAGGATGAAGAAGCAGCACGGGCAGTAGATGAAATTTTGAAACCTTGTGGGGATTGGTGGCTGTGCTGGGGCAAGGCTTGGGAGCTACTTATTGAAGTTAACCTGGTATGGGGTGGTAAAAGCCTTGTTGCAGCCGGCTGGTTTGGATAGTGCTGTGACAGAGAGCCACTTGGGATCTCACAGCTTATCTGAGATATCTACTGAAGCCATTAACTGGATACAGAATTTAGAGGAGGAACATGCCCATCTGGAAAAGCAGGTAGAAACCTAGAAGAACTAAATCAGAGGTTTTTTTTGCTTAGGTGGCTCAACTCTGCTAATGGCTTTTAATTTTTCCTCTAATTAGTAGGTAAGTGCAAACATAAAGTAGAAGGGAGGTGGAGAACGCTGCAGTGTGGTCTGTATCATAGCACAGAATTGTTGAGGCTGGAAGAGACCTCTGGATGTCACCTGGTCCAACCCCACTACTCAAGCAGGGCTGCAACAACCCCTGATAACATGATAATATAACAAGAAAGCAAAACCCTCCATAGTGAAATATGTCTTCAGAGAAGACAGAAAGAAAGTTAGTTTCTCGGTATGCTGGGGAGCTTCTCTAACTTGTTTTGTTGAACCTGAAATCAATTTTATTTTCCATTTTGATTTAAAAAATGCAGGGAAATATCTTGGGCAAGAGCTAACTCACTGATGTATTTTCCTTTCTGAGTTTGAATCTGATGAATCAAGAAGTGAACCATTCATGATTTTTTTTTTTTTTTCCTGAAGATCCCTTTTAATACTCCTCATGGCACCCCTGACAGGACAGGTTTCCTTCTCTGAGCACGATTGCACCTTCACAATTTTGCAGTCCACTCTTGGAGTGGATCCCGGGGTGGCAGCCCTCGTTACCCACTTGAAATAACACAAGTCTCTTTATCCTTTAAACACATTAGCTCAGTAAGTGACTCAAAGAAGCCTTTTCAGAATTAGGGTACATTCACCAAAGGGACAGTAAGTAGGATAATGATAAAAATATTTACACATCAGTTTCTGATTACCTAAATCTTAGAAGTTTCTTACGCCTCTGGTTCCACTCTCTTTTGCCTTCATCTGTCAGGGAGAAGCAGATTATGAAACTGAATGAAATGTCCAGACTTTATTTAATGCCTCTGCCAGTATACCTCAAACTGCAGACTCTAGCATTGTGTTAAAACTTTCTTATTTTTTAATACCCCTAGCTCCCCTTTTGTTTCTATGTTATGTGAAAAGCAAACTTTTTTTAGGATTTATGATTAGCGTTGTTTCTCACTTCCTAAAAAAAGCATAAGCATTCAGAAGCAGTCCCTTCATATTTCAAGTCTTTGCCAGATTATTGTACCACTGCATTGTTTTTAGCAGCCTTCTATTATTTATGTAATGCAATATCAAACAAGATATTCATAAATCACTGTAAAATTTGAGAGAAAAAACCCAAACTAACTTGTTACAGAAAATCCATTCTATCTTTTTGACTGCACAGGATGTTGTAATGCTATGGAAAACAAGTTACTTTTATTTTGCAGTAAGGAGTGTAATTAATTCAGTACTGCATGGTGTGATGTTATGGAAATGTGCTTTCTGAACATATTGGTGATTTCAACCTCTGTCATCTTATGTAACAAGTATTTTTACATAGTCCTATTAATTTTCAGGACTAAAATCAAATATTGAAGGATTTTGTTTTATCTGATAAAAGTGTCCTTTGAGTAGACACAATCATGTACTCCCAAAGTAGTTTATAGGATTTGAAAACCATAGACAATATACTATTGAAGAGAGAATAGAGCAGCAATATAAGCGTTCTCCCCCTAAAATTATAGGTGCTTACTTTCTATATTAGGTATGTTGAAGTGGCATTTTAAGCACACACACAAAAAAAGAAAAAAATGGACTTTTTTTTTTTTAATTCTCTTGCTATTCCAGCATTTGTTCTGATGGTTATCTTGACGCAGAACAACACTGAAAGAAAGAATGGAAATGCAATTTGAAATATTATTCTTTATAAATCAAGATTTTAAGACCAAAAAAAATAATGATTACAATGATTTTTTGCTGGAAGAGAATTATATTGCACTGAAAATAGTCCTATATTATGAAAAGTCACAGTTATGGGTTTGCTTTTTCTTGTTTACTCTTTTTTTTTTTTTTAATTAAACAAAAGTAAAAAAGACTCAGTAGACAACTTTTTGGGAAATTTCATGGGTATTTTTCAATGTTATTTATTTTTACCAAAATGTTATTTCAATTATGTTATTTATTAAATTTCAAAAGTAGGCTGCTAATTCTTTTCTTCCTTCTTTGTTAGACATACAGCTTATTGTGAATGTCTCCTTTATATTTCTAGCTCTAACAATCAATACAATCTGATGGGTCTTTTCACTGCTCAGAGAAGTGCAGAATCACAGTAGTTTGGAAGGGTTTGGCAGGGTCCTCCAGAGATCATCTAGTCCAACACCCTCTGGAGAGCAGATTCTGAACCCTGCTCCTGCCAGAGGCATTGATTCAATAACCAAAGGTGTTTCTGAGTAACAGTGATATCAATCACAGTTCACTTTTCATTGAGGTTATGTGATGGAAGCATGAGTAGCGTTAGTAAAAATGAAGCATAAAACTTAAGTGATCAATTTATTGTTAAAAAAATTAAAAATAAGCCCTTAACACTGTAGCCCAAAGATTTTCATAGAAATAAGTCTGACTTTACACATTTTTGTGTCACAAGTTTCTGTCAGGGCTTTCTGTACATTGTATTTAATAGACATTCCTGTGAAATTTCTTTTCAATTGACACACAAAGTAACAGCCAGAACTGATAGGGAACACATTATACTGTTTAGGAGGAACAGATTAAATTTAGTGCCAATAATTTAAAAACCCTCAACAATTAGCACATGAAAAAAGTGTATACCTGTTGGGACTCAAAACAAATGTCTAAAACCCAAATTAAATAAAACTGCTATTCCATCCATCAAATCTATCAATAGAGTTGTGAGGTACGAGAAAGGAGACATTATCAGAGACACTTTGCAGGAGGTTATGTGGCAGAAAACTTGAAAGAGGTCTTTGTGAATTCAAAAGACTGCTGAAGGATAGCGTAAAAGGGAGGAGGATGTTTACTTCCCTTATAAATTTCTCTGAAGCTCTGCCATGAATTTATGTACAGAACAAATTACCTTGCTTTTCATATCTTGACAGTAACATTTTTTTGAGGCTGATATTGCCTAGAGTAGTTTAAAATAGTTTAATTTCCAAATAACCAGACTCTTCCCTCCAAAACATGCAGCATCCTCTACAAAATGCTGAGACTGCGCTTCCAAGTGAAATGCCACCAGCTGGAAAATTTCTTTTGCAGGAGCCTCATACAGCTTAGGAGCTATTAATGCAATGTAAGAACAGAATCAACTTTCAGACCAGTGAATGGTCACTTTGTGGGTGACCAAATGTTTCTACAGTTCAGATGTGGAAGAAAGAAATACCTTGCACTGAAACATAGCATCTATTCCTTCAACCATATTGAAGCGAGTCGTGATTGAGAATGATACTCAGAACAAGGCCAATCTAGAGTGGCTTGATAGGCTTAGTAACCAGAATGATTTAAGTAGCTACAGAAAATATTTTTATCTGTTGGAAACTGATTCTGAGCTATATGTTATATTGCGGCTCTGTGGAAAGCTTTTTACCCATGGGATCAAGAAATAATGTCACAGTTGTATGCATGCGTAGAACTTGATAACTGGGATTTAATATTTTAGAGATGGATGGAGGAAGAAAATGCTGATCCAGTTCTGATTCTAAATGACAATGTCTTATACCAGAGGAAATAAAGTAGGGTTTCAGTGTGACAATAAACAGAGAACAGCAAATTCTCAGGCTTAGTGAAAGCTGAATAATTTTGAAGACAGAGGAGCAGTGTTCTGTTAAACAGAAAACTGCTATTAGAACCTCACTGAAGAGTTTGTGGAAAATGTTACTTGTATGACACAGTCCCCGGGCATATTCTGGATGCTGGCTGATATTTTCAAAGGCTTATTTACAGCTCTTTTCAACAAAATGAGCTTCTTAAAACTTTCTAGGGGGTGGCAGGTAATTATAATTTTTCTTCATTATTTATATTCCTTTACCACCTACAGAAGTAACCAAGAGGCATTTAACACATCATTTGAAAACACAGTCCCAAAACTTACCAAACGCAGCCAAAAGGAATTGAGCTGAAATTCAACAGACACCCAAAACTTAGTTCCTTATCAAGAATATGTTATTGAGCAGGTTTGCATTAGAAATCAAGATTTCCTTGTTTGTGCTTGTTTCAAGAATCAGAACTCCTCTATGTTTCTACTTTGGTAAAGATTTTCAAAGGTCTTTCAAAGCCTTAAGGGATGATTTTAGCTAAATTTAATATGTAAATTTAAAATTACTCTCTCTTCACACTTCTAGAAAGGACTGAAAATGCACATAGAAGAAAGGGGTCACTGGAGACAGATGGAAAAAATATTATTATTTGGAATTTACAGAAGAGCCTCCCACATTTCCTTCAGTAGGGTTTCCCTTTACAAGGAGAGGTTATGTTTTGAACATGTTAATGAAATAGCTGTCTGCATAATAAGCACATCCTAACGCATCCCTGCAGTCCTGTAGCAGTCTGACACTGATTCCGGTGAGAACAGAATTAAGCTGCAATACATTTTTCACTAAGAAATCCTTCTAAGAGTTTATGTTCCCAAAACCACTGCTGATTTCCCTATCTGGCTGAAAATGAGTGGAAGAGTTGCAGAGAGTTTTGCTGAAGTCACTAGTTTGTGAAAAATTACTCCTATCTTCTTTTTCTTTTTCATGCACTCTGCCTGAATAGATACTCCTGTCAGCCTATTCCCTCTTGATTATCTCTTCAGCCCATTATCCATACCACAGAACTGCAGACTGAACTAACTCATTTCAGACCACATAATGACCCTTCAGGCTAGCAAAGATCTGCTATTTAAGCTGTTTAACCTATTTTGGTCAAATAATAATAATAATAATAGGGTGATGAAATGAAATTTCACTTTATAGATCAGCTGAAATAGCTGCAGATGGCCAGAGATATGGGTAAACCTTGGAAGGAAGCCTCCTGTCATACTAGCTAGGGGAAGTCTCCACACCTCTCTTGATGGCTGTAAGATGGAGTATGGGTTGAGTTGGCTTGCTTATTCACTGTGGCAGTCCTTCACCTGGAGCCTGCAGATAACATTCTATTGGAGAGAGACATATAGATAAGGCTGCATGACACCAGTCCAGCTGTCTAGTAGGTTTTTTTGTAGTACAACACTGATTTCAAATGCATGATGCTTCAGATAAAACAGGAAGACACATTCTCAGCCCCAATGAACTGAATCCATTGTCACAAAGTATTATGATAGCTTGAGTTACATGGATGCTACAAGGGTTGCAACACTGACTTATCACGCAATGTTGAAATGAGATACACAAGAGGCAGCAAGTAGCATTTCTGGAGTCTTTTTTTTCTTTTTTTTTTTTTTTTCCCTGCTGTTCTCTAGCGACATTTCTGCCACTTAGAGTGTCCCAAGAGCATCAGTTAAAGTATCTGAAAGCCTTTTACATGAGACTTCACTAGCACAACTACATAAACTTTGTGGCTTTTGTCAGCTCTCTGCAACAGCTACAAACTGTTATTGGTGGTAGGCTCTGGCTGCCCTTTCCTGATCTGTAAGCAAGGAGAGCATGGGATTTAATTAATTTCACTTTAAGTATCTGAAATGTAGGCTTTTTTTGTCTGAGCCTGGTATTAGCTCTTAAAGATGGCAGAGAGAAAAGGGCCTGGAAGATGTAGAGAACTATTATAGCATGCCATGGTAGTGCCTATGTCTTTTCATTAACCAGAAAGTGGCTTAGCAGGAGTAGCTCAAAGGAGTCCACATTTGCAGAGGTGCATCCTATCCTTGGACTCCAGATACAGGAGATGCCAATGTTTCACGTACATTCGAACTCTCTGGTATTGCTAAGCAGTCTAGGGGTGATTATTTCAATGAATGGGCTTTACAGGGCCTTTGAGTCTGACCCAGCAGAGCTTCTTTGATGACTTGAAAAGCAGCATTAAACAGAAATATCGACAACGCCAGAGCAGTTTTCACTGTGCGGTCTCACGGTGACTACCCTTCAATCTTTGTTTTCACTTATAACATGGTCTTCAATGACATGTATTGGTAACACATGTATACATGATACACATGATGTAACAGTCTTTAATATAACTATTCTCACTAATTTTATTGCTTTTCTAGTCTTTTAGATTTATATTCATAGTTGTATATTCACTTTTCACCACAGCTAAATGATTTGCTTAAGGTCATACAAAAATCTCTGCAGCAAAGCGGAGAGTTCAACCTCCATCTCTCCAATCATAAGTAAAATGTCTAAGTGCATGTCAAACCCAGGGAAAAACCCCACAACCTAGTAAGAATACATATGCTGTATTGGATGCCTCTTCAAACTATTTAGTCTTTTGCTTAGAATCTTCAGAATTTCTTTACAAACACAACACTTAAGGGAACCAGAACATTAGCCTTCCTTTGAATTTTATTCCTTAGAAAGCTATAAAAAAAGTAATATCCTGAAAAATGGCAAGCACAGTATAGAAAGGGAGGAACTGTGCCTGGAATCTTATGAGTGGCATGTGTGGGCAGGCTGAACCATTTACACTAACCAGTGTTGGTCAATGTGGATACACTGAACCATTTCAAAAGTAAATGCTTCAATGACTACTTTGTTGTGCTGGAGGGTAGACCAGCCAATAACCACATGATCCCATCCTGTGTTCTTGGCAGTCTGAAACTTGAGTTCCTGCATATAGCGAAGTATAAATATAACTCATTCAATAAAAATTAACCGAAGGCTTTCAAACCTTTTTTTTAATAAAAAGCTTTTGGATGTGGTTCTTTTCAATGGAAATCTTCAAGGCGTGCTCTTTGCTTCAAACAAATCAGTCATTCTCTTCAAGTTGAATAAATAAATGAATAAATAAATAGTGCTTTCCCTACTGCCTGTCCCCACATTTGTGGCATTTAGAAGATGATAGAAGATGTATCAGAACAAGTTTGCCTGCAAGAATGTGCTTTTCTTTTTTTAAGGCAGAACTGTCCAGATCAATAAAAATCTGCCTGCCTCCCTCATCTAGCACTGCTGCTGGTTAACTGGATACTTCCAAAGCTACAGTCACACAGATCAGACAAGCCTAGTGAGCTAATCCCAATACATCACTCCTTTGTAATTATATTTGAAGAGTAAAATGGTATTAAAGCTGAAACATTGCAGACTGCTTGACAGAGGTGTTGAAATCTGAAGCAGACAAAAGTCATTGAAGGGAAAGGGGGGAAATAAAACATAAAGGGAATAGAGATGCAAATTTAGTTTTCATGGGGAACTCGCTTCACTGAAATCTGAATTTATATGGTAAATTACATTAACAACTGATACAGGCTCACACTAGGTTTGGTGGCAAGATTAAATCCATATGTTGTGACCACTCTACCATACAAGCAATGTCGGTCTGTCTGTGTTGGGCCTTTCCAAGCAAAGGCTCCCCATTCGGCTAATTATATCTATGCAAGAAAGGCTGCCTCCGCTAACATCACCTAATCTCTTGGGAGGCCTGCTATGACCTTCTTTTTGTTTTCCTGACAGAAGCAATAACTTCATTGAGTTTCATTTCCAACCTCTGTGATACCTTGACTTTTGGAATCAATTCCTTCCTTCCTGTTCTTCATGTCAAAAATTTCTAAAAGTGGCTCTAAAGTTTTGGTGCAATTTTCACTGTGAAGTCTAATTTTCACCACTTTCTGAAAACATAACTGGTATTATTAATGCTACCGAAATCCCTGGAAAGACTAGACCTAGTAACACAAGTAATAGCATAAACTATTATGTAAAGCTGAAGTGGTCTAGCTGATGGATGACAAGAACCACATCCAGTTCACAAGATGTATTTGTTAGCCTGATGGACTTCTCAGAGGAGGTGAGTTACAGCAGGTGTTCCATCAAAAAGTCAGCATGATCCAGTAACAGGAGATTTCTGCAGAGACGCCATCTGGTCTTAGGATGCTGATGCTGATGATGCAGAGAAGAGTAGACCACCAAAACCCACAGCTGCTACTGCCCCCATATCTTGCAAGCTCTGATCCCTAACATAGAGCCCTGCAGTTGCCAGACACCTAAGTAAGGTTTTCTGAATGGCTGGGCAACCCGTGTTACCGAGATGGTTGAGAAAAGGACAGGACAGAGAAAGCGTGGGAGACCAAGCCACTTGGTCTTCAAAGGAAGACTGAAAGAAAAATAAGAAACCTCCAATAACTTGATTAAGGTGGGGACATTTTAATGCTGAATTCCTGGACCCTTCTGGCCATTATGAGAAAGGGAAGGCTGAGCAGGAAGCAAGATGCAATGAGATTAAAGTACAGACTGATTGCCCTGAAGGTATTTTGTTGCACACATATGCTCTCTTGACCCCTACTGAAAACAGCCATGGTCACTTCTGCTAAAATCTTCAAAGGTTTCAGAAGCATAAATATGCTGAAGGGGCTGAGCTTTACTGTGTAAACACTAACCATTCAGGTCATTGAAGCATATGAAATATTCAGACAACAAATATGTGATCGGACTTCTCCATTTTGTTCATGATTGAAATTCAGATATTATCAGCGTGTTTAAATCTATCTTCTGCATAGAAAAAACTCCATCTACTTCCCCCCTTGCAGTCTGCCTCCTGTATGTCCTCCATGAATCTGCAGTGATTCCTGCTTGCCTCTGGCTCCGCTGGTGGAGAGGACACTCACCCTGGAAGGCACCAGTACCACACCCAGCACTGTTTCAGGCCTTACTCGCAGAAAGCAATTTATTGCCCTAACAAAACAGTGCAACTGTTTTCCAGAAAGTTTTTCTCTTGTTTTTCATAGCCCACAGAAAAAGGCCAGCTTTAGCTGCAGGCATGAGTCACATACCAGGCAGGTAGACAGTAACGCTTTCCTGGGTGACTGGTGGTGGTGTATTTTACCTACTGCTTCCCCTCCCCTGTGACTCCAGCTTGGGCCAAGCTGAGCTAGGAGCAACACGTTCCCTGTATCGCCTTGTCCCGTTCCAAACGGGATGTAGAGTCACTGCCTCTCACCCCATCACTATGGCTCTGCAGACAGGAGCTGAGTATTTTCATCAGCATGTTGCTACAGGTCACCCTGCCTCTTCAGCCAGCCTTGCAATAGCACAAACCTTTTCTTGCAGTAATAAGGTTAAATATTATCTGGACAGAAACAACTTACCAGGGAGTATCAGTGTAGGGTGTGAGTGCACCTTCATCCAACAGTATAGCCATATGGCCAGCTGTGCTGTATGGAAGGAGAATACTGTTTTCAGGAAGGGTTATATGATAACCCTGACCTGTCACTACAGCTCTGCAGCAAACAGGTTTTTTTTACAGCTCCCAAACATCTACTTTGTAGGCAAATAACATGGGGGGTTATGTCAGGGTTTTTGTTCGTTTGTTTTTGTTGTTGTTTTGGTTTGGTTTTTTTGCCTATTCCTACAGCTGGCTTTGATGGTAAATATTGATAAATGAAAGATTACTTCAGGGTCTTTTGCTTGATATGGATCAGACAGTATTTCCGCAAGGAATATTCCTGTTAGGGAAAAGAGGCTTTTTACAAGAGCAGAAGCTCATGATTCCAGACGAGTAGCAACTTTATTTCAGTGTAAATAAGATTGTACTCATGCTGAGAATTTCTCATAAAGTTATTTTGAATAACAATAATAATAATAATAATAAACATTATCTTTTCCATATAACAGAACAAAATGAAACTTCCAAAGCAAATAGGAAAAAAACCCCAACCCACTTCTTCAAATAGGAACAAAAAATATTTTCTAATAAAAATAAGGCCTCAAGCTACAGCAGAGTACCTCTCAGATACCTCTCCAAAATCCTAGCATTTGCATTTTTCTTCCTAAGTTATGGTGGAACAAATCCAACTAATAAAGTCAAAACATATTATACAAATATTTATTTATTTAGAAGAGATAATATGAAAAAGCCAAGTAAAGGAAGAAGTGAGGTACCATCTTTAAAGCTCCAGTAAACTAATGGAAACCAGGAAGAAAATTTCTTCATAGCCAGATTATTAAATATTATTCACTGCAGAGCTTTTTTCATAGTAGCGATAAAAGCAGCTAGCAGCAGTCATGGTCAGTGACAGTAACACAGACACCTTGGCTGTTCCAACACTATTAATACTTATATGTACTGTGTGCAAACTTAAGAGTCCTTCTCAGTAATGTGGATCCCAAATGCAGTACAAATGCAAAAACATCACAGAACTGTGTTCCTAAGCATCTTTCTTCTTTGTAGACCAGAAAACTCAGCTCAGGACTCTTTGGATGTACCAGAACCCACTAATGATGTCTGGTGTGATCATTGCAACATGTTTCACAGGAACTAAGACTACCACGAGGATACACACACAACTTGTACAAAGATAAAGGGCAGAAATAATCCTATGGAGCAATGAGTTAAAAATCCATTGTTGTATCTTACCTAACATCAGTATGACTTAATATTTGGCAGGAAATAGACTGGAATTATACATGCCCTATCTACTTTATCACAAAAATGTTGAATACTGCTGAATTATTTGTAGTCTCACATGCTTTACTTACTTTTGGATTTCCACAAATGGCATTACCAGGTCAGCCAAGATCTTCCAGCTAAAGAAGTGACATCATTCCTGGAAGTTAACATTTTGCGAGAATCACATCAAAATATAATACCTTATTTTATTCCTTATCTTTCACTCTATAGAACCACAAATTGCTTTGCAAGTTATGTATTTCTCCATGTGTATAAGGAGAGTGAATGTGACATCTTCTCTCTGCCATCAGCATTACATACCATGTTTAGGAAAGGGAATTAAGAATAATGTAAACCAATGAAATTATAGGCTAGTTTTGCATAGGAAGAATGTGATCACTCAAAGAGAATTTAGCTAGGTCATCAAGGAAAAGGCTCTGCAAGCATTTCCCATGAGTTCTTTTCTGATATTTCAGTCAAGATCTATTTTTTCTGAAAGATGACACGTGAGAAGGACAGTGTTTTCTTAGCATCTACTGCAAAAAAATATTACAGTGTTACCTACTGATTCTCTAATTTCCTTCCTGCATATTTGGATCTTAGAAATCTCTTCTCCAAATATTAGACTTAGACTATGAAAACTGCCATGATGGCAACTGAAGTTAATGTGTCTGCAAAGTTTGTCTCTTTGTCAGTCCAGAGTTTCTGAAGTTCTTCTGGATGCATTTATTTTTTACAGTTGCACAGTGTTTTCAAACAAGGCTTTACAGTACACAGAAGAATGTTTCCTAAGCAGGGGTATACTTGGACAATATATTAAAAAATAATAATCTCCTTTTGCATTGCTGGATGTAAAATTCAACATCTGAAGCAGAAATGTGGCTTTTGTGGTCATGTCAAGGCTGTCACTGTGGGTTTAATGGGTAGTCTCAAACGTTTTCTTGTTAAGCTTCTCTTGAAAAACACACCTGGTAACAGTAGGTAAGTGCACTGATAAGCTTAATAGCTTACAGTATTTCACCTTAGCCTGAGGCAGAACTATTAAACATTTTTATTTTTTTTTAAGTCTTTAACAAACCTGTGCAAGAATCCCCTTACTGTATCCAAATAAACTTGAACTACCAGTCCTTCCAGCTTTCTGGACAGAAGGATATTAAAAATGATTGACTAATGTCTTCCAGGTGCCCCGCTCCTTGCTAAAGCAGTGTGTAATGGAGTAGGTGTCAGTAGTCCCCAAGAGTGATGGGGGACGAGTGCACTTGGATCAGGCTCCTGGGAACTACAGGAACAGCTGCTGCAATACTGGAGAAGTATTGGGAAACAAGGAGCGCCTGAGGTGGTATAGCAAGGTCCTGCAGGCACATTTTGAGGACCTATGTGCTGCTGTCAGAAAGGAGTTACACTCTTAGTCTACCAGAAGGGATGAAGGCAATGAAGTCAGGGCTGCAGCTGCTGCCAGTTTTCTCTCCCCTTTTGCCAAGACCTCACAAGAGCCAGGTTCACTCAGCAACATGCTCTTACTGTCATCAGCCCTTTCCCCAGGCTCCGTGGAGACAGGAGGCAGATAGCAGAGCTAGAAGATACATTCATGGCAGTAAGGAAAAGGGGCCAAGGACTGTTCTCTGGCTCTGTGAGCCAGTGGTGTAGCTCAGATTGTGCCTGTGCACCTTCGTGGCCATGGATGAGTTCCCTTCAGCCAAAACCAGTGCAGCAACTTTTTCCATACTGCTGATTGTAAATAGTCGCTGGTGCAAGCTATACCTTAAATTGTGTCTGGACATTGTGTTGTAGCGTGCCCCTTGGCATGACAACAATTAAGTGCTTAAATGCCAAATCTCTTGTCCCTTGTTCTCTTGCCTCCTCATTGAAGTGATTCCCACCAGTTAGGAAAGCCTTTTGCAACTAGATCTCTTTCGGCATGGGTACTGAACCAGCACTGCACAGATTTTCAGGTTGCTTTAGATTTCAGTGAGGATTTGCTCCAAAACAACTGCCATGCTCTGCTCTGCTGATAGCAACACCAACATCATACGGCTTCTGGCACCAGTCAATTTAAGAATTTCCAACTCAAGTAAATCTTACATAGCTAATTAAAACACCATCCCCTAGGCTTAATTAAATCCCCTGCATAAAATTACTTCACATAAGGCTTTCTAACTGTCAGATTAACCTTGCCTGATATAATTAAGGTGGAAAATGAAATTGTAATCAAACCGAAAGTACTTTTATGTACTTTATAAACAGTACCTGGACACTAGAAGAATTTGTAGTGGCAGGTAGCAGGATTCAGGGTTGACTAACTCATTACTTTAAGACATTTTAATCATTTTTCATTTTTTCAATTATTAATGCAAAATGAAATGTTTTCTGCTTTAAATCTTCTTTAAGTCATACTTAATATTTCTGTAGTATGCTAAGTACATGATAGTGTTGGAGTAAAATTCTCCTTGAGTTAAATGAGCCTGTTATCACAATTTGCAATGCAGAATTAAAGTCACTGGGCCAGACGCTCTGGTGTGTTAGTGTCAACATGCGCTACACAACCTAATTGGTTCAGAGACTTTATGGCTCTGTTGGCACAATGCTGGTGTCTTAATGTTGACATATTTGTACCCTGTGAGGTGGGAAGTACTACTATCCCTATTCTGCTTACAGAATTAGGCACCAAGAAACTAATACTTCATCCTTCAGAGTGTTAGCCAATTACTTCTGCCTGGACTTATAAAAGTGATGCTTTTAAATATTTTTATGCATCAATGCTAAATTATTTATGGGGTCTCTTATAAAAGCTGTGACTGGGTGTATTATCTTGAATGCTAAGCCACTGCCCTACCCACCCTTCTTAGTCCAGAAACACTGCAGGGTGCTTTTAAGTAGAGAAAACAAGAGACTTCGTCTTGGAAGTGGGCTCTGCTGCTCTTCATCAGCTGACACAGACATTGTTAATCTTCCCAGTTTCAGCAGTCCTGGATGAGAAAGCCTAAATCTGAAGAGGGGATGGTAAGGCAGAGCAGGCAAGTGTGGCTTGTAAATTTACAAATATGAATGACCACTCCACAACTTTAACTTACTGAGCTGCTTTTGTAACTGCTTTTTTTCTTTTTTCCTACTTTCCTTTGCATAATTTTGCAATGTGGCTTACTGCCTGCTCAGCTGGCTATAAATCCCTGATATAAAATATGTTTATCTTTTTAAGGAGCATGGAAATATAATGATATGGACATGCAGCCTCGTGTGCTCACTAAGGTGAATGGAATGTAACTGCCTCAACCCTGGGGTCAATCTGTACGTGAGACACACAGGAACCTCACGGGCCAGTGAAAATCACAAAATTTGATGTTGCACCATTCCTCCCCCACTCTTTAAAGGAGAGTTGAGAGTCCCTTAGTGTCTGGTGGGGTTTGCGTTATTTTCTGTTTCATCAGCATTCGTGTCACATAGGTAAGTATTTCAGCTTTCGTTATAAACTTTAATGAACCGTGTTCCTACTCTTGGTGATAATGGCTGCCTTTCCAGGCTTAATGATAGGGAAGTCCTAGTAAGTTACCAAGCCTATCTCCTAAAACTGTTCCCCAGAGTACCTTATAATTTAAGAGTCCCAAGTAACATTTTCTACACCTACCCTTGGGAGACTCTACTGATCATTCATTTGCTCTTGGGATTTTTCCTGGATATTCATCCCAGATCTTTGTGTCTTTAAATTAATCCAATTACTTGTTTAAATCAACCAGAACTCTTATTGTGGAGCTGACAATCAGGAGAGGAGAAGAAAGAAAATGGGAAGAAAATGTCTAGCAGGAGAATGAATACTGTGTACAGACACTTGTCTGCCATTCCTGCATCCAAGTGTGACTACAGCCCTCATTTCTAAAGCATCTATCACCAATTTCCAGTTCAAGCCCTTTTTTTCTGGAAAAAGAATGTTTGCATTTATCATAATCACTGGCTTTCATCTAGGCAAATAATGTAAAGCATCTGTATGCCACCATGAGGGACAGACATGTATACTTTGGTGATGCCTCTAGATGAAGAAAAGAGAGGCTCAATGGCTGGGTTTCTGTTTGCAGCTTTTCACAGAGGCACTATACACAGGGGCTTGGCTGCAGAACAAGCCCTGTGCTCTGGCAGCTTCAGCTGGAAAATGGTGTAAGAAACAGTCTACAGTGAGCTCTGTCTCAACACAAAATGGAGTCTAAAAGATTGTCTGAATGATCTCAAAAAGTACAGAAAGATTCTAGTCTTACACCAACAAAGTTGATTTCTTTGCTGAGTCTTGTTAGAGCAGGACGCAACCAACTAGCCTGAGCTCCCGTGTTTACCCCTGTCCTTTCTGCGTTGCCTGTGCATTTTAAAAGTGTAATTGCTAATCCAGCTTTTGGGGGCTTCATTATCACAAAGTAAGAGCCACATAAATGATAAAATTTAGAATTTATATTTCATATGTGTTTCTGATTTTTTTTCTGGTACCATATACTCATTCAGATCAACATGTAATATACCCTGCTAGAGGTGTAAAGGAGAAACTATTTAACTCGGCAAAGAAAATATCACACTTATATGGTGCCATAAAAAACCAAGGGAATAATTTGATGGAATTGAGTAAAATTGGTCAGAATATTTGTTTTTGATAGGAGGAGGTTGTTTGAAAAATATCAGTTCATTGCAGTGGATTTTTTTCCCCCTAAATTGCTTCATATTTTAACTTTTCCAAAGATAAAGTCTTCAGGAAACTGTTCTGAGCCAAGTTCACTTGGATTTTTGATGATGGATCTGACATGGCCTTGGGAAGTTGGTGTGTCTTTTTCTACTCAACTCTTTATTTCTCTTCCCACTCCTCTTTTCCATTAATTAGTGTAACTGACATATTAAAGGTAGTGGGAAACCATCTCAATCATCTTTATAACAACTTTGGAGAAAAAAACAGTGGTATTATCCACCAGTGACCTAGTGGTATTATCCAGCGGCTTCTTTGGCAACTCTTGCTGATATTTTTTTATAAAGGAATAGCTTATGCCATTCATGATGAAGATTTATTTTTCTTACAGAATTTTGGTATGTTCCAACAGATCTAGGATTAATTTTTAGAGGGATAATTCTCAATATTTCTGCTTCGTATATAAATATCTGGTCTTGTTTTAAGTCACATCGTATTTTGGCATCAACAATATTTTGTAACGAAGAAATCACACATGCCCTGTCATTTGCACTAATAGGGCTCATTCTTTTGTAATTTTCTGAAAGGAACACAGCAAAGCGATAAAGATATTTTGAGAAAGCTTGGAAATGGAGAATCCTGACCTTGCATCCCTAACTCAAGATGTCAGACTGGTTCAGTTACCTACCCAAGCTTTCTGATTCTTACCTCAATCAAAGCCAAATGCTAGAAGTTTTGAAGTTCACCATTTCCTGCTGTGACTCTAAAATCTGTTAGAACATCTTATGTCCCTTTTAGTGCAAACAGCCAGAGTCTTCTGAGCTATCAAGCTGAGATACCTTATAAAGAAAGGTTTTGCAAGCAGAAAAATCGCTGTATCTGAAATAAAGGGTGAGATAAATCAACATGACAGCTATGTGGAGTGACAGGAATCCAAAGACCTTTTTGAGTCCTGAAGTCTATTTCCCATGTATCCTTCTCTGCCTGATATGACATTAAGTTGCAGTGTATAGATAACTTGGAAAAGTGATCCAACATCTGTGATGTGCAACACGTAGTTCCGGCAGTGACAGCTGCAGCAAGAAATAGCTGACTTGTACCAAATGGGGGTCACTAAAGATGTAAATCAGTCTCAGGAAACAGGAAAGAATGGTCACGAAAGGGAACATTAACTGCATCAAAAGCACTCTTGAATGACTTCTTATTCAAAAAAATCCTTCACCCTTTTCTAAACTTACAGGTTATATTACATCTTAACTGAAAAATGTTGTTGACCCTGTCACAAGCACTTGCACAAATTTTAGTCAACCCATTTTAATGAACACTGGAGATATATAATAAACATTATATATGGACTATATCTTACACATGAATGAAACTGTAGCTGCGCATGGGTATTGGTATAGCTATACACTTTATACTTGCATGATACGTACTGGTACACTTGTGATGAACATCTACGAAGATGTTATTGCTAGGTACACACCCTGCTCTTCTGGTAATGCGTCATGGTTTGGATTTCTCCATTTCTAGATGGTGTGCAAGAAAAGCAAGGTGATGGCTGCCAGGGCAGTGTGACCATACTTCCACATGACTCACTCAGACTACATCTAAGACCTTTTTTGACATTTCTGCTTGTTTGTTTTGATCTCATTTATTCTTACCTTATTTTTAATAGGCAAGAAGAGCAGGGTTGTCTCTCCAAGATAAACAGGATCTGAACTAAACAAGTATTAGTGTATTAATACTGGTTTGTTTTGCACTGTAGTTTCAGGAGAAAGCTGGGTTTCATTATGTGCTTTGACTCAGTAGTGCAAACTTGTTTCTCTCATGATTTTAATATGTAATTGCCTAGAGACAATCTTGAAAAAAGAATTTTTCAGCTAGATCAATCTGGGTGGAAAAAAACAACAAAACAGCAACAAAAAACCCAACCACATGAAGAAAAGCTCTTCAATGGTTCTGGACAGATGAGAACAGGTGAAATGTTAGCAGACAAAAAATTATTGCTGTAATTAAGACAATCCTGTGATTGCTGCTTACAGTGACTTGGCAGACAGTACCAGGTAAATGTGATTGTTTTCCTTCTGGGCTAGATAAAGGATATGTGTCTGCCAATGGTCAGAAACAGGTCACATTCACCATGGACCAGTCACTTAGACTACTCAGTGCACAGCACGTGTGACATAGCTGCCTGATGCTCTGAAACAACATCTGGTTGAACCAGAAGATAGATAACTTCAGGACACATTGTGCTATCCAGACACTTCCCATGTTTCTCCATGATAAAGCACAATAAAGCACAGCACCACCACAGCGAACGGGACATACTCATGCTTTGCACATATTCAAACACAGGCACTTAGTAGGAAATGTTATTACTTACAGGCTGAGATGAGCAAGGAAAAAGAACCCTACAGACCTACAAAGAACAACCAGCTGGACAACAAGTCTGCCTCCAGTAATGCTGGATCCTCATCTGGACTGTGGTTAAGTATTGTCTCTCCATAATAACAAGTTCTTGAGCTCAGGGCAGTATCTCCAGGCAGGAAGACCCTGTTCACCTAAGAATTTGAGATTGCTTCTGATGTTGCGTAATTTTTATTCCAGAAGCCATTTCTGTAGGACTTTATGGGAACTTGAACTGCACTTTCACTGCATTGCCCTACTTGTCATCAGTTCCTATGTGCATCACAACCCTAATTCTCACCAGCAATGAATTTAGTTTGAGCAAGTTCCCCCCCTGGCAACGTGGCCTTCGAGGCTGCGTCAGTCAGCTCCTGTTTGTGCTTCATCAACAGGGCTCCTGATTGTTCTAGATATTTGCTGACTACAGATTCTCCATCATCATAAGAGATAAGATTTGCATTTCTGTCTGGTTACCATCCCAAGACAGACATAAGTAAATATTTAGAGACGGTCTGAAATAACCAGAGGTTTTCTTAAAATACATTGTATTCCTGGTAAGCGTGAACAGAGAATTCAACGCCTGCTGCTGTGCTGCTTGGCACTGTAGGGCAGTGAGGGATCCATCTCCTGCAGCAGATCAGAGGATGACCAGACCGTTTGGGGATCCCCAGAAAATTCTACTATGTCACAAAATTGTATTACGAGCAAGGAGCAGAAAGAAACAGCAGAATGACAAAGACAAAACCATTCTCATTTTAGTTCGCATGCAATACTCACTTGATTGGTGCAAGGTATCTGCAACATGTTGGTGTTCCATATTATTGACAGCCAAGAGAGGTACAGAGAGATATAAGAAGTGATTTGCAAAGCTTTAAACAAGGAGTATGTATCTTGCACTCTCTGTCAAAAAATCGATTATTGCTCTTCTAAAAAAAAAAAAATGTATTTTCAGGATATACTATACTAAGGATAGCTGCTTAAGGGACTTATGCACATCCAGTAAGGTGAAGCATGAAAGATGATCTTTTTGAGTTATTTTTGTTATTGAAAACCTGGTCACAAATTGCCCTTTATCCTACATGTGCTTCTAATCACTATCATTTAGGACAAAGATCTCAAAGTCTTTGGTGAACAGGTAGATCCAAGTTTGCTGCTGTTTCTTCTTTCTCAGTAAACAGATAAATGCAGCTTGTGAGCAACCACCTAAGCCAGAATTTTAAATACAGAATTTATGAAGGGAAACAGTCTATCATTCTTCTGTCTTATGTCTTCAGAGCGTAGATTTCATTTCATATGAAGCTGTAGCTGAACTGTAAAAAACATTGTTCATATGAAAAACTTTAATTACAAAATATTACTCACACAATGGCACATTTTCTGTGTTAACATTTTTCTAGCACTGCAGGAGTCAATCAGAATCAAGAAAAGAGGCTGGATGGGTGGAAGGAAAATGAGATTTTAATGAATAATAAAAGAGAAAGTTAAGCTGCACATATTTAGGAACTAATACCTTTTTGTTGCATTAATGGATGAATTAATAGATCAAAGGTTTGTAAGTGTCAAAAGAAAGAGGTGAACATGTGCATCATTAAATGCTGTATTTTATTTCTACACAGATTGTCAGACTAGAAGGATTTATTGAATATTATGTCCTTTTTCCAAATACTGACCATAGGGTATTTTTTTATAAACCAGAACATTACTTCTGTAGACAGAAGAAAAAAAAAAAAAAACAAAACCACAACAAAACAAAACAGCAGCAAAACAAACCACCAAACTCCTATTTTTTTTTCCTTTCCTTAATCCTTCAAAGCACTAAAGAAAATATTACAGTAGTTAATTTTCATGTTAGTACTCTCCCTAAGTAGATATTTGTTTGCTAGGTCACAGTCTGCTGGACTGTGGGCTACAGGCTGGCATCTCTGGGGCATTGGAAAGGCATAGCCATAGCCATAGGCATGACTTCTACGTAATTCAGCTGCTTAGAAGCAAATGTTCATTTTTGGTGCTTTGCCAAATTCAAGGAAAACCTTTCTGTGTGTATATTTATTCATATTAAGCAGTAATAAAGGGCAAGAGAGTAAGACTTCTTCCTGAAAGAGAACTCATGGTAACTGGATTTGCCCTTCTGACATCCCTGGAAGATTCCACTAGAATTCCCAGAATTCTTAACATGGATCTTAAGATGGATGGCCACTGGATTTGTTTCTTACACCCAGTTTATTAATGGCACATAATTTCTCAAATAACTAATTTTGATAATACCAGGAATATTATAATTTCTGAAAACAAAGAAAGCCTTTATGCTACCCTTACCTCCATTTCTTCAGCATGTTGGAGGATTCTTGGAACTATGTCAGTGTTCTTCATAATGCCTAAAATCTTTTGTCTATGTCTCCTCAAATCTCTGGATTCAAGTGATATCAGCCAATTTAATATGAGTTTTCTTGGGTAGTTGCCCAGTGACGTCACTAGTTATGAACTGATAAGCCTCACTCCTCATCGGTGTTTTCTGTGTCTCTGCAAGGCTATCGCATGATTTCAAGCAATAACATCAACACATCACACACTGCATTGAATTTTGCATTCACTGAACTTCAGCCATAAGAATATTAAAAGCAGTATCACCTCCCTAGTTCTGCTCGGAACCTTTGCTTCAGTCACGTCTTCCTGTCTGATGTTTCTCGGGGATCCAAATTACAGTTAAATAGCATGTGACTTCTTCACATCCAAATGTCTTGGACACCTTTCTCTGGCAGAGCTGCACCAATTCTAGCCTGCTTTGATCTTTCATTGATTTTGTTTTCCTTACTAGTTTTTACAATGTGGGTGAGCGACACTAAATGTTCTGTGGAAGCCTTAGCAGAAAAGGCAAAAGGGTCCCTCAGAA
Organism: Falco rusticolus; assembly: GCF_015220075.1. Lineage (NCBI taxonomy): Eukaryota > Metazoa > Chordata > Aves > Falconiformes > Falconidae > Falco > Falco rusticolus. Next base: position 25,039,371 of record NC_051191.1, on the reverse strand, counting down.
AGCCACAATCTGATCTGGATGTTGGTCATACGAGTCAAGCATGTTCATCTTCCTGAGACACATGCCTGATGCTGAGTACTCTTGAGTCCAATTAAAAAGCTTCTTTCCCTTGACGATAAAGACAGAAGGTAGGATGCTGCCTTCCCTTGTTGGCGGAGTACAGAGAGGCTTTCCCAGTCAGTAGTTCCTTGGAACAGCTGTCATTATTGGTGAGTACTGGGTCTGGAGGCTGAATGACTGTGAGCAGCAGAGTTTTTTGTATAGCCCTGAAAGCAGGAGCTACAGCAGCCCAAGCTCTGGCTTCCAGTCTGAGTCCATGAATCAGCCACAGCTTTGTAACACTGACATCGGGAAGTGAAAAGTGCTCTTCTGGTTTACTAGCTGACTTTTATGAGCAAAGCTTCAAGATGTAAAAAAAAAAGAAAAAAAAAGAAAAAAAAAGAAAAAAAACCCAAATCACCACGACCACAAAAAACCCAACAAGAAACAAACCAAAAAAACCCCAACCACCCCCCCCAAAAAAAATCCCAACCACATAAACAAGCAAAATCTGTCTGCAACTTCGATGGTTTTATTATTCCTCTGACGAACTTTTCAGATAAGAAATATCACTTGATGGGTGGAATTAAGAAATCTGAATAAACCCTTTTAATACTTTGATCAGTGATCCATCTGCATTGAATTACCATTATAGGTCCTAAATTTTGTCTTAATGTGTTTGAATGTATGTTTAAGTCTTGTTAGAGATTTAGCACCGCCACTTTTTCATTAAACAGAAGAAAGTTAGAGCTTTTCAGATAGTCAGAAATGGTTTCAAAATATTGAAATATTTTATTGAAAATATTCATGTTTTCCATTTTTTACTGTTTCTCCCTAAGAAGTTATTTTAAAATAAGTGATTTGAATCAAAATGGGAAACAGTTGTCAGAACTCCAGATTTGGCAAACAAATTAAGCCTGTTAACTAGTCTGATAAAAATAGATTTTGGGCAGTATGCTGTATGTTATAATTACAGACATGTTTAGAAATTCATGGAATTAAAAGAAAATATTTTTTCAATCAGTACATTTTACAATATACAATGCAATAACATTTCTAATGGAAACTTTGACCATGTTTCAGATAGCACAATTATTACAGCTTTAATGTGTATGTTTAATCTTTACCATTCTTGTCTGAAGTAATAAAAGAATATGAACTCAGAAGTATTTAAACTTTTTAACAGCTTCTAAATCTCATCTTTCAAAGAACTGTAGGCTTTCTTGACTTCCAGCTGACAGAAAGGAAGTGGGTAAAATAAACTTCCTCAAATAGTGATTGGCATTTATTTAAATCAGAATGCCAAAGCAGCCACAGTGAATTTCCCTACACAATTTCAGAAAGACTTAGAACTACTCAAGTAGGGATTTAAGTATATCTCCAGGAAAGGAAGTTATTATTTCTAGAGTAACAGAAATAAATTTTGAAGTTTTTAAAAAAAATCTCAGAAACTTAATTTTTACATTGTATGGAATTGATATTGCTATACTTGATTTATTTGAAACTGTGGCAAAGATGAAATTATGCGGAGTAACGTAAAGTTCAGGAAAAAAAGAGTTAAATTATGATTTCCTACAGTTCATTAACAACAGCTGAAGAAAGGATGTATAGTAGTCAGTATTTGTGTAACCTATTAAAATGTCCTAACTTCATTATTTGCCTGAACCTTTGACTACTTGGATTATAAGGGCTCTCTTAGGCACACAAACTAGTACAGCCATGTCCTAACTAATTTTTGTTGTAACAGCAGAAACATTATATAATAATCATAAAATAGGTTTAGAACTGTTCTGCATTTGACAGACAGAATTAATACACTATAAATTGTTGTGGCATTTTAAGTCTATCCGTATACTATACCATACCTGCCAAGCAAGGTAACTCGGTACACAGCCATTCCACGTGCTATTTGGATTTGCTGGTTCATATACTTGCAGATTTTGTGTACAATGATGTTTCTGAAAACTACAAGAATGTAAATGATGTCTGCTTAATTTTTAATAAAATCATTCCTCAACACTAAAGTCTTTTAGTACCGAAGACTGAAGTATATTATCTACATGTTTTAATCAAACTGAAAGTATTCATTTTTTATTTAATGCCTGATCTTTGGGACAACATATAAGTGGTTTCAGACTTGTCCTTGCTCAACAGGAATGATTTGTGGATTATAGGATACCATGAGGCAGGATGGGGCAGTGCGCATACGCTTATGAATCACTTTGGACTTAACAACGCTCTGCAGCTTGGCTGCTTTTCACTGCAGGGAAGCACAACTGATGACCTTTATAGTCCGACAGCTAATGAAAAGACAGAATGCAACCATCAAGGCAAGAATCCATATGATGAATTTTTACTAGACTACATTTAGTTTTGTTCATTAAAAGCTTAATAAGATTTTTCTTCTTCTTTTTTTTTTTTTTTTTTTTTTTTAACCACTATTTTATGATCTGCAGTATTTCTGCACTTACACAAACCACTTCTGCTTCTTTGGTGACTAAAAAAAGCCAGGTTTTTATGTGATCCCCATTAAGAAAATAGTGTGACACTTTTTTTGAAGATGCTGCTGAAGTATTAGATCAGCAGCAGAGTTTGAGGTGTTACTTAACATCAGAAGCTAGCTATGAAGCTGTGAAAAAAAAAAGATGCTAGAACACATCTGTATATTCCCTGTCTATTAATCTAACACATGTAGTCAACTTCAAAACATTCCTTTAATGCCCTTCTTTTTTTCAGCAAAGGTACAGAAAATCCTATGTTGTAAAGCAAGAATACTGCAATAGAAGCACGGACTCTTAAATTGGGTTTTGTGCTAAAAGTGATACTGCATATGAAAAGGACCAACATTTTATCTCCCACCATCCCTCTGAAATCTCAGTAACTCAGGGCAGGTGAGGGGATCTGTGATATGGCCCATGATTCACTAGTGACACGTTACCATGTTTCTCCCTTTGTTCATCTTTCAGTATTAAAACATCCTCAACATGGCTGTATTTCTGAAAGCAAAGGAATGAAATGAAGAATGTGCAAGCCGTTGAGTTATAAAATCTGGTGTCTTGGAGCAAGCGCACACTTTCAGGGTTTGATGCTGGTCATGAATTAGCTCCTGCATCATCTTTCAGCAGTCAGTGGGTTTTGTGCAATATTTTGTTCAAAGGTGGGGGTTTTGAGTAATATGATAATGAGTTAAATCTACTGTAAATTAATCTACCCAGTCTATAGTCAAAGATTAAGTCTTCCTTCTTCAACTATCAGCTTTGCAGACTGTTCTGATTAATTTTCTTTTTTTTCTGGACAATTCTATTTCCCACTTTTTTAAAATAGAAATTTCAGGCTCTTCGCTCGCTTGAGTACAGTCTGCCACCTTCATGGGTTCATACATCATTCATTCCTCCATGCAAGTCTTAAAGGCATAACACTATATCACAAAGATACAATTTACTGTGATTTTTCAAAGATCATTACATGTTTCCCTAGCAAATTCAATATGGAACCTACATGACCTCAATGTGATCCCCACAAAGATGAAAAAGCACCAGTATTATTGATATGATTAATGATGGGTACTCAGATGGTAGTTTGTTTTTTAACCGTACAGGTCTCTCTTCCAGTCAAAATGGATAAGATTTTGCCTTCCAACCAGCTGTTGACTCTAGAAATTCTTTTTAGTTTGAGGATGTCTGTTACTAAAGGTGCCTCATAACTTTGAGGAGTAGCTGGATCCCAGGCTGATTGTGTACTGTCCCATATGATAGCACTGAGAGGTCTTCTCTAATTTTTTAAATCATACTTCATATATATTTGGTCACAATGAAAAATGAATATGTGTTGTGTTTCCCTTTATGAGACAATCCTTTTGCTTCCTGGGTTTACTTTATGGGTCATGATGGTCCTTTGCACTGGCAGCAGCATGAGCTAAGCAAAGACTGCTTCCTTGCATCCCTTCTGAGTGGGAATTTCTACAGTGCAGTTGGCTATTTTCCTTCTGCAGCAATAACATCCATATGCTGACTTTTTTTCTGCTCTATTTAATATTTTCTTTATTCTGGGATCTTTTCCAGTTTAGCTGTGTAAGGGGTGGCCTTCTTTAATCTGTTGCTGTGGCCAACACACTGTTAAAAAACACAGAAATTTTGAATAAAGGCAGCATGGGACTTGAATGAACAAGTCTGAGGAATAAGAAATACAACACAGAAAACACGGAAAAATGAACACATACTGCTGCATATGACAAATCAACAGGAAGAAAAATGGCTTAGTCAGAATCAATCAGCAATGGGAGATTAGAAATAATTGTGCAGAAGGCTTAGACACATGTTCAAATTACCACTGCTCAACAGGTTTCTGAGCATGCACTGAACCAGTGTAATTGTCTGCATTCTTAGCCTATGGCAACAAAACATTTAGTAACTTTGCTTAACCCATTGTCATTGCCAGTTCGATCAAATGGCATTATTTTGCTTTTGTTGTCTGCTAGAGGCTTGCACATTAAAAGGGGATCACACTTTTGCCTGTTAATCTATGGGGACATATTTTTTTTCCAACATGTTAAGTAGGGACTTGTTTTTATTAACTGTAGTGTACTGCTTTAACATTTATTTCTTTACTCCAAACATCCACTGGCTGAGGATGAATCTGAACTGGCACAGCACAGACAGCATAAAACCCATCTGTGAATGGCAATATGGGCATTTTTGCTGTCCCGACAATCACTGGATTTTGGTATGTAAATGTTGTGGTGACCCTGCGCTGGTAGAAAATTCTATTACAGTCCCCATTTCCAAATAGAAAGAGAAGGTAAGATCTTATGATTTGTTCACAGTCACACAGAAGAGTTATGCATGGCTTATCAGTGAGCTTCAGTCCAGTCCCATCTTCTCTCAGAGGCTGCCATGTGCTTCATTCTGGTTTTGTTGCGTATTAATAACCTGATAATACAAAATGTGTCTGACACTGAAAGACTCCACAAATTGGAAGAGGCAAAAATCAATATAATGAAAAAGAAATGAAAAAACCCCAGTATGATGAGTTCTTTAAAGAATAAGGCAGGACTTTTAAAACTGAGACCTAAAAGGAGAGGTGATGATTAAAACAGACCTCAGGTAAAATCACGCAACTGTATTGCTTAAGCTATCTATAGTCACATTAGGCTTTTCCTGAAAATAAGATAGTTCTTCCGAAGTGTTTATCTGATTCCTGTACTAGAAGCTGGAGGAATACAGTATCTTAGGAAGTCATATTGAAGACTTTTATGTGTCAATGTAGTCACATAGACATCACTAAGGAGAGGACACGTTCTAGTGGAAATCAGAGGTCAGGGATCTTTGTCAAATTCATCACAGACTAACACATGACTCAGTCCTACTGAAAGCATGTAAAATGTGCTTTGGAATCAAGGAGGGAAAAAACCAAAACAACCAGTCACTGATTTACTCCTTACTTTTATAAACATAAGGAATTATTTTTGTCCACCCTGTATGTTGGGGTTTTTTTAACCGTTCCTGTTCTTTATTATAACTTTCATTTTATGTGGGTAAAAATCAGGCACAGTCATGGTTGATACAAATCAAACCAAAACAGAAACAAGTACAGGCAGTGAAACAAAATTTTAGCTAGGTCAAATAACAAATCAGACTATTTGCTTGAACTGGAGTTGTGTCTGAACTACTATTTAGATTTTTTTTTTTTTTTTTTTTTCTTTTTGGTGCTTGGACCATAATAAAGTTGAAATAACACAACTATATTAACTCTTGTTCCTGATCCACCTACATTTCTTCATTGTCCTTTTCCAACTGCTTATGAACACAAAACCAGCTGTAATCTTTATTAAATCTTCAAGTAGTGCTTCCACAATTAAGATATACATTCTAGAAATGTAGAGGGCTGTAGGTGAAATAGGACCATAAAGGAGAGAGGTTGTGCAATGTTACAAGGAAGTTTGCCAGGGAGGCAGCACACCAGCTCTAGCAATTTGCATGGTAAACTAAAGTTTTGAGCAGGAACCTCTAGCAGGTGATAGATCAGCTCTCCAGAAGAAACTTCTACATAGCCCACAGAATCAGCTACTTGGCATATGTGGTAAATCTGAAGTGTCTAGGATGTGATGGACTCACAATACAGATCAGTTGCACATGTGCAGTAGATTTGACATGGTTTAAGTTTGACAAAGTTTAGCAATTGCCCTATTAGTCAATGCTGACAAGTGTAAATGGGGCATAGTCTTGCTGACAACAAATTCATTTTGTAGGACACTCCAAAGTCCTTTTTTTGATCATGTTAAAGAAATATTGTTTTCCACATCAATCTGATTCAAAACATTTTTTTTAAATTGTAAACTTATTTTCTAAGATGAGAAAAAGCAAGACAACTGTTCTCTCCCTTCATGAAAAATTTATTTGGTAGAAATCTTTGGGATTGGGTTAATCTTTAAAATGCAGTTGAAAAATTCCAGTTTGTTTTCCTTGAACTTCAAGAAGCAAATATGTATAACTGCAGTCAAACAATAATCTCCTCTATATGAGCAAAAATTGGTCTAGAATTAACCCATTTACATGAACCTTGAAAAAAGCAAAATTTCCTCCATAAGGTTATTTACATAATGGCCTATATGTGATATTAATTTTTGGATTCTGTTACAATTTAATGGAAAGAAGAAAACCCAACTGTTAGAAAAACAATAAAAAGATGAACGATCCCTTCCATACCACAGCAAGCTTAATACATGTAAAAAAAGAAATAATTTTAAAAAGAATACACAGGCTTTTAACATTATCCAAGCTACAGGACTGGAAATTTGTCACCACATATTTAAACATTTTTGGGGGAATTGGGTTTTCTGCTTTTTTGGTGTGGGATTTTTTTGGTGTGTGTTTTCTTTTTTTTTTCTTCCGGCATTTTATTTAAAATCTGCTCTTCAAGTTAACATTCATTTTAAATGCATACTAGAATAATTAGATGCACCATGAAGCAGCTTAAGCTAATTGAAGTGGCCACAAAAACTGTCAATGCAAATTGAGCCATCTGGATGAACAGATAAAAGCTTTGGAGACATTCAAAAGACAGGTGGCATTCGGTTACTTTCCATCTCTTCTTCACAGTATGGTTAGAAAACTGAGAGAAAGAAAAGTAAAACTCTTCAGGCCACTGAGACAAAATGTAGCGTCAACAAGATATTTTTGAAAAGAGCAGAATAAGAAGCCTACAGTATTGGGGAAACTTAATGTGGCACCACATGGTAATAAAAAAGTATAAACTCAAGCAGATCAGGCCAAACTGTAAGATAAATCATTGCTTTATAGAGTAATGATCTTTTTTTTTTTTAATTTCAGATACTTGACTGGATACACAATACTGACTGAAGTTTCAATTCAGTCATACATTTTGTGAAGGACTGGGCAAATCTCCCAAGTGCTAATTTTCAAAAAGTGTGAGCATCCATTTTTCTATTTATGTCTGACAATTGTGTACTCAAAGGTTCTGAAAAATCAGGCTGGACTGTTTTTGAAGCCTTGTTGGTAAATGATTGTGCCATTTCTTCTTCTCTTCTGTTCTGTATATCATGACTATTCAGATGGCATGGGATTTTTTTGTCGTTGGGTTATTGGGTGTGTTGGTTTTTTCTAAAAAAATATGATCATTTACAATAAACTGATCTTTCTTTGTATGGTTCAGTTTTCAGCCAGGATCTCTAAACAATACTGTAAAAGAAGACATCTGAATTGGGAAAAATTGTTCAAATCTCCTGTTCCCTGAAAATGAGCTTTTTGTGAAACGAAAAGTACCTGGATGATATGTCCTCTGTATAAAACCTGTCTTTTTCATACATTTATATCTTGATTGCACTTAACATGACTTCTAGAAAGGCTCAAAGAAATAGTTCAATGATATTTTTATAGCATTTCTTCTTAAGGTATTTTGCACGTTTAACAAAAACCCCAAACATGAGGCATCCTTTTCACATGAACAGAAGTTTAAATTTTTTCAGCATTTAAGCAAAATATCTAAAAAATCAGGTTGGTCTAAAAATAACAAATAATAACCACGGGAATTACTTGGTAAATCTCAAAAAATAAATGTTCAGTTCTGATATGCTTATGGATAATATTTGAGCTCACCTGGAAGAAGCCCTTTTAAGAAAAGCTGATGTTTTCACAGCTGCTCATTTTACACAAAGATAAATAGTTCTTTTATTGTCACTTACATGCATTGGAATAGCTTTACATTTCAAACACATTTGGATTGTTTCAGATGTGCTACCCCACGTGGTACTTTCTATGAACTCTTTTTTGATGTGTGGAATTTCCTTCCAAGTCACGTGGGGATTCTTGTCATTACAGTGTCAAGGGCTGTATGAGTACCTACAGACTGGGAGAGACATGGCATCTGACTACTATAGAACCATCGATCTGTTAAGTACCCAAACCCTTGGAAATCCAATAGAAGAGGAGCATCCTCTCATGTCTCCATGTCCTTTCCCCATAGGTCATAGGTCACTTCTAGGAAGCATCCTGCGAGCTCATCCCTGAGGGAAATGTCAGCTTTATATTGAGATTTACAACAGAATTAAATGGGCTTTCAGGTTTGGTATTTGATATCTTCACTGGGCTAACCCTGCAGGTCTGGCCAGGGTTGTTACCTGTAGTTATTTGGAGTCTGTCACCAGCAATGATCTAAGATGTCTTAAATACCCAATTTTCTAGTGTATCAACTTTCATGAAGTGGGTCATGTCATGGGGCGAGAAACTCCAATATTAGGTCAGATAGTGGATAAAAAGGCGTAGTTCTAGGCTGCAAAAGGGATAAGCACCTTTTAGTGGGCTTCTTTTGAACATAGAGGGCTACTAGGCAGTGTACTTCCCAGATATAGGACCATATATCCCTGCGTATCCTTTGCTTCATGACCCCAGCTAGAAGGCATAGCCAGAGAAGATCATGAATGCCATGGTGTTGTGCTACATGGACAAGATACCGTCCTAGCTGTGGGGTGCCACAGAGCAGAGGCAGAGGATGTTGTGTGAGTTTAGACAGGCAAGACGTGGTAGCTCTGTATCTGTAAACAACTAAAGGTTCCATGGTGCCAACGTGAGAAATAAAGCTTAACGGAAAAAATACTATGAAAAACAAGCATAGGTCTGTCTGGGGCTACAGACTGCCACTAGAGAGTATTCTTGCTTACAACAATGATTTCCAGCTGAGACTATTTCATACCAGGCACAGAAGTCACGGGGCAATAAGGAAAGATCAGTGAAAAAAAATATTATCTAAGTGTGGCTGCATCTGTCAATATTTATTTTCATTGCACAGACCTGAACAGTTTCCATGAGGTAGCTGAAACTTTGCATACTATTAAACCAGGGTCTGCTCTGCAGCAGCTGTCCTTTCTCAGGTACACATTCTTGTTTCCAGACATCAACTGGAATAGAAAGATACAAGAAAGCCTGGAAGCTCATGAAATATTAGGGGGAAAAAAAAAAAAAAAAAAAAAAAGAGATTATCCTTCTCATGTTGGCTTTCATGTAGTGAAGGCCATTTGCACCTTCCATGTAATGCAGAGAACAGGGTTGATTGTGGTTTGTTGGATTTTTTGTTTTATTTTATTTCTCTACTTTTTCTTTTTCTTTTAGATATCAGTGTAGAGGGCAAGTGTCTGTGGAGTTATTTGCTGAATAAAGCTACAATGTCTAAAGTGACATGTAACTTGTTGATTTCAGGGAACAGTAACATGAATGTACCATGATCAATGAAAATATTCATGAGAGCTTGTTATTGGACAGGGGTTTGTGTCTAAGGCTGTAAATTATGTTTCAAAATTAGAGGAGTGTTGATATTTCACAACTTACATAGGTACTTAATGTCTGATCTGTAAAACAGGGGCATTCGTTTCTGATTGTACGGTAATTGTTAAGTCTTTAGTAGTAAACTTCAGATGTGAGAGATTACATGTAAAATACACCTGCCTCATTCCTTTGGATTAAATTTTCCTACAAATGAGGGTCTTTTAGAAACCCTTTATTTGAATGACCTCAAGAAAGTTCATTGGTAGGATTACCATCTCAAGTGAAATGGACTGGTTCTTGATATTAATGACTGACAAGGGGTATAATGCTTTTATTTCTTTGCTTTTATGTTCAATAACTGTAATGTGCTTTAAAAAAAGCATTAGTAAGGTTTGTGAATGGATTTGAATAAGCATAGGCTAAATGTTTAAAAATAGTAATGAGTTTTCTCTTGAGTAAAGAAAGAGACTTCTGTTCTTCCTAGGTGATCCTAGTTTAGATTATGCTGGAAACAGAGGCGAAATTCATTTGTCAAATGTAGGCATCTAAAAGTTAGACATCTAAAACAAAGCTGGTCATGCTAAGCTCTTCACATAGTCAGAGAAGAGAAATGGCCACCTCTAGAGGAAGATTCAGCTCATCTTCAGAAGCACCTGAGATAAATGAATTGAACAACCTTAGAGGGTAACTGCCTCATATTTAAATGTCTGATTTTTAGCAGTCCAAAGTGAGGCAAAGCTAATTCACTCAGAATGACCAAAACCCAGAAAAAATGCCTATCCTCCCAAAATCCTGAAACAAAAAATTGCATTCATTTCAGTTAGTGTTCACTCTAATCAGATTCTTCCATCTGAAGGGCCAGGACAGAAGGTGAAGGAAATGGGAGAGGAGTGTTGCTCACCATAAACAGAAAAGGCTGGGGCTCCTAATACTGTAACTTTGTATGAAGAAAAAGAATAAGGCAAAGCACTCTATGGTCTCTAGAGGAAATATAAAAGAAAAAAAGTCAAACCTATTTTTAGGAGTAAGTTTGTTTCCACAGAAAAAAGTATTCCTAATTGCATTACTAAAATGTGACTGGCTGAAATATTTTGACATTGCACATATGAGACATTTTGAAAGTGAACATTCTAGTATTTTCCAATAAAAGTGAGCAGCTGTTCCTTAGATAGTATCTCCATTTTTAAACTTCAAATGTTTTCCTTCTTCCCTTTCGCCAACTGTAACAATCTCTGCTATTCTTAAAAAGTGTTTCTAACAATTAAACCATTTTTACAAATGGCTCCATATATTGATATATTGTAAGATCAGACAAAACATTGCTATAATCTGGTTTGATCTCTGGGGTAAAACAGGCTATCTGATTCCTACCAGTAAATTTGTGTTCCAATTGAATGATTTCTAGAAAAATATCTGAATTTGGTTTAAACATCTGCCCTGTTTCTGAATCTAACACAATGCCAACTAACTTACTTCATAAACATTCTTACTGTTGACATCCATGCCCTCGTTCCCATCTGAATTTTTTCCATTTCTTCTTAAGGACTGACTCTCACTAAAACTTTGCAGTCTGGGGCCCAGAGCTCTTCATTAACTGGATTCTGCCTCCAAATAAAGAGCCAGTGAACTGTGGTGAAATTATACCTTTGCTTTCTCTTGGTTAAACTAAACAGATTGGTTCATCTTTGTTAGAAAATTTATTGAAACAAGAGTAATTGAACTTAAATAACACTTAGAAAGGACAGTCCCCCATCGTCACTGGTGTCCTGGGAGCCAGGGTGGCTGCTAAGAAGTATTAGCTGGGAGAGGCAGAATGGAAGAAGTTGGGCAATGCAGCCTCCTTCAAGCCTTTGATAGATTTATGTCTTGTATAAACAATATCAAGAAGAAAACAAATACTCTCCTGTTTCTGAGGAGCTCGAAATGCTTTGTAATTCACAGTGTATTGAATCTCACCAAGCTAGATGAGCATTATCCCTGTTTTAGACAGAGGGAAATGGAGGCAAAGGGAACTTACACGATTTGCCTCAGAGGTAGATTATCCTTCTGCCTTATTCACCAGCCTGAGCTTCAGCTTTTCTGTAGATAAAAACATTTGTGTTTCAGTGGGATCTGCAAGGGCATAAACATCAGGAAATTTCCTTCTAATGCTACCTGTTGATCTGTTGGTCCTTAGAGATAAATATGTGTGACATGCATGATAATTTTTCTCCAGATTGCATAACTTCAAATTTCCTTTTTATTCAAGCAGGGCCTGATTCCAAGCCTGATTGAAGGATGAGATGGTTCTCATGAGCTTTGAATTAAGCTTATAAATGTGTCTTCCATTTCAAAATGTGATGTGTACATTAACAGAGCACTATTATTTCAGCTATAAGGCATTTAAAAAAAAATTATTATCTACAGTTTCATGTAGGCAGAATGATTACCAAGTTATACAACTGAAATCCAAGTCACCAAGACCAAAAGCTGGTGATAATTTAAAATGGCTAAGAACCTTTCTTTTCTCGGGCTAATTTGCAGCAAGTATTTGCTCGAGGTTAAAGGTTAAACCAAAACAAAATTAAAAAGAAGAAATTAGCAAATTAACAGATCCCCATTTAAATCAAGAGAACGTGAACTTTTTCTCCACCCTGTGGTTACTAAATTCAATCTTGTACTGGAGAAAATCCGCTGGATGGCAGCCTTGCTCCTTGCAAATTAGCAGATCCAGCCCTGATTAATCAAGCTTTGTTATAAATCTGCAGCCCAGTCGTGTCCTTTGCCTGTGCCCCAGGAATAGAGGTGCCTTTGCCTGATTATTCAGAGGGATAAGGATTCTTCACATGCAGGTGCACTTAATCTTTTCAAGATGTAACAAAGCCCTATAAAGCCACACTCTGTTGTGTAAAACATAATATGTCCGTTGATCTTTCATGTTTATTCAGCTTTTTGGGGGGGAGGGAGGAGGTGCCCCAACAAAAGAGAGGTAGAGTAAAAAGTATGCAGCTTGCATGTTTAAGCAATAAGGAGATTGCTCCATTGTCTAGCATAAACCCCGCCAGTGTGCAATTTCCTTTTTCCTGTTCTCCAAATTAGTTGGTAGGACCAAGTTCCCCCAGGTGGGAATAAGTTCTCCAGACTTCTTGGAAAAAGCTGACCAAAAGTTCCCAGTACAAATCTGCTTTCTCCTTAAAACAACCAGGGAGTTTTGCCAACGTGCCCTGTATCCTAGTGCAGTCCTACCCCTAAATCTGCTGACATCGGTGTGGAATTGTACCTTACTAAGTTTGGGATTGAATCTTTTGCTCCTGACAAGCATGTTATGGAACAATAATAACCTTCTGCTTCTACAAAAGTTAGATTTGCTTATGCTTCTGTGAGAGGTTTTTCTCTAGCTGGATAAATGGAAGCAAAGGCTAGGTCAGAGCTGGTAGATTAACATACTGCGGATAAACGCCTTTTGTAGGAACCAGGTGCCCCGGTACTACATGTGATCTTGGTACAGTTCTCAGCATGTCAGTAAGATTATAGGTGAATAAATCTTATCTCTACTGCCTTGGACATGTGGCAGATTCAGTTACCACCCCTAGTTGCTTTTCCCAGGCCATGCTGCCGCCAAATCCCAAGGTATCCCTCCTCCACAACCTGCTCCTGCCAGCTGGCACAGAAGACTTCCCTGTTGCGTCTGTCACCCTGTAAGTAGCAATTTATCACCATTCCTGTTTTACCACGCTGCTGTCTGCTGACCTTCTGCTGCTTGGCATTTCAGCCTCAAAGAAGCAGAGCCTGTTCAGAAGCCTTCTCATCTCTGTGAAATACTGGAGCAAATACATTGTCAGTAAAGGCTTCTTGTACACTGTGTGGCCTGACATTGCTATTTAAAGCTTAACAGAAGAACTTTTTAACAACAGAGCAAGGACCCTGATTAATCAGTGAGGATTAATAAGGAAACTGCTGCCCTGTCTCCCCATCCATATCCCACTGAAGGAACAAGTAAGCTGCTTGTGAATGAGCTCTTGACCCACCTTTGTTTGCATGTGGCATGTTAAGGAAATTCATCAGATGTTTTGGTGATGGATGTAACTCCAGAGCTGATACCCACTTAACAAGGCCAGTACACACCACTTAGAAAGGCAATCTCATGAAAAATCCCAAGCGAAACTGTCACTGCTTGTTCGTGAACCTTTGAAAAAATCTTGCTGCGAAAGCATTGTTCTCTGCCTTCATAAAGGAGAATCTGCATCAAAGAGTGAACTGGCATGCAGGTACCCAAGCCTCAGCCTAGGTGAGAAATTATTGCATGCATACCTGTTCCAGCTTACAGCAGCCCCCTGCCACAGAAGCATCGCTCTTAGCAGAATAATGTTTCCACAAAATAGCATTTGTGCATGACACAAGCATGTTCCTCCCTCCCTTAGCTGTGTAAAACAAAATGTCTAAGTCTATTACTGGGAGAGAGACACTGCAATTTTAAAGCCATATTCCTCATCCCATATCTCATAGTTCTCATACAGGGTGAAGGCCTGAGATAATGTAAAGAATTCACACCATTTCAGCTGAACTATGCAGATGAGGTGCTTGAAGTGGTGAACTGGTGACCAGGAGGTCTGCTGTGTGAAGGAGAGCGCCTAGGGTATCGTTTAGTTACCTAAATTAGATGTCTAAGCCACAGTGTGAAGACTATTTCCCTTTTCACGTATTTTATTAAGATGTCAAGATCTGAGCATTTCTGTCCAAATCATACTGCATATTTCTGTGATACTTATTCATTTTCTTGTTCCTGTACATTTGTTTTGCACATGGTAAATTGTACTGTCCTGCAGATGTAACGTTCAAAATTTCAAGCCCTACCAGGTGGCTGCCTCTCAAGAGCCTTGGATTTGCTTGTAGAATACGCAGATATCACCTCTGTTGCTCTGGAGGGAGCCTCAATAGGAACACAATCAGATGAAGATAAACCCCTCTACAACAAGTTACTACAACACTTCAGCACAGCTGAGACCGAGCAAACAATCCTCTCTTGCTTTATCAGTGCAATCTGAACACAAGCCATCCTGGAGCCTGACTCTACATTAGTGAAATACAGGAATACACTTCTTAAAGAGCACTTCCCACATCTGAAATACATCCCCAGACAGCAACAACCATTCACCGAGACACTGCTGAAACACATACCAACTTCCTTCCAAGTACTCAGCACACCAGAAAAGAAGGTGTACCAGTAGTGCTAAAGGAAATCTGACTCACTGCCACTGTTTTAGGTTCATGCCTATCGTGCTTGGTGAAAGATGTCCATATTCTTAGCGACTTTGTTGACAGACTTCGTCAACACCGTATTTGAAGAGGCAAAACTATCATCTACCCTGCAGCCTGCCTAAGGCTAAAAAAACCTCAAGAGATCTTATGTGCCATTGCCTTGTAGCAATCCTTCTATTTATAAATAAGCCAGGTGGTAAACTCTTAAGGAAATAATAACAAAAATCTCTTTCCACTTTTATTACCCTAGATTGCTATAAACATCAGCTGTGCCAAACTAGAGAGGAAAGGAACCTTTGGCAGTGGTAGGGGACAACATTTTCTTCAAGCTAGTTACAAAAATAGTCACAATGCCCTTTAATTCATGTAACCTCAGCAGATAATGTGCTCATTCACAGCAATAGTGATGACTATAAAGGGCACACAACTGAGTAAATAACTATTTATACAATAGATTTTAGTAGTAGTAGCTACGACCTTTGGTCTTGTTTTTCTTACTCACGTAATAGAATGTGCTTACAGTGACTACCCAGTAAAATATAAAAATTTCCATTTTGGGACGAGCTATTTATTCAAAGTTTTTGAGCCAGCTCTATAGCACCTAGGACCTCTGAAAGTGACTAACCACTTACATTGAGGTTCAGCCTTTAGCTTGCCTCTTTTTTTGGTTCTAGGTCAGTCCCCTCAACTCGGGCTACTGGAGTGGTCACCATTTCAAGATCAGACCTCAGGCTTTCCTCTTTCTTGAATGGGGTGAGCCACCCACTCAGAACTAAGGGTGGCAGTGTGTTAGGCTCTATAGCACCTAGGACCTCTGAAAGTGACTAACCACTTACATTGAGGTTCAGCCTTTAGCTTGCCTCTTTTTTTGGTTCTAGGTCAGTCCCCTCAACTCGGGCTACTGGAGTGGTCACCATTTCAAGATCAGACCTCAGGCTTTCCTCTTTCTTGAATGGGGTGAGCCACCCACTCAGAACTAAGGGTGGCAGTGTGTTAGTTGCTCGTGGGGTTCTGTTAGTCTGTGCCAGTAAGTGAATGAGAGCCCGGGTTTGCGGTCTGGCTCTGCCTCTCATTCTCCACAGCGTTCAGGTATTAATGCATGCTCTCTTACCATTTTGGCCCATGGGAACTAGGACTTTCCTAGTTCCCTTACAGGAGTGGATTGGGGGATAGAAGATGCTGTTCCCAACATGCAATGTGGTTGTGCCTCACCTGAGTGGAGAAGAAAGCTCAGCTGTGTGAAAGGTATCATGTTGTTCAATATGCACCCAAGGTTGGCCAGCAGTAATACAACCAGCACATTTTATGTTCTGGTACAAGTAGCAGTAGTGACTATAGTGACCAACACAGCCAAAATCACTACTTTTTTATCCCTCCTATTTCAAGTATTTAACCAAATTCACAGCTCTCTAGATGTTTTCTGTTTGGAGGAAATATCTGAAGGAGGTAGAATAACATTCTTTATTTTCCTCTTTCCCTTTCTTTTTATTTTTTTTTCTTTCTTTCTCTTTCTTTTTCCTTTTTTTTTTTTTTTTTTTTTTTACTTTTTAAATGTAATTACTATTTACAAAGAATGTTCAGAGATTTATTTTCTTCAATGGAACAGGAGTCAAATAACTAGAAACAACATAACCACAACAATTTTGCTTAAATATCCAACTTATTTCTGGGCAGCACTGAAATCAGTTACTGTTTCTCATAACATTTCTCAGAGTCACATTCTGAGTTTTTATCTTAAACATATTCTTTTCTGCTTTTCTATTTCTTTGACTTTTTTCCCCCTGATTCTTCCTCATAAGCACACAAACTTAAAAAAACCAGAGTCAAGGGTGTAAGATGTCATTAACATACCCTTGTTTTGGGCAAAGTCATGTACCACGTAGAATTTATTATTTTTTCCTCTGTTTAACTAAGTGAACTAATTTACTTCTATTTTATTGTTAACATAAGTGAAAGGCAGTTATTACCCTGTAACAAAATATGGAAGTAAATAACTCTTCTGTGAAAAACAAAACAAAACATAACAAAAACAAAAAGCCAAAATCAAAAAAATAACCCATAAAAAACAACCTTTTGCGCATCTTTCTTGAATCCTGTCAACACAAAACAAAGGCCCACGTCAGCTAAGATTCCTCACTTACAGGGATCTGGTTGCCAATCTGCTCCACTTGGTTTTTTCTACTTTGAGGCTGAAAGTATTTTTCAACCTGATGCTGTACTTCATAGCCATTTAGAGCTGTTTAACAGCAGACACAGTGCAAATTACCTGAATATTCAGCTAATGAATGAGCTGTTTACTGCAGTATCTTGCTGTTATGTCCTGGACCTGGTCCCTCTTCCCCAGCAGTATCCCTCCTGCCTGTGATTTCTCACATCCCAGTTGATTTGAGATGTGGATTATGTGTTCATCGTACTTTCAAAGAGCAATACTTCTGGAGGGATGTGAGTTATCTGATTATATGTGAGAAAATATGTTCACTGTTCCTCCTCTCAGCCAATTTTTACTGTGAAAAACCAGATGCAGATTTACCAAAGGCTAAATCTGAAAACATCAAAGCCTGCCAAATGGCTGTGCTGCTAACTGAGGGGCTATCTGCAAACCACTGTGTCTGTATAAAGTTCTTAATATATTACCTCTACAAACCCAGAAAGTAGTAAGATTTACAATGCTCAATTAACATAGTAACTTTAGTATTCATTAATCTTCACGAGTCATTCCAAGGCTGCTGCATTAAGAATGAGAAATAACAGTAGTAAAATGATCAAACAAGATTATTTTATTTGTTTCCAGGATCTTCTCACTCAGACAACTCCCTGCAGTGATTGCATTCTCTTGTGTGGAAACAAGCCTTAATTGAAGGGAGCTGAGGACATCAGGAGTTGAAGGATAATTTACAGAGAACTCCAGGTGGAGGAAAACACCAAGCAAATACTTCATCTGAATCATAACCAAAACTGAATCCTATAAAAAGTAAGAAAGGTAAAACAGAATAAAACACAACTGACAAAGATCAACCTGCTCATCTGGATGGGAGCCATCACTTTTGGGGAAATGGAAAACAGAAGGAAGTGACCATCAAGTATTCCCTTTATAACGGGCTGACATCACTCACTTCTCTACTGGACAAGGATATCAAATTGTCTGTGATCCCATTTTAGGACAGTGGGGAAAGTCATACCTGGCTGTAAATTTTACTACCAACTTGTTTCTGTTCTCTGGAGATTCTAGTCTAAGAGCAGGAAGACAAACACTGATACATCAGTGAATGAACAGTCTTCTGGGTGATGACCTTTGTGAATACTCTTGCTCTGCTCTAATAAATGGTGACTCAGAAAAATTGTTGTCATTTAGTCTGCTTCTGACAAACAAAAGGGAAAAAACAGGCCTTACTTTCTGAGTCACTGGATTATCATGAGCAGTAGGAAATCAGTGTATTGGGAAAGGAAGGAATAGCTTTATGAGGATTTGGGAATCTCTGAGACCTCATCACCAGCAGTGACCTTCAAGACCTTCCTATGTGAAAATCCAGCTGGACACCTGCTTCTCCCACTCTGTGGTTTGCAACTCTTTACCTATTACATTTGTCTGAGCATATTATGTTCACCGTAGAAACACTAAACTCCCTTATGTGAAAACTAACCCATATGGAAAAATCATATTTCCCAGATAGTTGATCAAATATATTTCATATGTTTGAAAGATACTGTGTAGTTTAAACAGAGCTGGCTTGAACTCATACCACATATAATCTTTGCTATGGAACAAGATATGTTTCAAAACAGGTGAGAATATGAAAAAAGGATTGAAAGGCTATATTACATAAATTAAATATATATATATATCCAAACAGTTAATTTCATATCAGACCAAAATTATGGTATGGAATTTGGGTTATTTTGTAGATGTCATATATTTTGTGACTGATTCTGGGGTGGTACAAACACAAAGCATGTGGAAGTACATATTGCAAGCCCATTTATTTAAGAAGGTTGGACAGCGTTGTGGTTTCAGGTTTGGATAAGCTGGGTTCGTTTTCTGACTGAGGCACTCAGGTAATGTTGCCCAGCCACTCCGCTTATCCTTGGCCCAGGTTCTCAGTGGTGGAGCAGTGAGAGCACTATTTCCTACATTTGTCATGAGGAAGAAAGAAATCTGTTAATGAAGATGTGACAATATAGGGTACCTAAGTACCTTTATAGATCAAGTCACATTTTGATTACATGCCTGAAAATTTTTCTATAATAGCTTGTAATTAATAAAAAGTAAGTTCTGTTAACTCTGTCAAAGTGTAATAATGTTAAATCCCAAACTGTTTGGTCAAAATAAGACATATTTACTAAGAAGACTTCTAGGGGAAATCCAAGTGGTTTAAGAAGTGATTTTTCAGTTGATTACTCTTTCCCTACAAAAAGCAGTGTCATTTCTTGTCATACTGAAACAAGCCCACTAAATGAAAGGTCATAAAAGAAGATTAAGAAAAAAATACATGCTTTTTTATTAAAGATCGGAGGCATTTTGGCTGTCTGGGTAATACAGTAAAAAGGTTAATGTTTGATGAGGATCTAATAAATAATCCTTCAATTTGGTTAAAAAAATTAGTTGACTTTTTATGGAAGAGGTACTTTTAATCTAATAGTTATGAACTAATGCCAAGACCAATAACCACTGTTGTTTCAAATATACACAGATGTCTGTCCTCTTTCAGTCATCTGTTCCACCCCAATGCTGAATTCTAACTGTGGGCAATGTGCTAAATCTTTGCGTATATACACCATGGAAGACACAGAAGATCGTGCACTAAACAAGGAAGTCCTGAAGGTATTTTGAAACTCACTTAGGTGGGAAGAGCAATGATATAATAAACAACATGAAATAATGCTGAACCTTCTATGCACACAAATCATGTTTCTAGAAGCAAAGTTGTTTCTTATCAATATGATTTTCTTTAGATTATTCACTGAATTCAGGGGGGTTTAAGGAGCTGTTAGAGTGAATTAGCAAGACATGGGGCTGTACTGTGCATGTAGAATCAGGTTTATTTTTCTTTCTAGTTATTCCTCATATGGGTAATATGAAACAAGTGATAATCAGTACAATTTTTAACGAGGACTTATCACAGCTGTCATCATAATTGGTTTCCCATGATGCTTATAAAAATAAAATGGATAATGATAGAAGAAGTATACTCCTATTTTTTGCATTGTTTTGCAGAGTTCAGCTGTGCAATTGGTTTTATCACACAGCCTTCAGTGAAAACGTCTTTTGTATTTTTCTCATTTTGTATGACAATACTTGGCAATTGTTGGGTGGTTGCTGGGCTAAAGCAATTGCTTATTAGACTAATCACTAGTATCTTGGTATTGTCTGGTGCTTCCACCCAGCTGACTGCTATACTGACCTGCTCGTTCTTGCTTTAGGCTGTAATGACACTTTTGGTACAGGTCGTCTTCTTATTTGTGCATTGTATGATTAAACATTGTAATTCATAAGTCTTTTTATGATCTTAGAAAATACATCAGTAAATAAAATCTAGTACTGAATGCTGCATATAACTTTTAAAAACCTCTTTAAGGACCACTGACTTTTTAATACCTGATACTTATACAGATATTTTTGCCATTTACAAATAAGGATCCTTTGTTGTCTGACTAGAATCCCTAAGCAGAAGAATATTTGTATTTATTAGTCTATCTGTTTACCTGCAAAATACCTCTCAATGTGGAGGCACAGAGTGTACCTTAGAGTCTTATATTCAAATTAGATTACTCACTCTGAAGCAGAACAACTGTTAAACTACAACAAATGCTATTAATGTTAAGACAAGAACCAAATTATCATTTAATCTAAGCAGAAATACACAGAGAATATTAGGCAGAAAATGCAACTAGCAAACTTCAAAAGCAGATTTCGGAGCTAGCACGTGTGTAGCAGAAAACAATGCCTCAGTCAATCTTCTACCATAATTATTTAAACAAGGCCAAGAGAGGGTGACTGTAGACTGATTGCTCAAGGACAGCCCCAGTATATATTTGAAGGGTTCCATTAAATGAATTGAGCAGATAAAAAGTTCAGAAAATACAAAATAATGTATCATCCTTTACACAACAGGTTAAAGATGTGAAACTACTAAACCAAATGTTACTGTAGATAGTAAATTTTGTATGGATTCAAAGGAGGTTGGAGAAGTTGATGGAACAAAAGTTTGCATCAATAGAGGGGCATAAAAACTACCTCTGGCCCACAGCATTCTGGGCTGCATACTGTTGAAAGCCAGGGGATTATTCTGGGGAATTATCACTATATTTGCTTCTCTGTTACAGTCATATGCGCACATTGACTTTTATACAGTGCTGCAGACAGTTAGTTGGGCAAGATGGACTTCTGGTCTGACTCAGCATACTTATTCTTATGGTCTTATGTTATAAAGAATTATGAATGCATGTTCTCAGAGGGATTTTCTAAAGTACCTAAGACATTTAAGAGAATATATCTCTTTACAACAGTATGAAACCTGTTTTTAAGGGTCAAAAATATCCCTCCCAAGAACTCTCAAGTTTAGTTTAGCTAAAAGATTCCTATCTTAGGTGTTACCAGAAGTTAATCAAACTCCTGGATCTCCAAAATTACAGTTTCATAAGAAACTAAAAATTCTCCTGAGAGTACCCTTATTTTCTGACACTGCCTTAGCTACACATACCAAAATTTTGTGTCTGGGAAAACCTGCTTCTTATTTGAAAACAGGAACTCTATAAGAACATAATAGCTACTGAAAACAAGCCACCCCCCAAAAAAAAAATTCAGAAAATTTGGGCCCTGATGGGAAAGGGTTTGGGTGAGATCTAAATACAGATTAGAGTTCCTAGAATCTTAGAATCATTTAGGTTGGAAAAGACCTTTAGGATCATCAGGTCCCACCATTAACCCAGCACTGCCAAGTCCATCACTAACCCATGTCCCCAAGCACCTCATCTACACATTATTTAAACACCCCCAGGGTTGGTGATGCCACCCCCTCCCCGGGCAGCCTGTGCCAGGGCTCGGCCACCCTTTCCATGAAGGAATTTCCCCTCACACCCACCTAAACCTCCCCCGGCACAAGGTGAGGCCGGTTCCCCGTGCCCTGGCGCTTGTTCCCTGGGAGCAGAGACCGACCCCCCCTGCCTACAGCCCCTGCCAGGCAGCTGTAGGGAGCCACCAGGTGCCCCTGAGCCCCCCCTCTCCAGGCTGACCCCCCCAGCTCCCCCCGCCGCCCCCCCCCAGCCCCTGCCCCAGCCCCTGCCCCAGCCCCTGCCCGGCTCTGGACACGCTCCAGCCCCTCTGCGTCCCCCCTGCCCTGAGGGGCCCGACCCTGAGCCCAGGCCCCGAGGGGCGGCCGCACCAGTATTGTTATCTGACCATGTATTGGTGATCTCACCCTAAAGGAACACTGGGGCAAATTCTAATTGAACTTCCCTCTCGTAGATACTCAAGATTGACAATGATGGATCCTCTTCCCTCCTTCTTCCTTGGGCTTTCAGGTTATAAATTCAAAAGCAATGTATAGGAACTTGCACTGTTTGGACATCTACACACAGCTGTGAAATCCAGATGTGAGAACAGAATCACAGAATTGCTGAGGTTGGAAGGGAACTGTGGAAGTCATCTGCTCCAACTACCCTGCTCAAGCCAAGCCACCTAGAGCAAATTTCCCAGGTCCATGTCCAGACAGTTGTTGAATATCTCCAAGGATGGAGACTCCACAACCTCTCTGGGCAACCTATGCCTGTTCTCAGTCACCCCTACAGCAAAGAACTGTTTCCTGATGTTCAGACAGAGCCTTCTGTGTTTCAGTTTGTGCCCATTGCTTCTGGTGTTGTCACTGGGCACCACTAAAAAAGCCTGGCCCTGTCCTCTTTGCACTTTCCCTTCAGTTATTTGTGCAGATTAACAAAATCTCCCCTGAAACCTGACTTCTCCAGGCTAAACAGTCACAGCTCTCTCAGTCTTTCTTCATATGAGAAATAGTCCAGCCCCTTAATCATCTTCATGGCCTTCATTAGTCTCTCTTCTGTATGTCCATGCCTCTATCTTACTGACATGTCCAGAACTGGACACAGTATTTCAGGTGTGAGCTCACCAGTGCTGAGTCGAAGGGTCACCTCCATTAATCTGCTGGCAACACTCCTCCCAATGCAGCCCAAGATACCATTAGTCTTCTTTGCCTCAAGGACATGTTGCTGACTCATGTTCAACTTGGTGTCAATCAGAACCCCTGGGTCTTTTTCTGCCAAGCTGCTTTCCAGCTGGATGGCCTCCAGCGTATACTGGTGCATGGAATTGTTCTTATCCAAGTGCAGGACTTCGTGCTTCAGCTGGTTGAACTTCATGAGATTCCTGTTGGCCCAACTCTCCCACTTGTTGAGATCAAGGTAGATTCCCAAAGAACCAAAATCAGCAGCATGTTGTTCTTCCGATCCACCCATAGCACCTCTAACTCAAGACTGATGCTCTCCTACTATACTCCAGTGCTTCCCTCTCTCTGCTCCTTGCTTCTTTCTTCTGGTAGGATTCACTAGATCCCTCCCTGGTCCTTGAGTCAGCAAAATTCAGCTTTATTTACACCATTAAGAAACCAGAAGCACAGGATGAAACAGATAAATAAAGACATCATACCTTATAAAAGTAATATAAGATTTTGCCACATTATCCAGAAAGTCAAGCATGAGGAAACCTTTGTTCACATTACCTTGGTAATAACTGGCAAGCTAATAAATGTGGTGCAGATTTATTTCAGCCTCCCAAAGCTCTGTCATGATTATGATTATGAGTCTACCTCTAATTGAATGAGCAGCCCTGAATGCTTCCAAACAATCTAACTTTCCTCTTTCTTCAAGAAAGAAAAAACTGCCTTTGAAAATTTAAAGCATAAGGTATCTTCTAAGCATTGAGCACTAGGAACAAAGTTCCCCTGTGAGCAGGTTATCTCATTACTTTACTGTTCATTGAAGAACTGTTTACCCCTTTTTCTGAGGTAGCTGGTACTTATTGTCTTCTGAAACATGGGACTGAATGACACACATCAATTCTGTAGGGCAGCATTGCAGTTTCTGTAGCAAACCATTTATATAAAGCATCATTTCAGGAAAGAAGCTGAAAAAAGAAAACCAAGACTCAAAACAGTTGGCATAAATTTGAGGCTGAGCTCTTTTTATGATGTGAAAATATCCTTCTTGGTAATACTAGAAGCTAATACCCCCTAGAGGTGTTTATATGAAAAACTGACAGTTTATTTAGTTTTCTTCAGCAAGTCTATTTCAAACATCAAGTCCTGATGCAGAAATCAGGAGAGCCATTGTCTGCTGCTGAAAGTGTTCCCACTCGCCTTTCGGAGTGACAATGGAATGACACATAATTCCAGAGGTAGAAAAGAAATGTAAACTTTCATGTAAAATGAATAGTGAGATAAAATTAACATTTCTTGCTGTTATACCTAAAAGTCAAATGCAAAACATGTCTTATGTACAGCCGCTCCATGCTACCAGATATGCAATGCCCTGTTTCTACACCCCCTTCTGCTCAGCCACTACCGAAGGAGGTTTCCATGCGGGGCCTGACCTTGCCTGGATGCCTCAAGCCCACTGCTTTTAGTGACTCATGGCAGGAAATGCAAATCCTGGTTGATCCCATTCCATTAAAGATAATGGTGGAATTTCTAAGAGCTATGATGGAAGCAGCTTTCACTCATTTCTGAGAAATTTTCCTGATTTTTAGCAGTCCATTATGTCTGCAGTACTCAAATGAACTGGAAAAGCTGAGGGCAAGTGCATGTACCTATTCACCCTTCACATATAAAGCTGAGTCTTTATAGGTTACCAATATTTGTAACCACTTCTGATGTTTATTATGAAAATAGTACATACTTGTAATTCTTTTGGCATTGTAGTTCTAATACTACTGTGATGGCTTGGATAAATCTTTTTGGAGATCTGCGGTGTTGGGGTAAGATGCTAGCCCAAAGGAGTGACAGAGGTAATATATGGCAGACTTCATTCAGAGTCATCTACTTGCTAGGAGTCACTGGAATACTACTAGATCATGCATGAGAGATGCAGTTCCTTGGCACTGCTAAATTAAGTTCCACTTTGGGAAGCAAGTCTAAGAGGTGAAATACTAGGACACTACCTTACCTTGGGAAAATGAGTAAGCATTCCTCAACAGATCACATTACCTCCTTGTGAGATATGTGCTGGTTCTACAGTATAACCCCAACTGACCCAACCAGTCTAAGAGACAAGGTTTAGCAGTTATACAGTCCAATTTATGGCCTTGATAAACATTTCTTTTCTTAGTAGTGGATATTTCCAGCTGGCTTACAGGGAACTCGAAAGTGTTCAACGCCTGTAATAGAAGTAACTTTCATACAGTGACAAAGTAGGAAACCATGTGTTTAAATACCTAGATTTCAAAATAAAACAAAATTATAGAAGACAGTGAGGCTTGACTAGAGACTGCCATTTTGTGATCTTATTCCCCATGAATATTAAAGTAATAGATTTTCATGTTTTCTCAATAAAAATTATCCAGACATTACATTCTAGCATTCTTCATGTCTGCCCACAGCCCACCCCTGAACATTTTATTGGCCGCTGAATGATTTACCATGATTCACATGGAGATTATATGCAAACTGCAATTTGTGAGGGCACCATGCCTGGGAGTACCGCTGGATCCTTACTTAAGGTTTCAGCTTCTTCTAGCTGCAAAAGCTACAAAAAAAGGATTTAGTGTTAACAATAGTTACAAATATTTGCAGAAATGCTCGTCTATCAGGCAACAGTAAGTA
Source organism: Falco rusticolus (assembly GCF_015220075.1). NCBI lineage: Eukaryota > Metazoa > Chordata > Aves > Falconiformes > Falconidae > Falco > Falco rusticolus. Next base: position 25,013,495 of record NC_051191.1, on the reverse strand, counting down.
TGATTGCCAACAAATTGTCAAAGCATGGTGAATGCCAAACAGGAGAATTTCTAGAAGACAAAGAACCATTATTTGCTGAGCATGCCTGTATTCCACTCCATGTCCACAGAAGATTTTTTCAGCCGCATTGTGTCTACTATTTTGACATGTGATGGTGAACTGAACTATAAATAGTTTAATTCTTCTACATTCAACCATTTCTCCCCCTTCCAGCTAGTGAAGATCACAGAGATGCATAATATGTGAAATATTTACCATAGTTTGAAGCCTTGTTATATTAAATTGCTTTGGCATTGAACTGTTTAGCTTTTGTAAGTAACATTTTGAGCCACAGTGAATAGCACAAGGATTGAAATTCATACCTTTCAGTACCCAGACTGTTTGAAAGAGTCCAGTCACTAAAAAAGGTAGTGAAGCACACAGCTTTATTTATTTAGGTGAGAATCTAGCTAAGTATACTGGTTAGCATTAAAGAAAAAAAAAAATACAACTTTTCAGTTTCTAAAGGCGTTGGCATGTTTATAAGAGTGGTGTGTGCACATAGTTAATTAATAAAGGAAAATGAAGTGAAAAATTCTGCAGTGCTCTAACAGACCTAGATCAGTTATATCCTCTAAATTTCAGATACTGCAGAATGAAAAAGATCACTTCTCCTTAACTATCTAATATGCAAATCAGCACAAGCGATCTATTTCATCTGTAGTGGACATTGGACAGCTATTAAACTGGGGAAGTGTTGAGCCTACATGATCTTTGCATGCAACAGCAATCAAAAATCAATTTACACGAGAAACTCAGGCATGAAGCAAGAAAACACTGTAGTCCAGAATGTACCGTAGAAACCACAACATGTGAGTAACTCACATATAATTATACAAGAACGTGGTTAAGTGGGTGTCTGATTCAGGACCTCCGATGAGCATGTAGATGTTTCAAAACCAAACACAAAGTCCAGTGAGGTGGGAAGCTTTCCATTATGCTCACTGAGCTTTACTCAACTCCTGAATTATTTTGTTTGTTTGTTTTGCAGTACAGTCAATAAAACAAGGTTTTATTGTTTCCAGAACAGAATTTGTTGTTTTCAACAACAGGTTGTTTTCAGAACAGAATTCATCATTTTTTAGCAGGTTTTCTTTTAGGGACTGTAAAATTATTTCTCATTTAAAAGCTGATATTTCAAGTCTTTAACTCGTAGTGAATTATGTTAGACAAAACTATAAAGCCTTAAAATAGAACTTTATAGTAGAAGTGCTGACAAAACATGAACAAAAAAGCACCAGTGGACCTACTATAATAATAAAATAACAAACAGAAGAGGAAAGTTACGCATTCTTCGGAGAAACTTGCATTCTTTGGAGGAACTTGCACAGTCTATCTGTTTGTTCTGGTTTATTGAGCTATTCAATGTGGTATTGTTCAGCAAAAGCAGAGTTTATAGGAATGTATTTTTTTCTATGTAGTGCTACAAACCAAGCAAAAAGTGACATGTGAAACTAAAGGGCTTGAGGGACTGGTCATTGCAAAACATAGCTGAAATGTCTGCATTTCTTTTGTCTGCTCTTTTCCTCTCTTGCCCCCAGCTATAGCAAGAAACGAGAAGTTCAAATCAAATCGTATTTGATATTTACTTGATGTATTTGATCTAGAATTACTGTAGTCTCTTTATCCTTTTTCCATGCAGAAACATGCATCTTTTTTTGCCTCTGCATAACCATAATTCATACTAACACACAAGAAAAAGTGACTGTGAAACTTCTGTAGAAATTAATATATTACAAAATGAATACAGGCTGCAGGAGCACCCCGCGTTGAGGGGTGTAAAGAGTAGTTTCGTTCCCAGGGCAGACCATCAGATCCTGTTCACACCAGACTGTAAGGTGGAACAGCCTGAAAAAGCATTGGGCCTGTATGTGAAACAAGGTTCATCCTTCAAAGCCTGTTCAAAGTGCCTCAGACACAGCTCAGGTGTATGTGCTAGTGTATTGTCAGACATGGCAGGGTCATACATAGGGTGAAGGCCTAGCTCTTTCTTTTCATGAGCTCTTTGCTCAAAGAAAAAGGCGTATAAACCTGTGCATGTTAATTCTTAGTAACTATTTAGGTGTACATTTTACCTCTTCTCCCCCGCCCCCCCCCCCCCCGCAGTATCAACCAAATGGGGTCAATTAAACTAAAACAGAGTTGCAGTGTTGGGGTCGAGCTGGTTATTGTAGGCTTTCAGAAGAAGACAAAAAACCTCAGATGACCAAGAGTTATTCAGGAGGTTTGAGCCTCTTTAGCTGCAAGCACCAGGCTCCAGTTCTTAGCCAGAGAAGAGCCTTGCAGCAGTGTAGAGCAGAATGGAGCAGGACCTCCCTCACACCTAAAATCTGTTGAGGGTTCTTATATGTTAGCCTTCATTGCCATGTTAATGTCTGTATTGCCTGCCCCAGACAGTTGGTCTGACGTAGTCCGACTTTCTTGAGTCTTCACCAAGGAAATGGTACTTTTTTTTGTGTTTTGTTTTAATTCAAAAAAGGATATCTACTGACTCACTGCCAGCGCCTGAGTGCACTTGGGGGCCCTAACATCCCCTTACAACCCTGGAACTCCCCCAACCCTTCCCACAGCCCAGGAACCCATTCCATCCCCGAGGACCCCCAGTGCCTGCCTCAGTGAGGTCATAGGATGCCATCTCCAGTCCCTCCACAGCCCTGCCCATGGGCTGTGCCAGACTGGGTCCACCTGTGGGCTGATGTTCCTTCCCCATCCCCAGGGAGGTGCCTGAAGCCCGGGGCTGGGGCTGCCCCAGCTGCTCCCCAGCCTGCCCTGCCCTGGCTGGGGACCTCTGCCACCCCTGCGAACCCTCCGCCCCAGCCCAGGAAGCTGCCATCCCTTGCAGTTCCCTGACAGACATCTTCTTGCATTGCACCTCAAGTTCAACTGTAATGAAGATATGCTTTTTACTGCCCACCAAGGCCTGATTTTATTCCTGTTGGTGAGAACAGAACATTTTTAGGTCTAGTACTAACAGATGTAGCAGGAGTAGACTGACTGCTAGTTTAGCTGGAGCCCCTGGACACAGAGCAGCTCAGGGAGGGCCAATCATCAGAAACGGGGCTCCCTTTGTGTGTTGAACAAGCCAAAAGCCTTCAACAGGGACTGTAGAAACTATGTAATGACCTTTCTGGGTTAATATTTAGGCAAGAGGAGCCCCATTTCCTAAAGGGCTGAAAAACTGTTATGAAAGAAAGGGAAGTTACTTTCTTAACCTCAGTGAAACATTTCCAGTATAGAAATTACTTTGCTAAGAGCTTTGGGATTTAGCTCAGATCATCCTGAAGTTGTCCAAGTGTCAATGTCTGATAAATTCCAGGCAAAAAAGTCCCAAACTAGGCCTGTTCTCCACAGTCTTTCGTTTTTCTGTGAAGCTCTCCAACCTTTCACGTGAGTATTTATGGGGAGCAAAGAAGCTGGCTGGTTCACTAATGCTCTGATCTACTTGTATCCTGTTACTGAGAGTTCTGGGGAGAATAGTCCTTTTGTTTTAGGCTTTAGAAAAAGCCATCGTAACATTGCCTCCCATTAAATGTATGATATTTGATGGGGAGCTCAGTATAGGAAACAGAAGAGTGTGTTTGAGTCTTCACAAAGGAAATATTTGTAACAATTTATAGCTGAGGCTGCCAAACATGTTCTTCAGAGATGCACTAGAATTACATATAGAGCCTCAAATACTTTAGGGAAAAGGGGATTTCATCTAAGCGGAAGCTGGCTGTTTAAATGTGTGTGTATGAATATATATATATGCATACATACATATATATGTATGAACAAACAAGCATTAAACTCTGAATGTTTCTTCTTCCCACTCGGTGTCAATGAAGGCTGTCCCTCGGCATTGTACATCCCTGGCAATGTAGCAAATCGGTAACAGAGGACAATCAGTTTAGCTGTGCTCTGCAGGGAGTTCTAGAAAAGGGCACAGCGTGGCTGCATCCAGAAACAAGTGTCTTCCTTTGTGAGTATTTATAATCCATGCACTGGACAGATATAAAAACAAAAATAAATTACTCTGGTCTTTCAGTTAGTGGATTCATGGCTTGCCATATCCATTCTGTCCTTGTACTTGCAGACAACTTTTGTATCCCACTGAGTTGCCTGGCTGCTGCTGAGGGCTTACTTTCATTTCCAGAAGACAGTAGTAACCAGAAAATAACCTTACAACATCCTTTTGAACTAGATATCTCTATCCTTGCTTTACAGGAAGGAACACGGGCAAAGCTGAATGGATTAGTGATGATTAAGCACTACTGGTTGTTTCTTCAATTCTGTATGTGCCAAAAGGAACTAATAATACTCTCTTATCATCACTTCTTGTCTGGTATATTTAAACTTCATGCTTTCCAGGGCAGCATTTGTCTCACTACCTGTTTGCACAGTGCTTACTGCTGTGCCATACTACTTTTAGATAGAGCCCCCTAGGCACTCCCAAACAGCTGCTAAGTTTACCTAAGGATACACAGGTATGTCGATAGCAGACATAGAGAACCTGATTTATTCTACTTGCTGCCTGTGTGAGCCAGTTTCCCAAAGGAAGCAGCATAGCTGTGCTAATCCATTAGCTTCACAGAGAGTGAATTCCAAGCACAGCAACTTGGTAGCATTCGCCTGGCTTCCAGGCTGATTTACAGTTTTGTTCATGGGCAGAGTAGGGAGTGGTGGTGTGTATGCTATCTGCAAAAGCCCGTGCAGCTGTGCCAAAAGATAGGCTGAAGATAAGTTTGTAGGTTTCATATTAGTTTGCAATCTTCAAAAAGAAACAATAAATGCCATTAATAAAAGTAGCAACCCTCCGGCCTAGTAAACAGAGTTCCTATAGATTGATAGCATTATATTGGCAATGATGCACTCCATATGCTCATGAAGGTTACAGGGCACATTTCCATGTAAACAGTCAAGACAGCAAACTTCAAATATTTGGAAGAAATGTTTATTTAACAACTGAATACATGCTAAAAGAAATAATTTACAGCAGCAGTTTCATTACGTTTTTTCTCTCCAGTTTTCTAGTTCCCATCTGAATTGAAGTGATAAATACAGAAGTAGAATTATGTACTATCCAGTGAGGCATGAGCTTAAAGAACAAGCACATAACCTTGGCACTGGTATAGCAAATAAACCACCTTATCAGCTGTGTGGCAAAATCTTGCATTTTAGTATTATGTTGAACACACCGAAATGGAGTACCTCTAGATAACAGTACTTTACATTGTACCTCCTTATCTAGTCAAAAATATTTACATCTCTTTTGGCTAATGCGTAGGTAGCAAAAACTGAACTATTAAACACATACCATTGATATTCACTAAATAATACATAAAAAGGATCAGTAAATGCGCATTCACATGCATTTAATTTAATTTTTTTTTTTTTTTTACATAGTGACTTTATTGGGTCATGAAGATTTAACTCTGTTCTACAAAGATGAACATTTTCTCACTTTGATGTTGTAGTTTAACATAACCATACAGTTTTTAGGAGCCATTGAACAAATTCCCATCTTCAGTGATCCATGCAAGTGCAAAGTGTAGATGACTAAGATTCAATGCATTTTTGTTTCCTGCAAATGGATATCTTAAACCAAATCAAAATAGATCTTTCTAGTTATAAATCAAAACCTTTATTTCTCTCCAGCTTAAACACAGGTTTTTACTTACTTTTTTTAAAGTCTGTAACTAGAGGTTTAGAGGGTTTTGGTGATTTGCAGAAATACCTTTTTTACCTTTATCTTCAAACCTTATGTTGTTTTAAACAATAATGACACAAATAGGGGTATGAATTTTACTGAAGCTGTAGGGCATCTTGCTACACATGAATTCGTTAAGGACTATGGTCTTCAGAAAAAGTTCATTTCACGTCAGGATTAAATGGTGGTTTAACTTGACCATAATAAGAACCTGAAAATCAAAAATTTCCACTGCTGGCTTGATCTTCTGCCCTCTTATTTATATAAGCACATACAAAGACACAAACAAGACTACTCATATCAGTGAGGATTAGATTGATGTTTGTAAGATCTGATCATATCAATCATCCAATTAGACTGCCAGGTCATGGTGAAAACATTGCAACTTCTAGAATTTTGCTCCCACAGATTATCTTTCCCTGTATAGAAAAACATATCTCATCTCCTGACAATTTTTTTCTTCTTCAGGGGTGTTGAGACATTGGTTCTGATTGGATTTTTTGCAGCAAGTTGCTATAGAACCAGTTGCTATGAGCGTGGTAGAGAAAAAAGAAGTTAGACAGCAATTGCATTAATATGTGAAAAAGGAAACAAAGTCATTTAGGGTTTGTTGAAATCAACCTGTATTTTTCCCACTGATTTGTCTGAGGTTCATTTTAAAACTGTCTCCTTTTGTAACAAAGAGGATTCTAATGACTCGGTGGTACACAATAGCCCTACACAAAAGGCTAAAAAGTGTTCTGTGATTACAATTAAATAATTCAGCTGACAACAATGCTCAGAAGTTAATCATAAGCTGAGCTAAAAAAATTAATACTTCTGTGCAGGAAAGCACATAGCTTGAACCTATGTTTTAATTCACCCCCATTCAGCACATCTTGAAAACAAGGGAATTTAATGGCGTATTGAGGTTCACAGGAACCAAATTAAATGTAAGAGAGACTTAAGGTTGCTTTAAAACTGAATTCCCCAGTGCTTTCCTAAATCATGGCCTTTACAGGCTTGTCCTGGTCTGTTCAATGAATATTTTGCTAAAGAATTAAATGACAAAAAATCTTGCAAGTTCATCCCCTGCAAAAGATACAAGGGGGACTGAAGTGACTAGGCTGTTAGTGAAAATCCAATTGCTACAGAGGCAAGAAACCAAGGCTTCACCAATCAGGAGAATACTTGAATTAGTGAGTGGCAAGGAGACTGGGACGTATTGTGAGAGAAGCTGTCACAGCACTTGTGTTTACCGTATCTGATAAGCTGATAGTGTGGCGACTGATAAATTAAATAATCTGGAATGAATAACAATGAAACAGATCAGTCATCAATACAGACACACGTTTATATAAAAGCTCCTTTAGCAAACTAAGGACTTTGTTCTAGTAATTTTCCCCACAATGACATTACTTGAAACTATGTCATTTACGGACTCTACCAAGATAAAATATAGGAAGCTGGAGGAAGATGGTCTCAAAAGAACTGGACACCATAGAACTGGGGACCAAAGGCACATCTGTGCTGAGGTGAATAAATCCACTACTTATAACCCTAAACTGACACTTACGGTGCAAGTACATTGTCTGTTTTACCCTGTTGCTCTCCTGTATATAGAGTAAGACAGAAGTGCAGGACCAAATTATCTGTTAGTATAAACTAGTCTTAAGCTGAACTTCACCTATTTACTGCTGCAGCAGACTTTGCCCACAGATAAAACTGTCCCTTAGATCTTTAAACAGAGAGCTGGCTTCGAGGTTACTATTTACGTGGCCTAGTGTTGGTTCTTTGCATTTGGGTGATCTGGCCCACAGAAAGAATGGAGCACTGAGAATCAGTATTGTGGACACATTTCTACCGCTGAGCTGGGAACAAAACTCCTTAAACTGAATGTGAGCTTTGCTCATGGATATATGACAGTCTATGAGCCACAGTATTTAAATATTAGCATTCACGATATTTACGAACCAAGAAAGCAAGAGTGTAATTAGTAGAGGGTATTTTAATGCTATTTGTTGGTTTTTTTTAATTAAAAAAGAAAATATACAACTGAAAATCAATGCTCTCCTCTTCATTGGTTCAATCTATAGCAAGGTATTATACAAGTTGAATCGTTTCAAATACCATACTTAGAAAAAAAGAATGCAGAAGACTTCCATGCTGTACAGTGACTTTCATGTTAAAATAGCTTAGTTTTAAAATTATTTTGAAGTTACATGTCATATAGATTACTGAGAGGGGAGGAGGGTAACTGCAGTGTGACTAACTCCCCTGGAAGATTTTCCAAACAAAAGAGTAAAGCAGCTCATAATTGGAAGTTGTCTTCTTTTCCTCTAAACCAATAATTAGAAAGTACAATATTTCTAAGACAAAAAGTCTAATCTATTTTAGAAAAGAGCTAATGTTTGCTGCATATTTTTCATGGTACATTTAAATTATAGTTTTAATAAAATACATCTTTAGATCAAAGCTGAAAGAAGTCATCAGTAGTAGGCCAGTGTACTCCACATTTTTCATTCTTCCAAATGATGGATGGCTTATGTTGTTCAGATTTCCACAAAAAAATCTCATTCCATATTGTTTTTCCTCTTCTAGTACATATAAACAGGAGAACTGGTAGACAAAACAAGAACAAAATCCTTGTGTCCAATCACGTGTTTTAACTTTCATCAGCTTAATGAGTTCATGCAGTTTTATATATAAGTCTAAAAATGGTAGTGCTGCTGATGAAAGGTGGGATTTGTTTTTCTTTTCTTTAAGATGACAGCATGAAATACAGCATTTCATCTATATCTCAGGCAAAAGAGAAAGGAAAACTTGCCTGCTGAACACTTGCAGAACTTTCTGAGCAGTAAGCTACATCCGGACGAGTTATCATCCTTGAAACTCTGGTCTTTCTGGTCTTAGAATCAGAGCAGAGAGGAAGGACTTACTAGGAAAGTTAGAAATGGATTTTATTTAAACCTGGTGGAAATTGCTTGAACTTTCCACTCTTGTAAACATCCACATAATGCCATGAAAAGGTTCATGAATATTGCATTTTTTTCCAGTTATCTGTCTATACAAGTTTCTACTTGGATGAGGTTCCTAGAGGTAATGTAGCTCAGACACTCCGTGGTGCCCTCTCAAATTCATGGGTCCTCCTGTTCCTACCTTTTTTATTCTCTTGTAGGTGCTTCCACTTATTTGTATTCACCTGCGCATTGGCAGGCCTTTGCCGGCGTTGTTTGCGGTCTCTTTTCCAAACCTGCTCACAGAACTCATCCATTGTGTTGAGATTGGGGTGATTGATTAACTGCATGAAGTCTCTATACCAGATCTTTTGACTGGGGGTCATGCTGTTAGTAGCATCCTTCGTCTTGGAGGCATCACCATCTTCTTCTTTATGGAGCAGCTCTTCCAGGTGATCAGTATCAATTACTTCCAGGGTCACTTTAAGCAAAGTTTGCATGAAGCCATGCTCCACAGCATGACAAAAATAAATACCAGAGTCTCTCCGTTGAAGACTTCGTAGCAATAGGCCCTGTTCTGTCCGGATCATGCGATCATCCACTTTTATCTGTATTGGAAAAAAGCGGTAATTTCAATAGTTATCTTTCATATATATGCAACATTATCCTCTAGCCATACCAGTTCCTTAGTAGAAGTCCTTTCAGCTGGTAAAACTTGTCCAAAAATCCCCAAAACCATGTGAACGGAAAATGCTTTGACAGTCATCTGTAGTTATGAAAGGCTCAAATACTCTGGAAAAACTAATGATGTACTGCAAAGAGTTTGGGGGAATTAAGAATTCACTCCTTAGTCCCTACTACTGCTGAACAAAGATCTGCATCACCTCTGTCAGATGGACTTGCTGGTAGGATGACAGAAAATGCAAGCATATAATCAGCAGAGTCAATGTGGGTGCATTCAGCTATATTACTGAGGTTACATTTACTTTTAGTCAAACACAGATATATTTGTGGGAAAGGTTCTCTGTCTTCCTATTGTTCCTTAATACAGAAGCCCTTACGTATAGAAGTGGGTTCTGCATAAGCGGAGAATTTACCAAGAAACAAAAAGGATTAAATCCCAGAATTTTAATATTCAAAAGCAGATGTCCAAAATACTGTATTTTTCTGAATTAATTAATATCTAGAATAGGATTTAATTCTTTGAATGCACGTCACTGCAGACAGAAAAGGGCAGAAACCTGTATACTGCTCTCTCCACCTAAAATAAAGGCTAAATAAAGTGCTACTTTTGCAAATAAAGCAAACAGCAAAAATATCTAAAGCTGCTAATGAAACTAAGTATTTACTACATGTCTTTAAAAAAAACCCAAACCTTCAGAATAGTTTGGGTATATTTACAAATGCTTCAATGCAACAAGCAAGTTTTTGTTTCCTAGCTTGATCTCCCTAGCTAGCAGAGTAGATTATTCTCTTAAGATACATGTGACCAAGCTTGACAGTAACATGACTTGAGAACCTGGGTGAGTAATAACATGAGAATGTTGGTGACAAGAGAAGGAGAAAAATAAAGTATTAGCTTAGTGTAAAGCAAGGCCGGGGGGAGGGGAGGAAGTCAGCGTTTTTGCCTCTATGAATATTGCTTCTGCCGAAAACAATGTACAAGTTTTCATACCCTTGTGTCTGCTACAGTCCCCAGTTCTTCATTCTGTCTCTGCCTTGGCTGCAGTAAAGCCTTAGAGCATGCAGTACCTAAGGAGCGCTCCTGTTAGGCTGTTTCAGTCAAACAGAATAATTAAATTAATCCAGTTTGACCTTTTCTCACAGGCAGTTTTAAGGTCTTTATAATATTTAAGTTCATATAATCCTTGCACGATTCTTTAGGTGGCACTTAGATAGCATGCTAACTTTTTGTATTTCTGAGATATCTAATGGAATCCCAGTGTGTTTTGCTGGGTGTCTAACCAAGGAGAGGATATGAAGGTTTTCTGATGTAACAGTCTGTAAAATGTATTAGAGACCTTACGGGATTTTACGGTGATAAAAGTAAGAATATGGTGAAGAACAATAGAAATCAAAAGATTCCAGCGAAATTCTGCTAAACTAAAATACAGCTGAACATTATTTTGGGAAGTGTATCCTCATAGAGATGACTAGTTGCAGCTCTATTTTTTCTAGTGTACCTCTTCTTTGCGGTCATCATTTTGCTTCTGGAACTGCCAGTAGACTACAGCACGCTGAGATTTTGGACTGCACTCAAGAAAAGTGCTGCTATTCTCTACTCCATAGATAATCTTTTCCTCCAGGGTCTGACCACTTAGGTTCTCTGTAAAGCAAGGGGAAAAAAAAAAAAGAAAAAGAAAAAAAGAAATAAATTTACCTGGAAAGAAAAAATTTAATTGATAAGTGAATTTGTTTGTTTAGAAATCGGGCTCCCTTAAGGTGTTAAAAGAAAAAAACCTTTTAAAAATTTTTCCACATATCAGTATGTCATTTGGAAAATCTCCATCAACATCTCTATCTTTGCAAGGATCCCTGGTATGTTATTGGTTTATTTTTAATTTTTATTACTTTTGTATTTTCAATCTTAACAGCTGTTAACATCTCAATATGTGAAGTTAATGAATTTCCTTTTGAAATTTTGTGCAAACCTCATTATTATTCATCAAGGAAAACATCTAGGACATGACAAGAATTTTTAACAGCAAACTGTATGTAGTGAGAAAACTCATGGTGTGCTTGCAGAATGTTTGTAATGATGCCTCCTGGGCTCTATGATCATAACACTTAGAGCAAAGTAATAAAACATGAGGCTATTTAACAGTAGTATAATGTGTTTAGATTATATGGCACTGCAGTTTGCTGAAGCTGTTAATGACCAGGAATAATGTTTTTGAGGAAACGATCTTCAATTAATCATTTCCTCTTATACTGGCATAATTTATGGAAATGTAATGAGGTTAATAAAGCAGACATTATGGGAGGGGAAAAAGAAAGTTAAATAAATTACTTCCTTTTGTAACAACAATGTTTCAAGTTATTCATCAACCTGCTGGAAATATCACACAGCTATAGGACTTATGTGGCATTTGATTCTTCCCCAATACCACAGAGGCTGTAAGGCATCGTATGCCAACTCTCCACCTTAGCTCTTTAAAATGCTGTTATGGACTTAAGTGGCAACAGTACAATAATCCTGGAGAGTAGATGGGAAGGAAGGGGTTGGTAAGCTATTTAACACTGTGCTGATCTCATGGGAGTCCTGCCTCTTTGCCGTTATTTGTCATTCTTTTCATTTTCCACTTTTGATCATTAGCATTGGAAATCTTTAAGGAACTTCTTTGGGTATGTTTTAATATGAAAATGGTGTCTAACCAAGTCCTCTCGGAGAAATCCTTTGTCAAGTTTTGTTTGCTTTCACTGTGCCTTTCCCACATTGGCCATGTTGTTTAGCAAACGCAGGCTGTTTGCTAGACAACTGAGCCAAAGGTAAAAACAAAATCTAGCTCCTGGTTTGTGTTGATACAGCAATCATATGCCTTTCCATAATGACTTGCAGCCCTGAGAGAGGATGAGAGATGGGATGGGGGACAGAACAGGAACTGGTGCTTGCCCAGTTCTCAGTAAGGAAACATCAAGTGGCCTATTCACACTGAACAAACAGCTGTCCTCTGCTGGATTGCAAACCTTTCGAGCAAGTATGTGGGGTGCGATATAAACAACTAAGTGAAACAACTTTTATGACATCTCTCACAAACCACATCCCTATGAAGAATGTCAGTGCACCTTTGGGCCAGGAAGACGGAGAGCGATGGAGGACCAAATTAGAGAGCAAAGCAGCAGGAGAAGGGTAAGGCAGCTGGAGGAGAATGTAGCCAAGAGTACCAATGGTAAGGTCTGAGATGGAGCATGGGTGAATTTGTGTCAGTGAAACAAAGGAACTGGAAGTATGTGAGGAGATTAACTGAATAAAACTAAAAGTGGTACAATAAAGACTGGAAATGGAAATGCATGGCTCATAACTCGTGGGTCCAGATTCAATGTTGTGAATGGCTGACTGATGTCCTGACTTTTCTGCTTCAAGTTAGGTACCCTAATTTAAGACCAGAATTCACATGACTGAGTGGTCAGCCAAAGATCTTCACAGTCCATGAGAGGCAGTTTGATATCTAAACTGGGACCCACAACACACAGCACATGTAGGGCTGCAGCATAAGACAGTCAGTAGGAAATGTCCCCTTTTATAGCCTGGGACATATACATTACTGCTCCAGCAATGTGTTTCTGTGAAACAGAGATTTACAAGCTTCCATAATAAAGGATGGAAACACAAGAGATTTCACCTTAGGATGCATGCTCTGTTTCAATTCCTCTCTCCTGGGCTCCATGTATTATGGTTGCAGAATGGCCCAACTTCAAGAAAAGCAATCTGATAGTTTGGGTGTTTGTATTGGAAATAGAGTTACCAAGTCAATCTCCTAAGCCTAAGTGGACTTTAAGTCCTCTTCTCTCACATCCTAAATAGCTGATTTAACCAGGAGGTTACACACTAGGTGGCTTGCAGCACCACTTGACTATAGTTTCCTGAATACAGCATAGTCCAAGTGAATTATCCAGGAGCAGAACACATGTAACACTGGTCTTATTAGACCCAAGAAGACAGTCTTCTAGATCCTAAATATCAGTACAAAAGACAGAAGTGGGTATATTTCTTTGACAAAGGTCCTACCACCCATGAGCAGTAGCAGAGTACACAGAGAAGTTTCCACTGGAAAACTTTGGTACCTAGGATAACCTTAGTATCTTAATAAGCTAGTTACAAGTTCTCATGGAAGTTACCTTGAAGGCAAGTGCTCTGATGCCATTTCAAATTTCTGAGTGTTTTCTCAGATCTGGTCCACAGCATTCTAGCATGTTAGAGGCCACCATGCACCTTAGATGGCAGAAGTCCCCTTTAAATTTCCTCACAACTCCAGAAAATACGGTATGGGTGACAGTCATGCAATGAGAGAGGAAGGATTTAAGAGATCCTTCAAATTCAATTTTCACAATTTAAGGGAGCAGAAGGCAGGTCCAGACATGTCTATAAAGTTCATGTAATACTGAGCACATGGAGTGCAAGAAAGTAAGCAGAGTGATAGAATAATCACAGGATCAGAGAGCAGCTCTGGGACTGAGGGAGAAGCTGAAGAGACCAGAAGGAAGAATGAAAGTCTGGGAAGTTCAGAAAAGCAGCTGGAGGAATTAGAAAACTATAGAAGTCATGAAGCTGGTTATGAAATTCAACCCAAAATCCTGTCTGAGAGCTGTAATTCCCAAAATGAATCCAACAGCAGTATCAGTTTACTGCACTGATAAATATCCTTTAAATACATCATTTCTGACATAACTGAAAAAGTATGAAAGGCTAAGTACTTATACCAAGATTGCTTTGCAGATGAAAGAATCTCACTATACATTTAAATTCAGAGTAATTCCTTGAGCTTTCCCTGGGATAAATCACCTAAAAAAAAAGACGCCTCTTCTTTGACAAATTCTTCAAAAAAAAGAACTCTTAATTTCTTGGCAGCGCTAGTACCTTAACCTTAAGAAAACCCAAACAACAACTTGTTCTTTAGCTGACACAAAGGTGGCCATGCTTTTAGATTTAACTATTAATGTCTGTCCACACACCTGACCAACTAAGGATACTCAGCTCCCTCTAATGTTGTTGTGCAGTCATTTTATACTACTTCCTTAGACATTTGCACAAAAGGGCAACTGAAAGAGCTACCTAAACCTTACTAAAAGCATTATTGTTTCAGACTGATATCAAAGTAGGTTTCTGTAATGTCTTTAAACGTGAGATATATGTTAAGAGCTCGTTCTTTTTTCTTCTTTCTGTTGGTTAACATAAAGAATCAACTAACGGTTACTGCAAAGGAATGTGTAGACAAGTAGTAAATGATTGCTTATTTTTGGCTACAGGCAAACCCAATTCTTCATCTGTTGTCCAGGAAACTGCTAGTCATAACGAAGGAAAAAATTCAGCATAAGTTGTCATAGGAAGTTTATGGGCCATTACAATGAACGATCATGCACAAATGACAAGCAAATATAGGAAAATTTTATAGATTTACAACTCAGAATTAATGAGAGAAAATTTCACTCAAGAACAATCTAAGACATTCATTAAGTATTTTGACAGTGGATCCTTCATATCTAGGACCTAGAACTGCATTCCCTCAGTATTATTTGTAAGTTACTGATTCTTCTAATCACATTGCCTTCATTTCACTGTTACATAAAATTATCACTGGTATCTTATTTCATATTTGTTCTGCTCATTTTGACAAAGCTGTATCAAAGCTCCTTATGATCAGGTGTACCATATAACAGCTTTTTCCTGACCTTGAGTTCTCATGACTGTTGTCATGAAAAAACTGTGTGGGATTACTCTCTTTCTTTTGAACATAAGTTATTTTTTCAGACAAACATGTTGACCAAATATGGAAGATATAAAACCCAAAGTGTTTTCATAGAATCATTTAGATTGGAAAAGATCTTTGAGATCACTAAGCCCAACCCTTAACACGGCACTGCCAAGTCCATCACTAAACCATGTCCCTAAGCGCCGCATCTACGTGTTCTTTAAACACCTCCAAGGGATGGTGACTCCACCACCTTCCCGGGCAGCCTGGTCAAATGCTTGACCACCCTTTACAATAAAGAAATTTTTCTTAATGTCCCATCTGAACCTCCCCTGGTGCGATGTGAGGCCGGTTCCCCGTGTCCTGGCGCTTGTTCCCTGGGAGCAGAGACTGACCCCCCTGCCTACAGCCCCTACCAGGCAGCTGTAGGGAGCCATCAGGTGCCCCTGAGCCCTCGCTTCTCCAGGCTGGCCTCCTCCCCAGCCCCCTGCCCGGCTCTGGACATGCTCCAGCACCTCAGTGTCCCTCTTGTAGTCAGGGGCCCAAAACCAAACACAGTATTAGAGGTGTGACCTTACCAGTGCTAAGCACAGGGGGAAATTTTGAAATACTTTTCTTGTCTATGAAGATAAAGAACATGCCTACAGTAGTATAAGGCACAGCGAGGGAAGGCAAGAGAATGTTAAAAACAGTGGACATGTGGTAGCCCAGATCATCATTTTACTCATGAGGAAAACTCCAGACAGTAAAAATGTAAAGGTAAGACATTCTTCTGCTGTTAAAAATAATTCACGTTTAGTGCCTGGTGAAATTTTCCTATTGGGGAACTGAAAATGTCATCTCAGCCCCAATATACACATTGTCTCATCTGCACTGTATACGTGTTACTAGTTATCATGCAACTGGAGATTTGTGAACTTTCTGCAAGTCCATAGCTGAAATCTAAATGAGTTGTACATTTGTGAATTCTCAAAATGTGACAACTGCATATTAATCACTCTATTCATACACTTTTCCAAACCCTTTTCCCCTCTGAGTAACTTGGCCTGAGTCTGACAACCAAGAAATAAAAAGAAAAAGCTACAGTAATGTTAGCTATGTGTTCTAAATGATTAGAAGGAAGATAGAGAAAACTATTACTGAAATGCAGTAGTGGTGAATTATAGCTGACACAAAAGTACAAGTTTGAACTATTTATCATTCTTGCTATTTCAGGGACTGGAAAGACATGAGGGTTGTGAGGTATCTCTGTTTTCAGCCACCTTTTCTTTATTTTGCTCAGAAATCTGTCCAGTGGTTTAACTGTTACTATAGGTGTACCATAAACATGAGTAATCATTTTTTTCCAGCAGAGGGAAGTATTGCCTAAGTGTTCACTTAACTTACAGCAAAACGGACATTTTTCATTTTCTGAGTGAAGATGTTCAGTATAGCTTGGCAACAAAATAGTAATTGTGAGAAGTTTATCAGCCAAACAATTAGAGAAAGGGAGATCTGATCAATACACTGTAAAAATGAAACAACCAACAAAAACAAAACCAAAGATGTCAAAGGAAACTGATGCTGAAAGCACACGGGACAGGCCTACTGCAAGGATCATTCTGATTTTAAGGGCTGCTAGTGTGGCTCCTACAACAAAGACCATCCCATTAGCCAAGGAGGTTATGTGTTTGATTATCATCCTATGCAGACTATATGAAGCAATAGGTACATACTTCTTCCTGTTCTAAAGGAGATATGACTCGTTTCTGACATAATATGCCTAGCCTGATGGTATTATCAGGTAAGTGAAGCAGAAGAATTAAAATGCTTAAAACTGGTAACTTGAGGAAAAAGAAAACAACAAAATACCCTAGTCTTTAGTGTCTGATCCAGGCCATTGTAAGCAATCTAAATTGGGATAATGATATATTATATTCATCTTTCACAGATGTTCAAGACAATTTCACCAACAAATCATTCACATGCTTCCTACTCTACTCATGCGCACTCTGTAAATTACATACAAATTAGTTGTACTTGAGTCATACCCATAACTCACCATGATGCTGCAGGTCTGAGCAGTGGGTAAGCGGGTCTCCATTTCGTATGTCTTGTCGTCTAGTACGTCTGCAAATATATTGGAAAACCATCAGTGACCTTCTCAGTGTTCAGCATTTACATTTGCCATGATAGAAGAGCAATAAATGGAACATATACAGAACTCCATAAGCCACAAGTGCCCCTAAACAACACTTGGAAGGAAATCATATTGCTGCCGCTATATTCTATGCATTATCACAGTTTGTAGAATCAGCCTTTACTCTTACAGGTAAAGTCTTCAGAAACTCGTAAATACGTATGTCTGGCACTGAACCTTTGAAGTTTATTTTAACTGTGCTGGCCATATTGATCACAGACAAATTCATTATTTGACTCGTAGATACAGGGACTGCGAAGGGATCAAAGTATACACAGTAGAGTTTAACACGCATCAAAAACATGAAGAAGCAACAGCTTTTTTGCAAGTACAGAATACTTTAAGTATCATGGCATCTTTTAGATAAATGAAATGTTAGGACGGCTGGCTGGTTTTGAAAGAATGTAAAAAAGCTGTATTTTCTACAAAATCAAAATTAAAATACATAATGATTTCAGCTGCTACAGATCTCATCAATATGTTTCTTATAAAACATTTTCCAAACCTGTTGTAAGTGTCTTTGTCTTTAGAATAAACATTTTGAAATATCATTTACTCCATCCTTTGAAGCTTGAGCCTCGGTTCTAGCTTTTATTGCATGTCCATTTAACATAGCATATTCTTTCCCCAGTTTTATTTCCACTGGCTCTTTTGGAAAAGATATTGATCTATGCAAAAAAAAATTGTTGTATTTTACAGAAGAAAGCTTTTTAATACAGTTTTATTTTGCATTTGTTGTTCTCTCTTTGTCTGCTCCTATTTTTATTCAAATGGCTGTGACACAAAATTCAACTGAGCCAGAGAAAAGTCTTTCATGTAAAAAAAAAAAAAAAAGAAAAAAGAAAAAAAGAAGAAGGCAAACAAAGATGTGTTTCAAGTGTGAGCACTTTACTTTAGGAATTGGAGAAAGCCTGAGGGCTTGCAAAATTAGAGGAGAACAAAGAGGATTAGGCTGCTGAACAATGCTGTGATTTCAGATTATGGCATCCAGCAACGGATATGCAAAAGTCAAGTAGCCTTGTAAAAAGCACTGTTGGTCACTCCCTTGTGACAACAGCCCACATTTTTTAAAAGCCATTGTTCTGCAGCACAGAGCCCATCTCTCTTCTGTTCACTAGCCTTATTAGCAGGCTCTCGCTAACAGCCCAGCATCAGCACACACTAAAGAGTTCTCACAGAGGCACCATCAGCTGCACAGCTGACTCCTCTTGCCTGAAATATTTTAACCATATTTTTTTCCATTGAAAGCTGCTGAAATATTAAACCTGAAGTTAGTTATGTGAAATATGGCAACAGGTCTTTTTTCTTTAGGAAAACCCCAAAACCTCATTATGTGCATTTCTTTATATTTTTCTGAATAAAGTTTTCTTTAAATTAATGAATTAGAACATCTTAGCATGTCTTAGTAAGAAGGAATCTTCTGTTGATTGATATATGATTCAAAAAAAAGTATTAATCCTGATTTCAGATATCATCTTCATAGTACTCATTGCCAATGAATAAAAAAATACACCCAAGACATAAAGAACCATAAAATTTTGTTACTCCTTCCTAAGTTTTGAAATGCAGCATATTTATATGATACTATTTGTAGAAAAGAAGCCTGTGGTAAGACTCATATTACTGTCAATGGAGTTTGGATATAATGTTTAGTTAGAATCTCAGGAAAATGTCGCACATATCACCATTGTATCAACATGATGATTTATGAAATATGAACCAGAACACATTTGCATGGGGTAAAGTTAAGTGGTCACACTACGGGAGCTCTGAACTGTCATTTAGACTTGTAAAATACACAAAGAAAAGTAAATTAAATTCATGGCTCATAAAAGCTTTTTTTTTAAAAAAAAGAAGAAAAAACCCCCTAAAACAAAATAAAAAAAAACAACGCCCAAAACCAGCGATTAGCAAAGCATCTGTGCAATTGCCTCAGGACTCAACTTTCCCAATATTTCTGGAGCCTAAATGTTGACATTTAAGCTGTTTCCAGCAACGTTGATTTTGCCATAGATGCATTCAAAGCTGGCTTGAGACAGTGGGTACAGCAGGTACCAGGTGAGCAGAGGATGCTCTCCCCCAGTAACAGACCTTTGTTTTGCTGCTGCTGCTGCTAAGGGGAAAATGTGGGGAAGGAGGGGGTGGGGGGCACTGGCTGTTTCCAAATGCCTTGTCAGGATCCCAGCCTCCCAGGACTGACTTCTTTCATAGTGGCCTCAAGAAGAGTAAATTCTACACCCCAAGGCTTTTCCATAGCTATGCAACCTAGTTTAGCCCCCGTAACCCTGCCCCTTAATCCCTGGAAGGAGAGGTCTCAGTCCTTTTACCCCTGATGGCAGCAGTGAGCTTGGTCTGCTGCTTAATAAATTAGAGAGACAGATAAGGAAGAGGTAAAAGACCCTATTTCTTCTATCAGTGTAAGCAAATGAAAGGATGATATGCTCTGTGGGTCTGGAGATGGGCTGGGGGTAAGAATGGGTGCTAGGGAATGCTGAGAAAGGGTGACATTCAGGGGCAAAGATTAGTGGGAAGGTAGCAGAGAAGAGTGATTCAGCAATTCCTGAGCGATTCCTCCTGCGACTCAGAGGCAGTACTCACCCACACTGACTTCTAACCCTTAAAACTTTTAGATAAATCAATCTCTTGGACTGCCCTTGAAAACCTCAGTTTCC
Organism: Falco rusticolus; assembly: GCF_015220075.1. NCBI lineage: Eukaryota > Metazoa > Chordata > Aves > Falconiformes > Falconidae > Falco > Falco rusticolus. The sequence continues at coordinate 24,993,570 of NC_051191.1, read as the reverse complement.
TCGCTTTCCTCCTCCTCCTACACAGAAACTGCCAAACTCCCAGCACAAATTTGAATTTGGCCCATGCAGCTGAGAAAATTTAACCTGCTCTTCTTTTGGGATGGGTTCAGTTTCTCTTTTTTAAAAAAAACTTTTTTTTGAAGAATATCACAAAAAGCTTGCCTCAGATTAACACTGTTTCCAGTACAGAAATAGAACCTTATGTTCCATAAGCAGCTTTTTCTTTTGTCATCAGTATTTGTTTAGGATACATTGTAATGCAAACCTTGAAATTTTAATCCCCTCCATCCAAAAAGTCTGTGACACAACTGCCACCCACCATTAACCACATTTCATCTCCTGCAACAACCCATCCAGATCTGGAATTTGGAGTCCAGACATTCTCAACTGAGTTTTTGCTACCAGCAATTTTATGTGTATAACCCTTTAGGTATATAAACCCTTGGATTCCTTGTTTCTTCCTAAGTGCAAGATGTTTGGCATATTTGATTTAATGTGAGCACTTTTTAATCATTTCATTCAAATTATCATGGGAATCTCAACATTACATGTTGAGAACATGTCTGTTCTTATTTGCAGGTGACTATTCAGTTATTCCTAATTTCTACCTCAGTATCTAAGAGCTGTTCAGTAACTAGCTTACATACTTTAGGAGAAATACTTTCAGAGATAAAGGCAGGCAAATAAAATATTATTTTAAGTCTTCAGGCAATGAGGACTTGTAAATTTTTTATAAAAAATAATGTACATTTTTTATAAAAATAATTTTTTTAACTTGCCAAGCCTGTTTTCCCTTAACCTTTGCATTGCAAAGCCTTTAGCATCAGTGCAGAGTGCTTGGAAAAGATTGGTTTTTTTGATCTAGTACACTTAGACACATATCAGCACATACAAGTTATACTTTTGAATAATAACAATAATGCTATATATCACTAAAAAATATATTTCCATTTATGTCCAAACACTTTATAACATAAATATTTCCTTTGACTTAGAATTCATAAAAATGCAGGATAATTTACTTGGGCAAGTAATTATTTTATTTTAATATCAAGCCCCCTCCTCATGTTAGAGAAGAGGAATTTTATTTTCTTTTTGCTGTTTATTACCGAGTATAAAGTTATGAATCAATTTCAGAGACAACTCCTTTCTGAATGTTTTCTTACAACAGCTTTTTAAGCCAATCCCAGAAGCAGAGTGTTCCCTTTAAATCATCAGGACTTCATATTGCTTGTAACTCCCAGAATTATGTTTTCTTTGGAAGAGGAAGGGCTCCAGTTTACCATCCCATGAAAAATTTCCAAAGCCCTCTGGTCATATTGAGACCATCAGTTAAAACAAATAGCAAACCATGCAGACATCTGAAACTGTCCCTACCTCTTAGCAGTGGGGAAGTAACGTGAGCAAGATGAACCATCCCAGGCACAGTAAGGGTCTCTCGCAAGGCAACACTCAGCACATGCTTTTCCATACACATCACAGCGGTGTAAAGGAAGCTGTGAAACCCCAGTGGCTGAGCCAATGTAGAGCTGTTGCTGTTATGAAAGTTAAAAAGATAAAATTAAAAAAAAAAAAAAAAAAAGCAAATTACAAATACAATAAAGGATCACAATCCTGGTATACATTAAAGGAATGAGAAGATAATTGTCCTCAGGATAAAAAAACAAGCCAAAACAAATAGGAAAAACTTTGATTTTTGTATGAGGCTCTCAGTGGCTTCCCTAAACAGTAAGAAAAATTAAAGTACTCTTCCATTCTTTTCTTTTTTATTCAGGTCCCTGCACTGGGAAAACACTATAATCAGTGAAACACCACAATGGAGACTATGCTTTAGAAAGAAATTCTAAAATTTAAAGAAAAAGAAAACCAACGTTAAAGTAAATTTCTTATATATGACCTTGATTTGTGTATGTATGTGGGCAAACCTAAAGCAAATTATTTCAGACTGATTATAAGGTATTTCAGCTTGGAAGCCCTGTCCCACACACATTTCTTTGCACGACTGATAATTCTGATGCTTCATACTCTTTTCTATAGGTCACATACTCTAATTGAAACATATATTTAATGAGGGAAGATGGCTTGCTTTGTTTTGGATAAAAGGCAGCATTGAGTGAAAGATGTAGTTCAAAGCAGAGAGAAGCCATGAAGTAAATAAAAAACTATGCGTACAAAATGAACTACAGCTTTGCATGGCATCACAATAGAATATCTTGTCTCTCTCAATTTCCTCTCTGATATCAAATTCATGTGGTCCATTAGGGAAGCTGGTCCCCTGAGGGACATAAGGGAACTGAACTATTGATCCCACGTAAAAGTCCAAACAGAGATATTTAAGCTTCAGCACTAATTCACAAAGAAAACAAGTATGAGTGTAATAAGCAAATACAGTTCCCTCTGAGATGCAAAACTAGGAGAAAACAAAATAAATAGATAAACAAAAAATAAATAGTATAATCCTTCTGTTTTGGAAACACTGACACTTTGCTACCAAAAGCTTAAACTTTGTTACCCAGCACCCATGGTGGAGTGATTAATGAATTTCTTTTTAAGGTCCCACTCCAAGCAGTCTCACCAAAAAACCAGAAAGTTGTATTCATTTTTCTTTCTTAGAAATCATAAAGCTGGTGTGAATAATAGGATTTCAAGAAATGTTATTAAAACTCTTCATTTCCTGCATTGTGATGTCACAGAGGCACCATTTCCAGGGAATTTGGGGACAGAAGGTGGCTGAGGTCACCTACCTACTAGAAATGATGAGCACTGGATTACCAGGAGACAGCAAACCAAAAAACACTCATAAAAGGTGTTGCATTGACTTCTTTCAGAGATAGCAGCTTGGCAGTTGATACAGACACATTAATTGTAACAGAAACATCTCTGCATTTATATAAACACCAGTATATTCCCAGGGAAAATATGACAAGGGAAATTCACTGGTAAATTGAAAACTAAGCCCTTTCTAAGCAGCTGCTTCCGTCTATTATAGTGCCATAGCTGGGTTGTAAACCCATATTCTCTGGGCAAGGATCTCTGACCACACAGAGCTCTGCACGAAGCCTTAACTGTACTCACCGGTCCCGAGCTAGGGCTGTATCCTTGAGAAGCAGATGACAGGCAGCAGACGTGATAAACTGATTCTCTCTAACTTAAGTCACTTAATCAAGTACCCTGCTTAAGGGTACATTCTGCAGTAAAATAGCAGCAATTCCAATCTTAGGTGACCTAACTATTTCTCAGGGGATGCTTTTTCTCTTTACTGATTATGGAGGCAGCAGAGGTCAAATTAGAGCTTCAGTTAAGTATCTTAAATGTCCAGATGGTATTGATCTGAGTCCTATGTAATTGTGGCATTAATATCTATATAAGCATGTAGCAACGTGTGGTGCAACTAATGTAAAAATCAACCCAGTGAATGTAGAATGCACATGGGAAAATAAAGAAGACTGGTGTAATGGTGTATGCACCTTTGTAACCAATTTCATTTTGTCAGAAATCCCTCCTGATTTCTAATAAATGTCTTTAGAAGTCTTTAGAATTAAAGAATTACCAGAAGCACATGGGTGTGTGTGTGTGTGTGTGTGTGTGGAGAATGAGGCCAAGATAGGGTTACTTACAGGTTACTTAAAGATTCTATTCCTTGTAGATAAGTTCATAAAGTTCAGTCAGTGAACTCTAGCATGTGTTTCAGGTGCTGTACAGCCTGAAGGCTGCTGCCCTGTTTGCTGCTCTTCTGATCACTGTTTTAGACACCAGCTGGTGGTCATTATTCTGGACACTAATAATACATAAACCCAGGCAGTATTAAATTCAGAAAACAGCAATAGAATGACTTGCATCAATGGTCTGACCTTACTTTGCTGTACAGTCAAACTGCCTTTTGGACAAAGAGTGTCTCCAAAGAGGATGGTAATTTAATAAATCAGGTGATTGGAGGTGGGGGAGGTGGGTAGGGGAGTTTTCTGCTAAAAATTCTTGCAGGCGTATCAGAACTCCAGAAAAGCTGAGGAGAGTAATATTTTAAGCAATTCAATGGTTTGTTTGCCTCATGATGCTGCACAAAATGCAGCCTTTCCCTAGAAGTCAGGCAAAGAGATTACTAAGAATCTTCTATTTGCAATTAAAAAAGAAAAAGAAAGAAGATGAAAAAATGTCATGCTTAAAAAGAACTTAGGCAGCATATTAAAAGGTATTTTAAGAAGCATGAGGTTTAAATAGTACTTCATTTAATTTCATGTCTTGAAAAGTAACTGATGCAGAATAGTTCAGGGGCTATTTAAGTGACATATCCATTTTGAGCTGGTCCTTTCTACATGCTCACTATGGACAGAAATGGCAAATGTGAATAAAATTCAGTACTTTGTGAAAAATACTATAGAAGTAATCACTAAAATCTTTCTGAAGTTCTTTTCCTTGCCTTTGACTAAGAATCTTACGGAGGAAAACCAAAAGCTCTTTGTAGCAGTTCACCAGTCAAGAAGCTGGCCTGTATCAGCCGAGGATCTCCTTGGATCTCCCCCATCTTACCAGAAATCCAGTGGCTTTTTGAAGCAGACAATCACAGACCTGACCCTGAGAAAAAGATGAGAGCTTGCTCCACAAGAACTCACTTTTAATTGAAAGCTAGGCATGACTTTTTGGCTTGCTTCCACATTTGTAGTTCAGAGGGAAAATTACGGTGCCCGCCCCCCCCCCCCTCCCCCCCCCCCAGCCCAACAGGCTGAGAGCCAAATGGTAGCCAGGGGCTCCCTGTGCAAGCCTGGCTCCCACTAGAATAGTGAATTTAGGCAGCTGTAGGATGTTCCAGTGGCTCTAGGATGCTGTCCTCTAAAGGCTTGTGTCTATCACCAGCTGTGCATAAGTTTGTTGAGGTGATAAGGTTACACAAGCCTAAGGCTCTGAACACAATCAGAAGGGATACATAGCTTCACTGAGAAAATAAAATTTCTCTGAGTTAAAGACAGAAGCATTGAGAAAGACTGTAAAAAGTTTTAGTCTTGCACATAAAGACTAGATTTCCTTACTCAAAATCACTCTCGCTCAAGGGCCAAATTCATACTCAGAGAGAGACACGGGAGCTGTAGAGGTCTATATAATTCAAAACTCAAGTGAAGTTCTGCCTCTGAAGAGCTTTGAGATTTTGGTCTTTAGGAAAAGAAGTAATTTGTAACATACCATATTGGCACAATGGCAAAAGAGGTAGCTTTGACCCACCAGTGTAGCAAAACATTTTAAACCAAGAAGAAACAGCTTGTACCACATTTTTAGAATTGGATGAAAGAATTGTTAGTGAAAAAACTAAAACAAAGTGATTGCTTTAGAGTTATTCAATAAGATATGTTGGTTTTACTGTTTACATTTCATGCTCCCGCTTTCTACAATGCCTAGAATTATCATGCTGTTATATGAAAACCATCCTGCCTATCAGAACACAATGAAAAAAGTGTTTGAGTTATAGAACTACAGTATTTTTAAATCATAAGTATAAAATGGAAACATGTTGTTATATACTTATTTGATACAAAGACACCGTGCCAAAAGCTGTCATACTGTATCATGATTCTGTCACTTTTAGCCTGAGGTTGGTTGATTTTTCATGAGCTTAATTCTGCCTGAAAAACTTGTGGTTTATGCTCTTTTTTAGTGTTAAACAAGTTTAGCAGTATAAATTTGTTTTCAAAAGACTCAGGAAAAATTGTAATCTCTCCTGAATAACTAAAGATGCTTTGAAGAACAAGTATGAAAATGCATGGTCCACCATCAAATATGATTGGCTGCTTTAAGGGAATCTACTTATAAAAATAATCCAAAGCAGAGCATTTTGGTATGATGTGAACATATATACAACTTGACAGGTTTGTTTTTAAATATCCCAGCATTCAATAGTACATTTTTTTTTGTCCTGCCATTATTGTTGTTTTAGGTGGTAAACTATGTTAGAAGTGTTCTCAAAATGTTTTCTGTCAAAGACGTGACTGTTTTCAGACAACTTTCCCAAATACTGTGAATTCTGAATTAAATATGCCGCATTTCAAACATAATACTGGGCTCTGTCCATTACAGAATGAATTCAACTTCTGTTCAATATTGTATAGAGTGAGGTACATGAATTAACTCAATCTTATTTGTAACACACCAAATTTTTAGTGTACCCAGTCCTAGAAGTAATACCAAATCCTTTCTTTACTGACAATGACATTAATGGAAAAGTTAATGAGTGTGAATAAGTTGCTTATATTTACCCAATTAGGCTCCAAATCAACAGAAATACAGGGGTGTGGGGTGGGGAAGTTTTATTATGTTAAATTTGATGTTAAATTTTATGACTCGGACTCCTTAGACAGGAAATGACAACAGCTGGGATCCATCTACTTAATTCCAGGCAGAGCTGGAAGACATGCCCCTAATACCCACTTCGCTCCTGGACTACAATCCAATATTCTTTGCACAACTACATAATTCACCAGCTGCTTCACAAAAAAGTCTAATAATAATTGCCCATATTTGCTCAGAAATGCAGGAATCACCTTTACTGTAAATCAGACAAAACTTTACCTACACCCACTGAGAAGTCCAATTCATTTTAGTTATGGTCTGCTCTACAATGAAGGCTATACTACATATCTTTTCTTTAAGAAGTTAGTGTACTCAACAGGAAGTAGGAAATACAAATTCTGGAGTCTGAAACCCATATCCTAACCGTGTCACTGAATCAGAAGGCCATCGAAAATTTGGACTTAAATTACATCTACCCTCTTTATTAAAGCCGAATGGTGCACGACCAGAAATGGAATGGGCATTGGGCAGAAAGACGGGAGGATGTCTCATTTCCCATCTTTGCTTTCACTATCTGCATTTTATCCAATACTATTCCTACAGGCACAAGAACTAGTCCCATTAAAGTAATGGACCATGTCTGGCCACTCCCTTTGAACAGTTTCTCTGTCATGTCAACATGCCATAATGTGTTGGGTTTTTTTTCTAGAGAGCCTCCAGACTCCAGACCAGTTTGTGTTTAGTTTCCACCTTACCAGTAACACAAACTAGACTTTTCCTTTCTGCTTTGCTTGTCACATTTTCCTGAGAAACTACTGATGTTTATGTAAAGGGATGTGATGCTGCTGCTGTAATTAATATGTCTCTACTGGCTGCCAAGTTACTGTCTCTAAAAGACAGAGACCAATAAATATTTAAAAGTGATTTAATGTTTGTGCACATAGTACCTGTTTTGTGGAAATCTTCATTGCTGAAATAACAGTGGGTTCCTAAGGGGGGGTGGGAAGAAAAAAAAAGAGAGTTAAAATCTAAATTGTGCTCTATAACTCTATAAACGTAAAAATTCTGCTAGAATTCTATTTGCCCAACCTAGAAACCCTGAAATTAAACTAGACATTCATTAGTAATAGTGCTTCTTGTTTTCTGCACTACAATAATTTCTAGCTGTAAGTGAATTAGAATGCATGTACATATCTGGGTGCATCTTTGATTGCTGTGCTGATTGTAGACATATAAATTTCCATGATTATAACAGTTTCATTGTGATTACTTTGTTACTAGTTTCATATCTTGAAATTAATTTCCACACTTAATATTAAAACTACATTTAAAGAACCTCCCAAGTAATATGAAAATAATAATGGCTGTACCAAATATGTAGAAATGATGTAGATACTATATATTAAAGGTGATGACACTGAAATAAGCAACAGATTTTAACCATATCAAGGTGAAAAAAACCACTCCTGTGAAATTTTATTCATAAGAACAAGCTCTAATCCCAAGCATAAACTTGTTGACTTCAATACATTAGTCACATACAAAGAAGTTGCTCGTATTTGCAGAACACAGAACTGAAATTGGCAAGAGGTTTTTTGCAGCATGGAATACCCATTATTTAATCATCCAAATATGTCATTAGGGGAGTTACTGTTCTCTTAGCTAAGTGTACTCTTAATTACACTTATTTGTAGTAAGCAGATGTGCAACTAAAATCTATTTTCTTACATGATAGACTGTAGGAAATATTTAACAGAATGAGTGTATTTAAATCTGATTAAAAGATTGTTACACCTTTTAGGCCTAGTGGCTTGAACAGATTTTAATCTTGAGCATAAGTGGCATAATTTGGTTACAAAGTGTGCAAGTCAATTCTATATGAACTTTATTTCATCTAAAAACCTGCTATTGATCCCACGCATCATACTTTTGGCTGTGTACTTTAATAAAGTCCCTATTAAGCTTTTACACTTGTGTAGCTTTCAGCTGGCTTACCCTGAGAGAATCTGATATGGGTCAGTGGATGTTATGCATGTGGACTTGCCTTTACAAATGGGTTAATAGACCTTATATTAGAAAGCATCAATTAAGTGTAACATTTGAATGAAAATTGAACTCATTAGTCTGTTTGCTCAGGTGTTCAGAGAAATATTGCAGAAATGGGGTTAAAAGAGGTATTTGTTATTGATATAACACATGGAAGATTTTCAGTTTTCTGGAATTATAAATGGAAAACATTGTATTCAGCACACTGCAGTTTAAGCATCAAAATACATTGTTTATGATGCACAAGACTCTTTAGTAACTAAAGAAAACTTACATTTGATTAAGGCACATGCAAAATTTGTTGCAAATTCCCTATTGAAAGACCCATTTCTTACACATACAAATTCTTATTCCACTGAAGTACATTAATGCACTCTTTAAGGCTTAAATATGTGCCAAAGGAGATAAATGAGCTTTCAAGTAGATCAGAACACTAAAATTGTTTTCTGCAATGAATAAATACACATCTGAAGTAAAGTACCAGATCTGAATTTGCTATTAACCATTCTACTTGTGTGAAGCCTTTCTGAAATAAAACTTTCACTCCATTTATTTTCTTTCTTTTATATTTCTCTGATCTCCTTTAGCTTGGCACTTCTTCATTTAGGGAAGAGACTCATACATTATCAACAATTGCCAAATTACCCTGCATTAATGTAATGACTTTTGCGTGTATAAAAAAGAAGAAAAAAGCTGGGAGCCACAAATTACTTGTCTCATTTTTTCCTCATAGTTTCTACTTTATTTTGCTGCTTAAAAAAAAAGAAAAGAAAGAAAAGACCCTGTATTTCTGCCCTTATAAAAAACATGGATTGCAGAAACAGAAGTATCTGTTTTCCAGTGGTATCTTGCACTCAAAACAGTGGTTTCTGTGCAAGATTGGTACCAGTAAAGGGAAGAGTGTCCATAAGAAAAAAAATAAAATAAAAAAGATATACAAGCTCTGTTTAAGTATGTTGTGTCTGTTCAGAAACTGAAGATAAATGGATGGCAACAGAGTATGATGAGGACATGGTGGCTGGGCCCCTGTGGCAGGTTTGGAGCACAGTCCTTGTTAGCACATCAGGAGTGGGACCACACGACATGGGGCTCTCTGAGCATGCCAGAATCATCTTCATGCTGTCAGATTAACCTCACACTCCCAGCTAGGTATCAACCCCACAAAAGCCTGGATCTTGTGAAATGGTGCCATAAAACCGGCACTGACAAAAAGAATAACATGGGGAATGTAAATGATTCGTTGTTGTGTACGAAACACAAGACATCCCTGGGTTCTGTCTGGAAAGTGTTTGAAAGGTTTACTCAGCCTCAACTTGCAGGAGTGCCTGTGGGATGCCTTACTTTTTAGGTAGCTCAGATAGGAAAAATGGAAGAGACTGATTTTCACGAGAAAGTACTAAAAATTAGGGGGTGTTTATGGTGTCTTGTGTCAAACCATGAAAATGATACCCTAAAGTCACCTTTAAAAACATAAACACTTCCTTTGCTTCTCAGATTGTTAGGCATAAGAAATCTGTGCGGATCACCTTTTTTTTTTTTTTTTTTTTTCTTTTCTAAACTATCATCCTAGTTACATTATGCTGACAGTCTGAAGAGTGTTAAGAGTTGATGCAATTATATAATTTGTGTGCATATCTCTGTGGGAGAAAACAGACAGGCATTATTCCCAAACTTGCACAGATACACACTTAACTATAGCATGTAACAGTTCTAAGGCTGAGAGATACTAATTTACTTTTTAAACCACAAAACAAGAGCTCAGAATGCAATGTCTTTTATCATTAACCTCCAGCTAGCACTGAAAGTTTCAAGGTTTATTTTTACTAGTGTCTAGGTCTCTAAATGACAAGCTAATTAGAGGTCTATGCCAGGCTATTCCTTGGCTAGACTGCAAGTGGTTTAGTTCACAGCTGTCCACAGCAAAATCTACAACCTGACACTTGAAATTTAGCTGCACTTACCCGAAAGACTGTCATTTCTTCCAGCAAGACTTCCTCTAATTCATGCCAAGTCTCCTTAGGAATTGAAACCACTTTAAGAACTGTTCCAATATCTTGAAAAGGAAACACAAAAAAAGGAAAAAAAACCCCACCAAAACTAAACAACCCATGCTTTCAGGTGCTTAAGATGCATAACTCAGTTTCAGAGGAGCCAGAGTTTCTTGTAGTATATAATTATTTCATGTATAAAGACTGTGAAGCTACATATCTCTAAGCACTAGTTGTTCAAAATACCAACCGCTATTGAAAATAACCTAGAATAACACTGAATTTCAGTAGGACATTTCACTGAAGTCTTTCAATTATCAAAATGCAACAAAGAAGATAAATACTACTATAGTTATTAAAGAATGAAAAGGACTGAAATACTATTTAAGTGACAGTATAAAATGACAGATGTTTCAGGCATTTAATTCAGGGAAATGCACTAAATTTACCCAGGCATGTTTTATTGCCCATTTTGAATATGATGTTTGTCATTCTTAAAATGCATGTGAAGATGCTGTCAGAAGGCTCAGTTTGGATATAAAAACATCTGGACAAATGTTGTTAGACAGATGAAGCTGTTAGATCTCTTAAGTACATGTGATCTTCCCTGTGTCAAACAAAGTACCTAAGATGTATAAGCCCCTTAAGGCATCTGCATTTCTTTGTGTGTTAGATACTGGTCTTTGCTGAGGGGTAAAAAGCAATACAAATTGTATCTTCTGTTTAGATATACATGTGTGCCAGCATTTTAATACTATATCCATTTACATTCTTGGAGTTCTGCTATTGGCTTTAACATCAACAGGGCCAACGCTTGAAATTCCTGAGCCATATTGTGAATATGGCTGAGACTTAAGACCATCTTTATGAGACTTTACAGCTGCATCTGTGATTTATTTAGATGTTTCCCTGAGCAGAATTTTCAGGGAACAACAACAACAACAAAAAATCATTTCTAGGTTGGTACAAATCACTGCAGACTCTCTGGAATGGAAACATTCTGTATGCAAATTTTCTTTTTAACCAGCCAAATGTAGTGCCATGTAAATGTGTCACAGCAATAACAACTACGTCCTTGAGGACTTTTCATGTTGCACGTTCTACAGCAGTAGTAGTTTAGGAAAAGATAAGGCATTTTAAGTGGATAAAATTCTCAAAGCAACGGAATTATAAAGGTCAACATTCTCAAAACCAGAATTAATCAATTTCACAAAATCAAAACATATTTTGTATGTGTACATATTTGTGTGTGTTAGTTGAAATGGCTGATTGAAAAGATGACAACTCTACATTGAAAATACATATGGAATTGAATCAGGTTACACATTGAAAATGTTTTTATAACTACCTTAAAGCTATTGATTTCACAAGAAAATTCCAGTACTTCAAATTCTTTACATGAATTTGGATTAAAATACTCTAGATATCCTAGAATATCCTGTAGAACTGAGATTTTGATTTTTCCATCTGCTCCCTTTTAAGCAGATACTGGTTTCTAAACCTGTATTTTGGAATTCTATTAAGAAGTGAATATTTTCCCCACAAAATATATGAATCACTGTTTCATTAATCACAAACCCATAGATTTTTCTTTTTCTAAAGAAGAAAATAACAGTTGTTTCTTAAAACAAGAACAATAACAAAGCAAGCACAACTTTCTATTTATTTAGGCACCTACATGTACAAAGTAAGCTAGTAAAATAACTAGGTAAGTTGTTTTGGAATTGGTTTTCATTATGGTTACTGCTACTAATTGAACATATTTAATTCATGAAATACTGAGAACAATACAGAACAAATGCAATATAAAATTTAAAACAAAAAGAAAAAAAATCACACTTCTTCAATAAAGTACTTCAGAACAACAGATAATTTAGCATTATTTGTATCTGTAATTTAATGGATGAGTTCATTTCCCTAATTATCCTGATAATTTGATGACTGTGGGTTTGAGAAAAATACATTGTATGAGTAAAATAAAAGAACTCTGGTCTAGTAAATATAACAGTGTAGCAATGTGTCATGACTGCAGTCTGTGTTGCACTATGACTGTCCTCAGTCACAATCCATCAAACGCCATATTCGAGAAATAAAGATAAAAGAGCACTAGGGAAACTGTGGAGCCTGCATGGGCACTGAGCAGACATCAGTTCCCCACATAATGCTGTTTCAACAAAAGGTCTGACTTTTAAGCGGATCCTGCAACAATTACAGCCGCTTGATGCTCAAAAAAGCCTCTGAGGTCAAAGATACACTGTGTTAATCACTACGGAGACTCTGGTCAGGCCACAGGTACCGAAGTGGGGCTTTATCTGAGTTCTAGATCAAATTTTGCAGAGTAGTATTTCAAACAATTTCACACAAATGGAATCAGGCTTCTCCTTTAGGATCAATAGGCTCTGCTCAGTAAGATAAGATTACTGTTATTAATTTGCTTTACTGACAGATGTACCTTGACTGTGCCAAATGATCCCAAACATCAGACACTCAGGATATGCATTAAGTGCATATCTTAAATCCTGTTTCTTTCTGATATAATTTCAAGCGTGCCGATATGATACTATTTCCATTGTGAAACATGCTGGTACAATCACAGTGGGAAAGAAACTACTGGGCTAGATTTCACCCACAGGAAAGGAAAATGTGACCACACTGGGTGGCTATTAATTATGTTGTGTTCAATTATCATCAGTTATTCAATGAAAATGGGGGGGGAAAAAAAGGTATTTCTTCAACATACTGAAGTTCAACAGCATGTGGGAATAATGTAGATTGCCGCAACAGCAATGGGAAAATATAGAGAAAGGTATCTAATCTGATGGGACAGACCTACCCAGAAAAACCTAGTCATACCCCAGAGAGCTTAATTCTGGGTTTGCCATAGGTTTAGATCATCAAGTGGGAAACTGGACTATGACTAGAGTCCCTAATCTGCTCCCCAGTTTGTTTGCTTGGGGAAGATGTAATGTGCACTGATTGTGTATCGCTTTCTGGTTCCTTTGACTTTGACCAGCCGGCTCAGTGCGGCTTTCTGGCAGAAGGCAGGCAGGGCCTCAGTTCTGCCCCTTCCCCCCACTCCCCCTCCCACCCCCCACATGTGGAGGATGCCCTGTCCTCATTCCGAAAGCTGCAGTGAGGCCAGTGAGCTCAGAGGAGCATGGAGCCTGTTTTGTGCCTCAGCTCCAAGCACAGGTGTTGTAACGCCTGTTTTTGTCCTATGTGGGTACAAACTCCTGCTGGAAGAACAATTTATGCAGACAAAAGTAGTATTTCAAGAAAGAATAACACTCTGCACTTACAAAGCTGGGGGTTTGGTGCCGAAATCTCTTTTGGCTAATGCAGTTAATAAATATTTAATACTTTTCTTACAGTTCTTGGGCACAACCATCAGCAGTGGTGCATGGGATCCAGAGCACTTACCACACACCTGAATATTAGCGGTTTCGGGAATGAAGTGAATGCCTAAATTCCCAACAGAAAAGTAAGAGCTAGGTATCACTGAGGGTCTTTCAGAGGGAGAGCTTGCCTCACTAATTTAGATAAGAACCACTATAGGTAATGATAACTATCTAAAAGCTATAGCTCAGGTTTACAAGTCTTCCTGTACTGCCTGAAAAACAGGAACTTCTGCGTAACTCTTCATCTTACTCTAATAGAGGTTTTGAAGAAAGTGCAATGAATCTCTCTCTGGAAGTACTTCTCTCTTTCCCTTGCAGAAGCCAATACATCTTTCATAGACTGAATGCCAAATTTTGGTGAGATAAATGCCACCTCTTGTGCTCAAGATGTAGACATAAATCAACTCCTCATGTTTCTTCAGCATCATACTGTGGATGCTTAAGGGCTTGTTCCCTCACATCACAGCCAAGTGGAATACTGCTGTTACATTTTTTCTGGGCTGAATCAGGTCAGAGAACATCCATTGAAAGGCACAAAACACTGCCAGTTGTAGATGGCACTGAAGTCTCTAATATGTGATGGAAAATATACGTGTTGTCTAAAATCAAATAAAACTGCTTTTCGATGTTTTATGGAAGAACATATTGTAGCACTGGTATCTAATAACTCAGTTCACAGCTTTAAAGAGCTGGGACACTCTGCAGAGATGCATTTCCTGCAATAAATGTTCCAAATTGCTATGCATGCACTGTGTTTGGTATACAAAGCTTCATCAGCTCTCAGTTTACTCATAATATATTTCAGACATCAACATGAAAGAAAGTTTGAGATTTATTGCTCTGGAAATCTGACCTCATGTCTAGAGGACCAGAACTCTACTTAAAGCAAGTCAAAAATTGGACTGTTATCAGACAGACAGATGGGTATTTTTTGGTCCAAAGCTGAAAAGAACCTGGGATTTGGTTTGATTTGTTTTGGCTACATGATGCCAATGTCTAATTACTAGCAATTATGTTCAACAGATGTTTAAAATACTTTTATTCAACATAACTGAAACACCAGTCAACTAATGAAAATCTTCAAAGGTGAAGAAGTAGATCCACCAACTGCTAACCAGCATAGCTCTGAAGCCACCAAACTCAGGCAAATGCATATCAGCTCATTTCTGGCCACTGTTGTTTCTCATTCTTACCTTCCTGGAAAAAAATGTCTTTTCTGAGTGCACATTTCCGCTTTCATAAAATGCCCAAGCTTTATGATTCCACAAATGCTTTGGAAAGGATATCAAGTTTTATGTTTGAATATCAGCTCTTCTTGAAACACTTTGTGTGTGCCAGATACCTTCATCTTAAGTAAAATGATGCACTCTTCTGGCTCAAGAGCTGGCCATTTTAAGGCAATACTTGAAATACCTGAAAGGCACACAAGACATTTCCCATACCTGGATACTTGCCTAATTGATGTTAATACTTCTTATGCTGCACTTCATAATGGGTACCTCAAAGCCCTCATTTTAATACTAAATTATAACTAATAAGGCAAGATATTTCTAATAAAATTCCCTAATAACAGCAGTTGAAAAGAGAGTGGTTTGATCTTAATCCAGTTGGCAAAGCTCCTAAAGAATTAAGCTATGCAGGTTGTAGCCTGAACCAGTATCAGCAAATATATGTAAAAAAGACCTCCCTGCCCCACTCCCAGTTTTGAGTCTTGTCCCAAATTTTCACAGGTGTACACTGTTCTGTCAATGTTCTGTCTTTCAGAGTATGAAATTTTATCTGGTCTTTGTCTCCATAATGCCTGGAGGAGGATACAGTGTAAAGTCAAGACTTCTCACCTGTGCCAATGAACATCACATCATATTGGCCATCTTCTGCATCTACTCGATCTACTACTATCTGTGTGAACTGGTAATCCACATCTGTTTTGATCATGATTGGACGGTTGTTGATGGGGAATACCGGGTTATACATAGCTGGATGACTTCTTGCAAATGTTATAACTTCATCAGGAAGGTCCTTGGTGGAATCAAAGCCTCCAAATGTTTTACTGGGACACTGGAAATAAAGGAAACGTTTGACATTTTGTTATCAATCACTAGAAAAAGCATTAGAAATCTGTTTCATTACAATAATCCCAGCTGCTGCAGTCTCTATTTAAATATGTCAGGGGATCTAAGTGTTTCATGATGGGCAGCAAATGTTAATCCTGTCACTAAAAGTCTCTTTTTTTTCATTTCGTATTTAAATCAATATGGTTAACAGAATGCAAATGAACTTTATACATAACTTTTCTTAGCACTATGCAGTGCAAAAGGGTTTTCAGTCATTCACTGATTAGTTTTAGACTTTAACTGGCAGAAGGAAGAATTCCTGAGTTATCCAAAATCATTCAATATGACGTAAGCCATTTCAGTACCCGGTTATGTATTCAACAGAAAGTTAATTAATTATGTCACCATCTTCGTTTCAAAGTATTGTCTTCAGAAGTTGTCTGGAAGTCAGTTCCTCTCTGAAGAACCAAATCCTTAAATGTTGAGACAACTCCCTGTTCTACTGACTTTTTGAACTCTTGCTTGTCTCAACAAACCCGTGTCATCTGTGTAGTCCCAATAACGTGGCTCCTGTTACACTAAATCAAATCAAATGAATCATCTCCTAAAGGTATCCATTGATTCTAAAGAAAGCCTCCTCTGTGTATTGCTGATGATACTGTTCATGTGAAGGTAGGTGAGAAGAGTCTCACTAAATAACTGAAATAACTCCTCAGTGTTGCACACTGTGCAGTAAGAGAAAAGTTGGTGTCCCCTTGGCATTAATCTGGTCCGCATGAAGTAACACGGTAAAGAGCCCCTTTGCTCCCTTACATAGCTGTGGGTGGGCCAGACAGTTTTGCCTCTAAACTGTGAAAAACCGAGGGTTCTGCTTTTCACATTCTGCTCACATTTTCCCAATGTGAGCAAAAAATAAAGGCTGAAAAGGGAAGGAGAGGTAAGACCACAGCTTTGGTAGCCACAGCAGTATTCCTCCATGTTCACGTACCACATATCCCCATGGAGACACTCAAGAACTGTGGCTAATCACCACCATTTGCCCTCATTTCATCTGCAGAACTGGTTAGTATTTTATGAACAATTAGACGTTACTTTAACATAAGTATTAGCAGTGTGTTAGTAATGTTGCATGGATGAAGAAAATGAGACACAATGGCATTAAATCACCAGTCCAAAGATATTTGGCAAAGAACTTGTTGTCCCCCACTCCTAACCTGTTCAGATACCTACTTAAGACATATAAAAATTCTGAAACCCGGTTGACAATAGTTACGCTTGTGGCATCTGAACATGAAATATAAACAGCTGGTGCTAAAATGCCCTATATAATTTGCCCTTTATATCCACATATAAAATATCTTCCAATTAAATTAAAAACCTAGAGGACAACATCTTATTAACCAAAAATCCAGACCTTGCAGGATGCTCAGCAGAATAAATCAATTGTCTTTGCTGTCACCTTGATTCAAATTATTAATAATTCATCAGAAATTAAATTAAAAAATCAATGTTGTCAAAAAGAGTTTTTGTTATACTCAGCACAGGGACGCTTCTAGCATGGACATATGAAGTGCAAATTGTCCCTTTATGGCTTATTTGTTAGTAATCAAATTCCTGCATTCGGTTCCATTCCATGGTATGGAAAGAAGGAAGAGAGGGAGTGAGAATATTTGATTAATGTGTGTGGAGCAGACTAAGCAGAGAGCAAGTTAGTTCTCTATTGTGTCAACATTTTTTCAGCCTTTTTATTATTACACTTTCTTGCTTTCTTGTATTGAAATATTACAAAGAGAAAATCAGATAGGCTTTTTATAACCATTGGCCAAACCATTGTCTGTCTAAAAAATTGTGTTTAAAATTCTACACTTAAATTTTTAGTTCGCTTTATATCTTCATTAATATTCTAACTACAGTTCAATACTAATTACTCAGATTAATTAGATAATGATTAATTAGATAATATATGTAAAGTGCTTCAAGTATAAAAATCACTACACAAGAACTAAGTATTGTTAATTGCAGCTGGGCAAACACTAAAAACCCCAGTAAATAAATATTCATTTCAATTTTAAGTAAATGAATTTCAGCTGTGTTTCAGTTGCTTGAATATTTATTTTCTGGCTCATTTTCTAACAATGGATTTTACTTGCAGCAATGTTGACCAAGATATATATTATGCAGAATTAATGTCATAATTCTGTGTGTCTAAATGAGACTCCCAATTGTGAGAGCCAGACTGCTCCTTGGATCCCATGCTTTTCTGAGAATAAAAAAATGACAGTAACTTTGTGTCTTTGTGTCTGAAGTTTAAAGTGCATTACCTGAACTATGCTGTGGCTCACATTCATCCCACCCCAGTTCAGGAAACTGACGCAGATGAAATCAAACTCTTATTGCTATCACTCCCTCCCTTTTCAATGGAATGAAATGGGCACCATCAGTAAGTGAAGTTTAGCACATCCATAGTCCAAATTGCTTGCAGAAGAATTTAAACTCACATAAAGTCAGAGATACAACAGAATAATGGAATAGGACAGAATAGAATAGTTGTCCTGAGGAGGAAAGTCTTGTTATGTTTACTTATGTTATGGTTACAAAAGCAGGATACACAACAAAGACATTATCTTTGATGCTAATGACAGCAAAAATGCTTTTGATATTAGTGGGTCTAGGTCAAGCTAATTGGCAAGGCACTTCATCAGTACTCGTGTTTATATACCTAATCAATACCACTGATAGAGGGAAATAGAAAGTTTTCAGATGCCAAAAGACAAGCATGAATAGAAATACTCTGAAAAAGTTGGAGAAATGAGCTCGATCTTGGATTCAAATAGAATCACAGAACTCTTGCATTTAACATCCACTTCCACTTGCTGGTCCCCAGTATGCCATGTCAGGGGTTCTGATCAGTCAGGAGGCATTAACTAAGCTATCCCCTAACTGGCCTATTAGGGAATCCAATAGCTACATTTCAGCAGGAACCAGAAGTGCTTTGGTCATAACTGAAGACAGATCTTTGGTACCATGAAGCAGAAAAAACTTGAGCTCTGCAGCTGAATTCACAGAAAGTCAGATATGAATGTACCTCATTCAAGATTAGGTATATATATTAAAATCCTCCCTCTTCTTCCAAATATTGGTAAAACTTTCAAAAAAAAAAAAAAAGAAAAAATGTTCTATAGAATTTAAAGTAAAAATCCTGGCAACTCCTTCATAAAATGTGAAGCTGATGTAGAATCCTTTACAACATCTTCTAACTTTAAAAAAAACCAACATTAACTCCCTTTTCTTTACTTGGGCATGTCATAAGATGCTCAAGAAGTGTACTGGCACCTCACCAGTTAAATTCCTCAGGTAATTCAGCACTGTTTAACTGCAGTGTGATCTGGAACTAAAGCACTGTAAGAAGATCAAGTTTTGTTTCTCCCTTCCCTTTCCCCATTTCTTGGAAAGGGAAGCCACAAATCTGACATCTAAAGGAACTTCAAAAACCTTCCTTCTTTATTCTCAACAGGTCTACAAGCCATTGAGAATGCATCCAATTTTATCACTTTAGAAACAGAAAGTTTCTTTTCAGCCAGAAATGTTTCTCATTTTAAAATTCAGTTTTTTCCTACTAATACATCAGAATTACTTTAGCAACTGTGAGGAGGGGAAAAAATCTTTTTCAAAGTGATAGACACTAGGATTAGAGTCACTGGCAGTGGACTAGGAGAAGATGATGGCCTCAGCCACTCTTTAATTAACATGATTTACAGTGGCACGGCCCCTTGCACTACATAACACGTCTGCAGGGCTATGTAGAAATGTATAATTTGGGATCATATTCACACTCAGGCAAGAAAACCGTTTACAATTTAATCTGAACATCTTCTCACTTTGAAATCTTAGTGTAAGTATGTTATAGTGAATTGTAAGAGTAAAAAGCACTCTAAGAGGGTAGCCAGAAAAAAAACAAACAAACTACCCCTGTGTGCAACAACTGTATTTCCCTACTTCAGTTAAAGATCTGGTGGCTTAGGTCACTCAGTCACTTAGTGTCTGGATTTGGGTCCTTGTTTTTCTGCTTGTTCTTGGGAATTTGATCAAGTCATTATTCTCCTGTGTAGATCTCAGTTCAAGACCTTCAGACAAGTCTTGGAGTAACTCACAGACTCTGAGTCAGGCAGAACTGCATTGCCAGTCTCTAGGGCAAATATTTGAGTTGTGCATTCAGAATCTCCATAGAGCTGCATCCGATCTCTGCTGAGGAATGAATGTAACAGAGACACTGTGCAGCAGTCCTTTAGCCCAGTCTATTTCTGTGATAGAAACCTGTAACCTTCTTCTTTGTCTGTAGTTTTACATATTATCTGTTATTTGCTTTTGTTTAGAAAGGTTAATCAATACTGGAATCAAAGAGGAATATAAATAAACAGAATAATGAACACTAACTTATTAAGTCTGTGAGACCGAAAAGCAGATGACATTAGCTATACAAGAAATACCAAAAAGAGCTACTCATTCACATTTTCCTCAGGGATGTAAAACAATACAACTTCAAAAAAAACCACTCTGACATATCAGCATTAACTAAAGTAATTAAAAAAAAAAAAAAGTTCAGCATCAAATGAGAAATGAAACTTCTCCCATGCTGCACAGATTGTATTTTAACTCTGGAAAAAATTAGGAATCCCTTTAGCAGTCATAGTGAGGGAGTGAGGAGTGCTGAGGAATCTGGCTGTCAGGGAACCACTGTTTTCTTTTGCTTAGGAAGTAATTTTCATTAGACTGAGCATATATATTGTCCAACTGCTGGAGAACAGTTGAAAGATCAGGTTTGAAAGAACAATTTCAAAACATACCAGACAAAAGTAGAAAATCTGATGATTTAAAAGAAAGGATCAAAGTTATTCCTGGCTTGTTTTGTGCTTTATATTTAAGTAGACTTTAAAAATAATATTATATACAGATACATTATTTACATTTTTACATGTACACGTATACACATATATTTAATATTCAGCAATGATATTTCAGATCTCAAATGGGCCAAGCTCATTTATACTGGTTAAGGAGGTAACTCAATGAATAAAATTAATGTCTTTTTTTTTCATAAATATCCTATCTTCTCAGACTAGTGGTAACTTTGAAGGCAGTTAAATATTTGTAGAATGTGATTACATCGGTTGGGATTGTAAATATGGATGTCTTATATACACTGATATTTTAGTCATTCACAAACTAAACCCAGAGAAATGGGATTTCAAAATCGTGGAACTTACAACTTATTATAGTCACTTTATCATCCATTGCAGAAATATCTGTCACTGTACTAGCTTTAATGTCAAGAACAATTAAGAGTTTCTTAGCAGCCAGGCAGATGGTCTGTTTTCTGTTCTTTCTCACTAAGAATGGCTCAGCAAATATTTGGAAAAAAGAAAAGTTCCAAGGATAGGATAATGCAGAGTAATTTATTAAACATTTGACATTCTGTAAAGTTCTCCAGCCATTGCTCAGACTTCTGCTGAAGTTGTTAATATGATTGCCAAAACTAAAATCCAGCTACGCAGTTTCATACTTCACAAGAAAATCAGTAAATTTTCGGCCTGGAGGAATTGTTACCTTTCCCTTCCTTTTCCTTCTCTCTTTTTGTTTCTTTCCTGGATCTCAGCTCAAGGACCATGTAATGTATGGAAATATTTTCCATAGTTTTCCCTTTTTAGATTACTATATTTATTAGGTTACTTACAGTTCCTGGCCGTGGATATGGCACTCGCCCCTGGTAGGGAACCCACTGGTAGTTTGGACCATCTCGGTGGGCATAGGGACCAAGAAATACCCTCCTCACATCAGTCATGCTGTACATACACACTGCTGACCCCTTGAAGATATTGCTAAAAATGAGGGAAGAAGAAATCAAATTAGGTTCTTTAAATTATCAGTCAGTTTAATGGAATGGAAGCGCTATGGGAATAGCAGCTTGTTGCTTTCTAATTTATTGCATGTGCTGACTATCAGAACTCTGACATGCTCTCAGAGCAATCCTAACTCACCTCCCGTGAAAGTTCAGCATAACTGATACGATCTCTCAGACATTTTCCTAAGCAGATGGCTGCTATTCCACTATTTAAAACATATTGTCCCCAGAAGGCCAAAGCCCCAATTTGAGTAAACTTCAACAGGGCTGTCCCTAGAGAACTATTCAATTCTTTCCTACACTTCGCATTTTTCTATTTTTTTTAGCAGTCTCTTCCGTCATTTGGGCAGCTCACATTGAAAATTCAGTGTTGTTCCTTACCTTGAGATTTCTTACAGAAGACAGTAAGGAATGGTAAATCTCCCTCTTCTATGCCTGTGTATCACTAGAAATATTCTTTCTGTTTAGAAACTAAAACTTTTGTCCTTCACAGAGAAATGCGGTGATGCAACTAGTGCTGGAAACCTTTCTCAGGCCAAAGCAACAAGTATAATTTTGTTCTTCATGAAAGCACAATGAAACTGAAACATTCAAATCACAGTTGTATGTGATTCAATAAGCGAACTTTTGAAAGATTGTTAAACTTTCCAGATTTCAGCAATATTTTTTACTCCTTGAGTAGCCAGTTTTGCACACCACAGATTTTCTGTTTTACCCTGCCCCCAAACAAGCATATTTATCCTTGTGTTATTTTTTCCAGGTCTGTGCGGAAAGGGCTAGAAATTCTGATCCCCACTATAAAAAGCCAATTCAGCCACAAGAACAGCCTGAGAAACTGATAGTCTTTGTGATTACTGGCTTCAGAGTGATGATGTACGTTGCTCATAAGAAGAGAAACCTAATTCATTACTTCTTAGTGCCACTTACTTCTCAGTTCAAAGGTTAAGAAAATTTTGTGTTTCTTAAAGACATTTTTAACAAAGAGACCTCTTCAAAACAAGCAGCCACCCAAGTTTCCATGCAAGTAAAATGATACATTCTATACCTGGAAGTTGTAAACACTCCATAGACTATTGGATTTTTAGGGTCTTTTGAGTTCATTAGGAACACATCCTCTGCAATAATAACAAGAGACAGAAAAGAAAACTAAGTTAAAATAGTATGGATAATACCTGAAAACACTTCTGTGTTCAAAACCATTTCTGGCACTTACGTAGTTCATCAAAGTGTGTGTCAATGCCATTGGGTCCTGGCACAGAACAAATCAGACGGGCTTTGAGGAAAGTTGTCCATTTGTTAACAAGGCTCCTGTGACCACCAAAGTCATTCTAATAACAAAAGTATTTTGCATTAATATCTAGTAAAAGTCTTTGAAGCATCAACAGAGTACAGAAAAAATATAGTAAATAACCACAAGATGCTACTTATAGAAAACAGAATTAACCTTCGACACACAAAAGCATTATGTTATCAAAGACGCTAATTCTGAAACACTCTGATTTCACACTGTATTGCAACTTATTTCATACTAGCACATCATTTAAAAAACAAAACCAAACCCCAAAACCTCTTTATGTATTGTAATATGTATGTAACACTGGAGACAGACAGACAGGCAGAAAGTTTTGCTGCAGGGCTCCCAGGCTGTCATGTCCTGGTAAAGATGAAGGCGTTTATTATTCTTAACTGGGTAGCAAATAAGTAGAAAGGCAAGTTGCAAATGTAGATAAAAATGTCAGAACAGTGGGATCAATTGGACAGCTGCAAAACTTACGAGTAAAGTGCACCAAGGACTCTGTACTTACGGGGTAATTGGTTTTCAAGCAGCTACCTCTGGATTTGAGGGGGTAAATTGAAATTGAGCTTATGGATTAACATGAACTGTTACCATAAATATCATAGCTGCCAAAGCTACAACGTCAATTAATATAATTTCATTTGTAGAGGTCTTTTTCAAAGTCTGTCAGAAAAATATTTGGTCATTTATCACTAGGGGTCTACTGAATGGTTGCCCATTTCCACAGCTAAGCTTAAACAACTGTTTTGTTAAATCTTCCTTTGTCTGTGTTTTAAAGATTTTCACTAACGTGGGAATGGAAAGGAATTAACTTTCCCTTAAAAAGTAAATTCTTCAAATGTTTTTGCCCTACCTGACAGTATCACATTTCCTGCAAAAGATTTTTGCTTTTCCAGACACAGTCTAAACCTCAGAAGATGCCTATGACTTTTTAAATAAAACATTGTGGTTTGCGGAGCTTCCCCAGCCACAGAACTGAATAGTATACCTTTGGTTGTGTTATGCCCTAACTGGTTTTCACTTGGGATGATCTCTGCTTTAGTACAATGCCAGTGTCAGTACTGACACTGGGGTTTTTTCATTCATTCATTCATTCATTCATTCATTCATTCATTCATTCATTCATTCATTCATTTTATTAATTCAAAATTCACAATATTTAACAGTTTCTAATGCAGTTTCTAAAATCCCTTGCAAAGCATCCTGCAAGTGTATTCAATCTCACGTGAAGACATCATCACTTTACCTTGCAGATCTGCCCTATTCTGGCATGGGTGGCTTTTCCAGTGTGCTCTCCATCAATTGCATTTTCGCGGAAGAAGAAATAGATTTTGTCATCTTCTGGATTGTCACTCTCTGGTATCAGGTGAGCACTGATAAATCTAGGATCTGAGAAGACAATGCCATTGTGCATGTTACTATTCCAAGAATTGAATCACTTGCCTTCCTTATATAAATAAATTGTGATTTTGCTTCCCTAGGATCAAATTGCAAATAAACCTGTTGGGGACATCATCACCCATTAACACGTGACTGGTATTTACATTCCTCTTATCTTTAATACATATAGACACTTAATGATCAGACCTTAACTTTATTATTGGAGCAATTAAACATTCACAAAATCTCTTTACAAATGGTTGTATAACATTATAGCATGGCTTCTTAATTCCATGTATTTATTACTGACATTTCTCTTGTTTCTTTGGATGTTTTGTCTTTGGACAGTAATCTTTCTGCATGTGTTGCACATAAAATAAGAGGCTTATTGAAATAAATCTAATATTCCTAACTTTAGCAATAATGAAGAACATATAAAGAAAGTATTTTACATCTAGAAAAGTACTAATGTGTTACTGTAAAAAAAAAATAATCCAGTTAAAAAATACAGTTTTGAATTACATTTTCCACATTATGATACTCCAAACCCCAACACTTTTGTCTCGTTTTTAGAAGTGCAATCCATTTGTGAATTTCTATTCAAGTTGTTGAAATATTTTCACTTGTCACTGTTTTAAAGAATATTTTTTTCATAGAAAAACTTTATTTCTTGAAATTAGAGTGACAATATTATTTGGTGATAAAGAAGATCCATCAGCAAATGAAAATATATAAAATGCAGACATACTGATGGGTTATGTAAAATATGGAGGAAAGAAGTTTTGGGAGAGAATTTTATAGAAATCATAACAGTAAATTCATACCAGTGGTGAATCTGGCTCATCACTGTGTTTTACAGAGATACTTGAGCCGGTATCTTTCACTATATTTGGAAAAAGAAGGCATATCCAACAGATTTACCAATCTGTTTTATAACCATTTTACATCCTGCTGGGATAATTAACTGAGAACTATATTTAACTTCTCAGAATCCTGTTCCTATGTGAAATTATAAGCTATTTTAGTGTCATGCTTTAACATCTTTTCAGTGTATGTTTATTGCTAAATAGTCATGGAAATAATGAACTGTACTTTGTTTTGCCAGTTTGCACTAGCTGTCCTGTGAAACCCGTTGCCTTATTAAGGATGGCAGTGTTTGTAAGCAACATATTTTGATATATTTATATATATGTATGTATGTGTTTAGATGTATCTATAATACAAGTATATACTGCATATTTTTTTATGTATATATATATATGTGTGTATGTTGTGGTGTTTGGGTGTGTGTGGGGGGGGGGGGGTGAGTGTGTGTGTGTGGGGGGCGTGGGGTGGGGTGGTGGTGGGGTGTGTACACACACATATATATACATAATACATGAGAATGACCATAGTGGTGTAGACCAAGGTTTACTTAGATTCATATACAAACTACAATATTGTCCAGAAGTAATTAAGTAATTATCTGGGACAAAGAAAATGGTAAGTACAAATAATACTCTTCCAGAATCTCTCCCTGCCTCCAACTATTTTCAGTGCATCTGACTCCCTGAGCTTAGTTGCTTTCTGTGTGCCTAGTAACTGTCAATGGATTTTTTCATCCAATTCTTCTTGAACCCAAGTAAATTTCCAGCATTCAGTGTCCTTTTGGAATTTGTTCCTCACGTACACAATCTAATGAACTAAGACTTACTTTTGATTTTGTGTTTTGAACGTTGATCTTAGTTAACTTCATGTGGTGCCTCTTAATCCCTGTATTGGAAATACCCACAACATTCAAGATGTGGATGAATTGTGGTGCCCTTATACAAGAGTTACAGCAATGCTCTTTGTTGAATTTTGCTGCTTTTTCTTTCTATTAATTTCTTACTTTTAATATGGATTTAACAGTTCCTAAGCAGTAATCTGACATTTTCATGCAACTTTATGTGCCAGAACCCCAGAAACTACTCTTCATTGGTAATGCTTAGTCCACAGCCCATCATTTTATATGTGAAGATAGGTATGTCTTCCTCACGGTTTTCCCCATGGTTTATCACTACATCATTCATCAAGAATAATTTAATTTGTCATTTGATTGCTTAGCTACCCAGTTACATAAGATTCTTTTGTAATTCTTCACAGTATTGCTTTGTCTTACCATGATGAATAACTTGGTATCATGTGAAAAATTTTCTCATCCTGCTGCTCAACGTCTTTTTCAGGTTATTTATGGACATGTTGAACAAGACACACCATAGAACAGATCGCTCTGGAACTGTGTCTATTACCTATTGTCTATTAAAATAAATCTTTTTAGACATCTGAATATATCAAAAATTGTAAGCAGCTTAAGTTGTCCACCCCAAACCCCAGTAACTTAAGGTATTAAATTCACTTCCTTCCTTTCTAGCATGCATTTAATAGCCTTCAAGTTACACTGACACAAGGCCCAAGATAAATAATACCTAGATTATATGGTACCATGGTAAATATCTATAATTTTATATACGATTTACCAGGGCTTTGAACACAATTTGTATCACAAGAAAAACAAGGCTACAGCTTGAAAATTTTTGCATCACAGGCTGTGGAAGGATACATTAGAGAAAGAGGATATTTTTTAGTAGGCACTTTTCTGGGCTACTGGGTCTGGAGAACCTCTTGTCTGAATACACTGTTTTTACATTTTTAAAGTCTTTATGAAAAAGGTAAAAAAATAAATAAATCATTAAACCAAACCCTAAATACATTCCCAAATGGTTGAATGATTTGCTTCTAGTGCAATAGGTTTTCAAAAACACAAGATATCAAATTCTAAAACAAAGCACTATATTATCAGGCATCAAAAATCTAACTTTACATTGGCCTATGAAGATATTGTGGGGAGTCCCATTTGAATCAATAATATTACTGATATAGTTCAGGTTATATAAACTTGCCCTTGGTTAGCATTCTTCTCTGTCCCTCTCATAATTTTGCAAGTGAACCTAGAAACAGTAAGAAAGTCTAGTATTAAAGCAGGACTGATACAAGAATGATAGAAAAACAGTTTAAGAAACTGAAAATATGTATTTCAAATAATTCTGTCAGAGTGGTAGCAGAGGAGAGGGTTGTAAGGAAGGCAGATATAACTATTGCCATAGCCAGAGTGCCTGTGAATATGCTTTGTATGCATTTCTTCCCAGTGCTCATCTGGTATGAATTCAGATTTTCAGTTAGTGATGAATAATCCTAACTACATCCCTGAAAATAAAGCAGTCATGCAGCCTCATATTAGAAGACATCCATCGTAGATCATGGCAGTTTTTTGCTGAATAACACTGGTGTTTCTTACAGAGCAGACCTCAGGCTGCTTCTCCAGCTAGTTAAATCGATATATTTTAGTCAATAAAAGAGTGGTTCTTTGTGTTACAGGGCCCTTGCTCTTGTTACCTGGTGGTATTTGGTGGGTTTTTTTTCCTCTTTCATATAACAGACCTGTGTCTATGCAGTGAAACAAATAAAGGAAGAACAGGCTACACGAGTTCTGTTGCATATAGAAATAGATTCATTTCTGTTCAGAATTAATATAACGATTATAAAAACATCGCCATGATTATATGTGTGGAGAGAGGGAGAGAAATCTGGTTGATAATTTCATAGGTGGTGTGAACTAGTGATCTGTAGTATGTTCTTTTTTGTTTCATTAGCGGAAGAGCTGTTTGTCTTGCCTGGGACTTGATGCACACTTGCATTTAACTCCAGGGCTTCAGACCATGCTTACAACTAACTGTTTAGGGTCATGATGAATCAATCAGCCAGATGGCTGGCAGTCATGCAACACAGCCCTCTCCATGGACTATGCAGCAGTTTTTTATTGCTCTTCTTTGAGGAAGGGAAGGGAGATGTTGTCCACAGATGAGGGACTTCTTGACTCTCCTAATTGCTCACCCATGCAGCACAAGAAAGAATGTCATCCATGAATGTGTATGCTCAAGTATTGAGACTGCCCTGCCTTACCCTGCAAAATTAAACAGGTTTGGTATCAAGGGGTCCCCATAGGAAGTTTAAAATAATTCAGTCGGAGTTGACCTATTTTGTATATTCAACACAGCCACAAAAGAAGTGCTGGAATGAACTTCAAGCAAGTTTTACTGAATGGAATGTGGGACTTTGATCCAAACTCACTTGTGACAATTGTAAAAGCTGGTGTGCTGCAGCTATTGTGGATAGGTAGGATGACTTCAAATTTCCATGTATTAATTATTGGGTATTCTGTGACCCTAAAACTGTCTCCAATCAGAAAAGCATTCAGAAATGCTGCAACACTTTCTTGCTTAAAAGCAGTCTCCTATTGCCTAAACATCCAGAAAACATGTTTTGGGAAAATGAATTTAAGAAATAATTTGACAGCAAATATTCTTCCAATGATTCATTGCTTTTAAAATACCCAAGGAGACAATGTGGAAGAGTGCTTTAAAAAACAGCATGCATCAAACAAACACGTCTGAAACGTGTTTAAGCATGATCAAAGGAGAAGCAAAGCCACAGCATAAACATGATCAAAATAACATTACAGCTAAAAACACTTCTCTGATCTTGCAGCCAATATGAGCAAGCTAAAAATAAAACCTTAGATTTTTATTTAAAACAATCAACCTCAAGAAGCAAATTATTAAAGCACACACCTTTTTCAGCCTCCTTTTTCCAGTTGTCTTGGCTGTGGGGCTATTTCTCAGATCCCATATGAGACCTTTGTAGAACCACTTTTTGTGTGCCCTCCTGCAATTACCAGCGCTGCAAACTTTTCACTGGCAGCGGCCCATTAAACTGTCCTTCATGAGAAAACTGTCTCTTTATGAAAACGACACCTTGGTCCAGCTGCCTCTATGATTTATATGCCATTGTTTGCTTAGTTAAGTAATGGAAACATGTTTTGCTTGTCTCAGCACTTCAGGCTGAGAAAAAGCTAAGGAAAATCGATCTGCATCAGTTCTTTTACAAATGTTTCTCTTTAGCAGCAACAGACGTGCCCCACCACCATCACCACTGCCACCGCCCCCACCCCAATAGCAAAAAAACAATACAAGTCAGAAATTGGATTTCTAAATGAATTGTATTAGCATTTTAATGAAGATCTATAAACTTGAAGGCACAGAAATTACCTTTAGTTGTCAAGATTGAGTAAGTTGAAGAAACAGAAGCTAGGGTCATCTTTTCATCACTTGACAGAAGCCAAAGGGCAGTTCTCTCAGGAAATGTTTTGTAAAGAGTTTGAACTGGATGCCCCTATTATTGTATATTTATGGTCAAAATGACTAATTTATCAGTTCACAGCAGGAAAATTCTAGGAAACTAGGGAAATTTTATGCTCAGTAAAACTGCAATTGCTATAATTTAATGAAAAGTACTGGAGGGTGACTGAGGCCCTGAGGAGAGGAGAAAGACCAGGGAAGCCAAAATTAAAAATTTAACAACAACAAAAATAGAAAGCTACTCAGGACTTCATAACTACGTACAGTGCTCGTCCGCTGAGACCCAGTGCAGAGAGCCAAACACTGTTCTCAGAAAACCTGAACTTGCAACCACAGCGAGCTCTACGACCCGCAGAGAGGAGGATATGCAGCACCAGTCACAACCATGCACAGCAGAGCTGTGCGCCGTGGGCATGCTTGCCAAGGCCACCAGAGGATGAAGATTTTAATATATGGTGATGAGAGAGGTAAGGTGGTTTGTGGTTTTACACACCTGAGCATAGTTTACAAAACACCAAAGTTTTTAGTGGTGTTCTTCCAAAGTCCCTTCACTTTAATTCTTCAGCATTCGTATCCCTCTTGTTGCCGATGGCTCAGGCAAACACAGAGGAAGTTTCATGGGTTCACTGCTTACAGTGAAGCTCCTCAGCAACACAGATGGCATCAAACCGCATCCTCAGGGTGGGAATGCTCTTGGCATAAGAGATAGTTTGTAGCTATTATGGAGTTAACATAAGGCTTTTGGGGTAACATTTTGTCAGATGCTGACCTGGAAGGTAGTACCAGGGACAGGCCACAGAGGAGAGATGTGATTTAAAGACACTGTTTTCAAACTATGGGTAGGCAGGGGTGGATGTGTGATTGCAGGTCAGGCATGACGCAGATGTTAGTAGCTAGCACAAGGTAAGAAGCCCTGTGGTCACTCATTGATGTTGCAATAGAAATTCTCTTCAGAAAAAAGTTTTAAAGACTGATATTTATTATCAAGTGGTTTGCCTTTGAGTCAAGCCAGACTGATGGTGAGGAATGATGATCTATAAATAGTGTGTTAGCTATGACATTTACTTTCTCTTTCTTAGAAATCATATCGCTATTTTTTTTTAATTTTTTGAAGACTAGTAAAGGCAATTTTGGTGTCACAGGCTGATTATAACATGGGTTAATAAGTTTAAAGTTTAGCTAAGGCTTTTTGTCATTCAAATGCATAGATATTCTTTTTTTTCCTGATTAAAAACTCTTTTCAGAATTAAGAAAAAGAAACTTCCTCTCTGTAGAACCTAGCTGTTATGTTTCAGTGGTGACTGTTTTTGTGACGTAAAGAGATTATATATTTTCAAGGATGAAAAGTATTAAAAATAACATTAACATACCACTTTTCCATAATTTAAGTACATGGATGCAGCAATAACATAACACGGGAAAAGACACACATTAAGAAAGACACACAGCACTTTTACACATGTAAATTCCTCTACATCTCAGTGTTACACTTACATATACAACCACAGGCATCTAGTTGTGGCTTTTCAGTGCTTTGGCCTTGAGTGTTACCTATGGATCACTGTCATTGTGAGAGGCATTAAATCTGAATTAAGTGGTGTTTTTTTAAAAAGGAATTACTGATTTATACTGGGGCAAAAGCAAAGAAGAGCAAGCATAGTTCTGAGCACTAATATCCTGAGGCATATAAGCCCCATGCTGGCTGCATCGCTATATGGGGAAGTGAAGAACTTTGTAAGGTCCATCAGGGGACTGAGCTCCTGTCCAGGTGCCCCTCCAGAAGAGCTGGGGGGGACTGAAAGCAACTCACTAATGTGCCTGGCCCCTCCAGCGCTGTCGGCTCAGAGGGCCTTCAGGCATACAACCTTAATTTGGGGAACTTAAAACCTCGAAAGCAGCACTCCTCTTGGTACCAGCCAAGGCTTAAACATCCAGGCAGACCCACTATCTCCTCCTTTGCTTCAGAGGCATAATTTGGTGTAAGTATTTCTTGCGAGTAACATTTTAGCTCATGCAGGAAGGAGAAGGAAGAAAATCTTGATCTCTGATCCAATTATCAGTTTCTGAAGCCTTTGTTCTAAAGAGACAACAATAGTTTTGATTTCCTGTAATGACTAATTATATGGTGAAGAAAAGCAAATACAAAAGTTCAGTAAAATTATAGCTTATTTCTCAACGTAAATTAGATTTCTCACAAAACAATGCTTATGATCTACCCACCCTATTTAATTTAAAAGAGGTGATTATTATCTCTTTACAGAACAACAACCAAAATTAACACCTCTTTTCCATTGCTGACTATGTTTTAAGGTGTTGTATATCTATCAACACAATTAATTTTAAACTGATTTACTTGTCCCTCACAGAGAATAATTGGGCAACTGAGAAAACTAGTGTCCTTCACAGAACAGAAAGGAAGGCTTGCAGCTCGTTGTCTCCATTTAGGAATACTTTAATCTCAATTCTTCTGAATTTCTTAACCTCTGCAGAAAAGGCTAATGAGACTTCAAGCTAAGAGCCTGTATCTTCCTCTTTTGGTCATTTATCTGAAGTTTTTGACATTGATGTTTGGAAATAAAAAGACTGGAAAGCCTATGCCTTAACTGGGTAACCCACATCTTCAGAGCTCCAGATGAATGACAAAAACTAAGTATCACAGCTCTGATGTTAAAAACCCCTGTGTTAGGGCAGGAAGGGAAGCATGGAGGCACTGAAGACAAAAGATGTTTCTGATTTGGGGTGTTACACACTCTTGGCAATCAGAACCACGTGGCGGGCCTGCCTTTTCTAGGTGGAGCGCAGGTCCCTGAGATGCCCAGGCAGTTTATGGTAGGGGAAACTGGCTGCTCATGGCCTCCATGGCTGTTCTGTTTGCTGGGTAACAAACCGGCCGAATGGCTAGACCCAAAGAGTGGTATTGAATGGAGTTAAATCAAGCTGCTGGATGGTCACAAGTGGTGTTCCCCAGGACTCCGTGCTGGGGCCAGTCTTGTTTAATAATTTTATTGATGATCTGGGCAAGGCGACTGAGTGCACCCTCAGTCCCTTGGCAGATGACACCCAGATGGGGGGAGCACTGCCATGCCTGGGGGCAGGGAGCTCTGGGCAGGCGGGCCGAGGGGCCGAGGCCAGTGGTGTGAGGGGCAGCGGGGCTCAGTGCCGGGCCCTGCCCGTGGGGCACAGCAGCCCCCGGCAGCTGCGGGCTGGGGGCAGGGGGCTGGGAACTGCCCGGGGGAAAGGGCCGGGGGGGCTGGGCACAGCCGCTGGGCAGGAGCCCCCAGCGTGCCCAGGTGGCCAAGGGGGCCAGCAGCGCCCTGGCCGCTGTCAGAAGCGCTGTGGCCGGCAGGGCCGGGGCAGTGCCCGTCCCCCTGTGCTGGGCACCGGTGCGGCCGCCCCTCGGGGCCTGGGCTCAGGGTCGGGCCCCTCAGGGCAGGGGGGACGCAGAGGGGCTGGAGCGTGTCCAGAGCCGGGCAGGGGCTGGGGCAGGGGCTGGGGGGGGGGGGGGGGCGGCGGGGGGAGCTGAGGGGGTCAGCCTGGAGAGGGGGGGCTCAGGGGCACCTGGTGGCTCCCTACAGCTGCCTGGCAGGGGCTGTAGGCAGGGGGGGTCGGTCTCTGCTCCCAGGGAACAAGCGCCAGGGCACGGGGAACCGGCCTCACGTTGTGCTGGGGGAGGTTCAGACAGGATATTAAGGAAAATTTCTTCACTGAAAGAGTTTTCAAGCCCTGGAACAGGCTGCTCGGGGAGGTGGTTGAGTCACCATCCCTGGAGGTATTGAAAAGACATGTAGATGTGGTGCTCAGGGACAGGTTTAGTGATGGGCTTGGTTAATGGTTGGCCTTGATGATCTTAAAGGTCTTTTCAAACCTAAAAAATGCTATGATTCTGTGACCCAGAACTCAAGAGATCAAACCTGTTCCTCTCCACTAACGTGATTTTCTCTGGCCTTCCAGAATGCTGAGATGTGTTAATATGTCTTGGTGGAATATTCTTCCTCTTTGGAATGTGGAAGCTAGAGGGTACAAGAAAGTGTTTTGAAGGCAGAGAGAGCATGCTACAGCAACACCATCAGCCAAGCTCCTGACAGAGCACATTGCAAGAGACAAGTTCCTGTCTGAGCATGAGGAATAGCTGGGGATTAACAAGGCAAACACATTCCGCTGTAGGGAAAGTAGGACAGCCTTCAGCAGTATTATTGGCAAAAGCATGAAACACCAAACTTCGTCTTCAACTTCCATGTATCTCCTGAGGAGACCTAAACTCTTAGGATTTCTGTCAGCTCCATGCAGTGCACAACCCTGTCTCCAGCAGAACCCTTTGTCTACACGTATTTTACTTTTTTTTTTTTTGGCCTACAACATGAACAAATATGGCCTTTGTGTCAAAAATCATCTATGTTGAAAAGAGGAAGAAAAAATCGCAATTTTTACTGCCAGGTTCAATTTGATGTGTTTGGAAGGGGTTGTGTAGCTGTAAAAACAATCTCTTCCTTGACGTCATGTCAAAAAACTGGACAGGGCTCTGCTACCATCTCCGTTCCCACTGAGGGATGTTCATTCATTGGGTAACAATCATCAGCCTGAGATGATTCCATCGTTCCCAAGAAGCGATCCAGCAGAAAACGTTCCTGTAGCAATTTCCTAACCTATCTGATCTCCTGTAATTTAATTTCTTTGTTAAATCTTGTAGATTTGGCCACAAAACTGAAGTAATTTTGTCAAACTATGAAAAAGGTTTTGTTGTTATAATTAACTTTTACAGCTAGTGTAAAGCAACTTGACACAAAATCCATTAAAGTAAGATTAATGACGGATGGCAGCAAAGACTGAAAAAAGGACTGGGTGAATGACTGGTTTTAACAGATCTGTCAGTATAGCGCAGCAATATAAAATGCAGTAAGGCATCTGTGAGCGGAAGCAAAACCCCTCAGCACAACATCAGCGTGATAGCATCGGTTATGACAACCTCTTTCAATAGTCATGTGAGTGTAATATGTGATTCCAACTTAATTTAGCTTCAGTCAACATAAGCTATTAACAGGGTTTGTACCCAACTGAAATAATGTACTTATTTATTGATGATGTGGAACTTTGTTCTACTCATTAAAAAAAGAAAAGAAAAAGAAGTATTTGATAGCACAGGTATGATGAAAACCATGCAGTTGCTTCAGAGAGAAAAGTCTTGCAATATTACCTTTTGTGCTGCTCTGTGAGAAAGCTGTTCTCAGACTCTGTTTAATCAGTATGTACTTCTGTACGAGCAGTCTCTTTTTTATTTTTTTTAATTCACTGATAGCATTTCAGAATGTATTTACTGTGTATATTCTATATATATGTATATACTGTGTATAATTCAGATGTAATTACTGTGACTTAAGAATGAAAACCTTCTTGGAGTAACATTGCATCAGTCTCAAAATTTTAGCGTTTTTTAAAAGCAGTGAGGGAGGAATTTGTAGCACACTTGCTTGTGATACATCAACAGCCGCGAGAGGAATTGGCAGAAAGCTTAGCAAAAGTATTTTAAAAGTAATAAAAGAACAAATGCAGTGAAATATAGGCCCTGTCATAAATGGGAAACTGGAACATTTTATTTAAAAATGCTTTCTACCAACAGGCAAAAAAAAAAAAAAAAAAAAAAATTAAAGGTGAAAGTATATAAAATATGGAGCAGAACTGAGTATTAATAATGACAAACCATTTATACAATCCTGTGAAAAAGGTTGATGACTCACTAGCCCATGTAAAATATCCCACAAGAAGGTTTTGCACCTTTCCCTCTCATGGAGCTCTTCCTGCCTTTAGTGGAAGTTCCTTTAGAGAAACAGGAGAACAGGAAACAGACTGAAGGGATGGGTAAGTGAAGAGAGCAGTGCCCCATGACTGTCATATTTTACAGTGCGTCAGATGTTATCATAGAGCTCAGGAAATATGATTAATCTCACTGACACCAGTGGAACACTTTTTACTATTTATAAGGGCATTGAATTTTGCTCAAATGGCAGTAAAAGAATCAATAAACATCAATCCTCAGATATATGGCCATATTCACAGATAATGTACCATCGCTGAATGCTTTCAGCTATTTCACAAGAGCTGTGGAGTGAATGGGAAAAACATGTAATCTAGTCTTAAAAATAACTTTTCTTCTGTTTTTCAGAACAATTTTCTGTAAAAAAAGCTCTGTCCCTGAAAGGTTATCTGGTTTCTTCTTATACCAACTCATCTAATGAAATCATCCTACAAATCTTGCTGCACTTACCTGAACAGAAATCTTTACAAACCTACCAACAGGAAATGAAATGTGTATATATATATATATATATATATATATATATATATAAACTTACGTTAAAAATATTTTTTCCATAATGCAGGAATCTAACAAAACCATAAGCCAGCCTATCACTTTAAAAGGTAAATCAGAAAGGAAACTATTTTGTCTTCATTTATTTACTAGGCTTGTGATAGCCCTGAGTGCTCAGGCACATCGAATCCTGCTGGATGTTATACAGAAGATGGTAGTCTCAAAGATTTACAGTTTAACCCTTGCCTTTGAAACACTACAAGGCAGCTCACCTTCCTAACATGTGAAACATTCAGCCTATAGCCACCAGTGATACGGATCAGAAAACAGGAGGAAAAAAGAACCGAAAAAGCCATATCAGCTGGCAGTTCCATTTTGGTGGGTTGCCCTCAACAGTCTTTTGGATATAGAAACTTTCAGAGAACACTGCTGCTTTTTGAGACTGAAAGTGGGACTCGTAACAGCAGTGTTGCCACATTTCAATAATATAGGCATTTATCTGTGCACTATCACATCACCTGAGGCCTTCACTGCTTCAGACTATCAGCCATTAACTGGTGAATACCTATACATTTTGACATATCTTCAGTGGTCCCATAAACTTTACTATGTCTTTGTTACTGTATGGCATATAAAAACACCTATCTATGATTGGAAATTCAAATCTAACAGCCAGGTATTCAACAAGGATAGAGTTATAGAAATCCATGGAATCCGTTGGAATAGCGAGTGATTGGATACTTCTAACACCGCTTTGAAACCTCAAAGCTAGGTATTGAAGTCTGAGATTAGTAATATAAGGTGCTTAAGGTGCTCCGAAGGTCAATGGGAAAAAGAAGTACCACTTTGGCAATGCAGTAAAATAGGATGTTCAGGATCTGTTGCACTGTCAAAACTTAAAGGCATCAAATGAGGAACCATTTGTCAGGTTTTTTTTTTTGTGTATGTGTGTGATCTGTCCGTTGTATTGATAACTGCAATTCCATCAATAAGGCTTGTGCACGGGAGGGCTTTTTTTGTTTATTCTCGCTGTTATTTAGTCAAACATGCTATCTTTACAAGTGAAAAATAAGTGTCCATTTGTGTCTCCCAGTTGTCCTTTTCTCTTCCTGTTCTCTCTTCCTTTACACCACATTCATGAATAAGGCTTTACGGGATACCAGGGGTCCTCAAACTATGGCCCGCAGGCTGGATACAGCCCCCCAGGGTCCTCAATCTGGCCCCCGGTATTTACAGAGCCCCCCCTGCTCCCCGCCCCCCCCGCCAGGGGTTGGGGGGGAACCCAAGCAGCCGCAGATGACTGCCTGCCGCTTCATCTATGCGCCGGCCCCCTGTTTAAAAAGTTTGAGGACCCCTGGGCTAAACGATGCTGGTGGTGACATCGGTTTCACCCTTTTGTTTTGCAGGTGTTGCCTGGCTGAACCTGGGGAGGAACCCAGTGGAGTGGCTCGGGTAGGACCAGGACAGTATCTATCCTGGGTTTGCAGAACTAAACAAAGAAAAATCACTAAAAGCTTTTGTACCAACTAAAAACCTGCAAAGGATGAAAACTACTCTGCTGGGAAATTACATGCCATATTAAATATACAGGTTTTTAATTATGTGTTTTCTCTCCTCCTCTGTTGAAAGGTTAAAGAAATATTAAGATGACCTACAGTTACAGGATAGAAGGGTCTTCAGGATGTAAGATTAGCTATATCGTAGTATTTCAGAAACAACGGAACTATAAAATCTGCAAGGAATTAACAAATCTGAATTTAACTGCAACAGATGCTTTATCTGTTTCTTGATCTTACATGCTCTTTGTGTCCACCTAATCACAAAGTATTGCATTAGGCCCAGTCCTGCTCTAGTAAAGTCAACAGCCACAGCTCTGCTAAATACAGAAGTTGGAACATATTCTTGAGAATGGAGCTTAATATTAGCTTTGCAAATCTTTGCTAGTGTGACTTTTGAATTGTGCCCTTGAACTACCTGAATGCGTTACCAATTTTTAAATATATTGGTGTTTCCACTTCGTTGTAAAAATAGGCTTTCAATACGAGACAGTATTTAGCAAT
The DNA here is from genome assembly GCF_015220075.1 of Falco rusticolus. NCBI lineage: Eukaryota > Metazoa > Chordata > Aves > Falconiformes > Falconidae > Falco > Falco rusticolus. The sequence continues at coordinate 24,955,652 of NC_051191.1, read as the reverse complement.
CCAGTACCAGCCATCAGTCTGATATCAGCCATGACATTATTTAATTTTCAGAATCACAGAGGTTAAAGCTCACTGAACTATAAACAGTTGGAAACATGGAGCGTAATCCCAAGGCACAGCTCTGCACAAGCTGTAATTTAAATCATATTGCATGCTAAGCTGAAAAGGCAGTGCAGGTCCCAGAGGGCATGAATAAATCTGCAGTCACTGATTTGCCACACACATTTGTGTTGGGATTCTGTAACTGTGCAAATGTGATGTCTTCCTTTAGTGCAGAGGACCTGTCATCTGCTGAGATTTGTAATTAAATAACCCAAAGAACAAAAGCAATTACTGAGCCTTACAAGCATTCAGACTAAAATTTACATGATTTCATGAACAAAGAGAAGGGGAAGTGACGGAGACAGAGAGAAAGGGCGGCTTGGAGTCTGCAGCATGATTCTAGTGTCTAGTGCTAGGTGAGATTTTAATGTATAGACCAGGTATTCACATACCTGGCTTGCTTTGAACTAATAATTCCATCATCACAGACTCTGCTGTGAAGTGGATGTTTCTCCATCTAAGGAGCCAATTATGTTTCCAGCTGGCTACATGCCACATCAGGTGCTGGCTTTGAGCAATCAGTTGTGTTAATTGCAAGCAACACTGAATGCCTTTTGGGACAAGCAATTCACGGTTCAGGAATGTTAGTGTAAAGGGGGTTAGGCTCAGCCCCATTACACCAATCACAAAGTTTGCGCAGATTGCAGACTAACAATTGTAAATTTATGGAATTGGGGGAATGAGGTAGGAACAGACTAAGGGGCTGTATCCTTACATCATTAACTGCTGGGTGTGCTGGGCATCTCAGTGGCTTGGAGGGGTGGTGGCTATGTGGTGGTGGAGCCCTTCACATTTTCAGCTCAGTAGCTCTGTCCTCCCATTTCCCTGGTTCTGTCAGGTATTCTGATCTGGGCCAACAGGGCAAAGACATTGGGTCAAGAGAAGACTACATCAACTGCTCAAGAACATGGTGTCCCCCACATTTCTTGGCATTTTCTTTCTTCCTATTTGTCATTCTGGTAAAATAATAATCTAAAAAAAATACATAGAGATTGTCTGATGTAAAGGAAATATTATAAGGCTATAAATAACAGTGAATGCCATAAACAGATGTTGAAGGGCAGATTTATATTAAAAACAGCCACTGAAGAAATAAAGCATATTAATTAAATGAGCTGAGCACTGCAGTGAGTAAAAATCAGTAATCTTTTTTGGCTGCATTGGGAATAGTCTCATTTATTATCGGCTGAAGATCTGGCCTGTGGTATTTTTTAGTATCTAACTTTTGTCTCACTACCTGAAAAACAAGTTTTAGCTAATCTGCTTATTTGCAAGGGTTGATTTCCAATACATTTGCCCATGAATCACAGCACCAGTGCTATTTAAAAGAAACCTGCCCAAATCTTGGAGGTGAAGAATGGGAGGCTTGGACTGAATCATTAGAGATAAAGGGAGTCAGTGTGTGGTGAGGAGGGGGAGGAATCGGTGCAAACCTCAAAGTCTGCAGGTGCTTAGAAACTGTGTAGAGGCTCAGGAAGTGTATCTAATACCCTTTAGAGGCTCAGTCCCTGGTGTCCCACATGACTGTACAAAGAAAACTTCTTAAAACAAAGCCATCTTATTTCTCCCTTTAGCACAGACTAAAACATTGCCAAACACTTTTGCGTCTGAAGCTGTGAATTTCATTAAATTCCATGCAACTCGCTCACCACTCTCTATTTTTGTGTGGGTGAAACCTCTAATTCTCCCCTCACCGCCCCGCGGCCAGCATGCTCTAGTCACATCACACTTAACCTTTGCCTTGGCTTCTCAAAAAAGAATTTGTTTCACTCTATTCACAGCTTCAACAGTTTGGCAAACTGCACTTGAGCGCTGCGCTGGGCCTTTATATTGAACACACTAATCTGATTGTTTTTCCACTCTACAAACTTTGGGTCAACAATCAAGCTGCTGCCAGAAACTAATTAATTTGCAAACAGGCCCCATTTTCACAGGGGGAGAGCTTTTGAAACCTATGTCAGCAGAGCTGGTCACACCATGGTGACATGCATTGTCATGGCATCCACTTTTCTGGGTAATTCTCCTCACTAATTTTTCACCACACACATGAACTCAAATTACCCAGTCAACAGTAAATCTCTATTGAATGCCCACCAAACCCTGAACGTGGTGGCCTGAGAAGAGGAAATTGGTATTGACAGGGTCAACACTCATTAAATTGATGGCTAGAGCAGAAGGGATAAAAAAAACCAACACAAGAACGTAAAAAAAAAATTATTCAGATGCATGTCATATCTCAATGAAGGGGCTGTAACAGACCCATTCCTGCTTTGTTTAAATCAATTAGTATTCTGCTGTGTGATTTCCTACAAGCAGATTTCTGCTTAACTTTTCTTGAAAAACTGGTTAGTTACTATTGTGAACTGGAAAGAAAGCACAGTTTGGTAGCTAAAAGTCACTGTTTTCCAAGCATCAGAGCTGTAATGAACCCTCATAGAGATCTCAGAGATCATGGGAAACCCACTTGAATTTGCAAGGCTTGTAACATGTAGGCTTTGCCTTTGTCATCCTGCCACCTAAACTGAACCCTCCTCTTCCACAAACTGATTTGGATCTTTGTAAAAATAATAATTACAAAGAAACCCAAGTTGTGTAATTTAAAGTGGGGCTTACACCAAAAGCGAAGCAAAGTGCAGTCTTAGAACCTGAACAATACACCTGTCATGGACAAATTACTTTTTTTTTCCTTATTGAAATTCATCTCCAGGGCAGGAGAAAAGGCTTCCTATGAACTGATGCATGTGGGTAATATATGCATATTTTTATATTTATCTATCTATCTATCTATCTCTGTATGGATGGATAGATTCTTTCAAATCACATATTAACTGAAAGTAGTATACAAAGCTTTCTGGTAGAGATTATTGCCACAGGTATCACTGCTTGAGTTATATACTGAGTTTGTCACCTTCTTTATGTGAACAGACCATCAGTTTACAAAGCTGCCCATTGCCAACTCTACAAGTTATCCATTGAAATAAATATATACAAATAAACAATTCTTCTCAGTTTAACAACAACTAAAAAAAGGAAGCTTTCTAGAGAATATAGAATATCACTGGGATATCTATATTAATATAGAATATTCAGTGTGACAAGGCTACAGAGATGGGGACATCCAGGATCAAGAGTGTGACTCTTGGAGCTTACTTATGCAGATGGGTTTTTACACAGCTCCTACTGCTGGAGGTGGCAAATAAGTCTCAGATTTGTTTATATAAAGCTGTGTCTATGAAAAAGCAACTCACCTGGCTCCTCAAATTTGATCCTGAACACCCAAGCTAGATCACCCAATTTGCCCTGTACAGACAGGTGCACTGATTTATCCATATCTAGCATCTAGCCAGAGCTTGCTCTGGCCCTTTCAGCCAATTTCCTTCCCAGAGAAGGCAGAGCATAGGTGGTGGGAAGGGCTGTACTTTCAGATCTCACCCCAACATGAAGCTTACTAGGATTTACTGGGTTGTTCACCTGATACCATATTCATCACTGAAATAAACCCCCTTAAATTTAGTAATTCTAAGGCAACAGACCAATTGCCAATAGGTCAATTCAGTGTACCTGACTGTGTGGTAGACCCCCAAGCTGGCAATCATTTCCAAGTTTCTGTTTAGAGAGAGTCTATACTATGTGCTGATCTGTTTGGGACAGTGCTTCTTTTGAGAGCTATGAACTTCTTTCCTAAAAATGTACTACATGCAGCAAACTATTCTCTGGTCTCCAGTAGAAACAAAACACTTGGAGCTCTGTCATTATTTTTTATCTTATATACTCTATAAAGAGTCACAGTATGAATAGCAGCAAAGCATGGCATCTAATCTACCCTCCCAGCTGTTATTTTTTTCTGTGGATAATAAGGCTAACCAATCTAAAAACCATTAATGAACCCATGGTTAACCATGTAGTATACACATATTCTAAGTCAGGTGTTCCTGGACAAAAATTATCCTAACTTCCCCAAGCATATTGAGGCTACAGCTCAGACCAATATGTTTACTGATGCAGGTCCTTTTGCCCCAGGTCATGTTCTCTAGTGTCACAAAGTCTCCAAAATGTGTGGTCAAACTAGGGGCACGTCTTCTTCTGCTTCATCTTTCCTACTATCTTTTTTCCACTCCAGCCTCAAAATTTATCCTTTGGTTTCTTTTACTAATTTTTCATACCTAAAGGCAACAAAATCTCATCCACAGCGCTGACACTTAATGAAGAAAATTACCTAACCCTAGGTGGGTTTGGAGTGGGAGAGAATAAGAGAGAGATCTATTTACCAGATGGATTTAAAATAATTTCATTTAGGCCACTTGATGGGAGGTTATAATTTTTCTGTTTTTTTACCCACCACCTTCATGATCTTTCTCACATCCAGAGGAACTGTAAAGCACATTCTCTATTTGCTATTTGGTCTTCGATTTCTGAATCAAATGCTTCTCTTACTTTGTATACAGATAGGGGGAGCCGTTATTAGATAGGATGAGTCAACTGGTTCAAATACATGAGTATCTTCTGATCAAATATTGATTAGGACCCATAGCTTCCTGAGTTGCAAGCATCTCAGGTTAGCGACACTATAAACATCAAGCAATAACATTAAGTAAGGAGTGATTATTTTGTGATTTTACAAAATTCCACATTTCTTCCAACAGGAAAAAAGTGGGTTGTAACAAAAATATCTAAAGAGAAGGCTTGTTAGATTGCAATGAGGAAAACAATTTAAAATTCATATTCAATCTTTGAAATTTGGTTCTACAGACTTAAGGGAGAAAAAAAAAAACCCTTGTAAATTGAGTTTCTATGCCATTCTGTTCACATTATTATGCCACCGTCACCATAGTTTCTGAGTACTTCCTAGCACTGTGTTAGGTGACATTAGCATTTGTCACACATGGAATTTATCACTGTGAAATTATTTATTACTATTCTTAGCAATGAAGATAATGGGAATGGGGGTGGGAGGGTGTATTGAGTGAGAAATGAGACTTGCATATATGGACATGTTTTGTTCCTGCAAGGATTGTAGTTGTTCATGCCTGTATAAGCAGTAGTGGGAAAGTGCAGCACTTGGTCCACACTAGTCTGCATGACAGGAGATATCAGCTGACTAATTTGGTTCAAATATAGAAATGCATTTTTTAAATGCAGGAGATCCTTGTGGGTGAAAAAAAAAAAACCCACACCAAAATTTCAACACACATACACACACACCACCACCACCCCCCGCCAAATCCCCTCACTATTTTCACTGGTAAGTTTGTTTAAATATGTCCTTGTAAATTTATGGGAATGCAGAACTGAAAGAGACAACTTAGCCTATTCACTGCAGTCCCTTGTGATGTCAGGCAACTGTGCTATTTGACAACACATAAAATGTTATCTAAGTTCCTATTAAAACCAGATAGGCTGCCTCACTGACTACTTCTGTTGGGTAGCCTTTTCTAATTTCATTCCCTGCCATGGCTCAAGCCTTCTAATTTGAAAACTAAATATATTCATATGCAGTTCATACTCTGGGTTTTTTTTTGCTTTTTGTTTGTTGTTTGTTTGGTTGTTTTTTTTAAAATGTCCTTTATTTAAATAGCACATTTCTTGCTGGAGATTTTTTATATCACCCCGTTTCTCTAAGAATATCTTAGATGTACTTTATGAAATAGTCCCCAGGTACCAGGATGGTTGGGTTCTGGCTGTGCTGGCAGGTCAGCTGTTTTCTGCATCTACTTGCCTTTGGTGGCAGGTATTTTAAAGCCTTCTGTATATCTGGATTTGGAATGTGTAGGAGGTGAGCTGAAAAGTGAGAAACTAGGAAGGCACTTAGGGACAACAGGGTGGCACAGAAGAGGGGGGCATCAGTGCGTATGTATAGGCAGGAAAAGGGTGTGGTGTGGGTGACCAAAGACAAATTAGAGATTCAAGGATGCCGCAAGTGAACACATCCAAGTCTCAGCAAGAGTAGTTGCAAGAGAGCAAATACTAATTTCTGAACATCTTGACACATTTGTTATATTTTATTAGAGAAGTAAAAATCTTATACACTAGTTGCAGTCTGGTCTTTCTCTTGCCATACATTCCTCCACTATACAATACATACATATACAAAATTATGTGTGTGTGTTGCCAGTGCTGGGACATCCTACAAACTGCCATAAGTGGAAACAACATAAAGCAATGGCTAAAGTTCTGTATGAATGCCAGGAGAGTATCAAGTCCATGTTTCCTGCCTTGGAGCCTGTGAAATTTAAGAGGGCATTTTCTTTTTTATTGAACAGTCGCTCAGCTTCTATAATTCTCAGCTGTTTATGTAACCGTAAAGATTACCAAGGACAATGACCCCAGGGGACTAAGCACAGCTACTACCCCACTTTAAAAATTAAGCCATGGAAAGTATGCTAAAATAATATCTTAGAGCTGGTTCAAACCCATAAAAAGCAAGGAAGTTTCAAGCCAAGGCTGGAGATCCAGACTGACAGTCTCTCTTAACTCCAGGTCTAGTAAAGAGGGAGAGTAAGGCCAGTATTGCCTCCCTTTCCTGGGGTGCAAACCAGATTCATAATACTATCTTAATGCAGCTTTTGTGATTTAATTTCCTTTCAAATCTGCAGGCTGACTCTGTTTTGCTCTTAAAATAAATGTTTATGGTTATTCATTTTACAAAATGTTAACAGTTTAAGGCCAGATCCCCCGTGCTCAAGGCAGGGAAGATGAGAGTGGCTCCAAGCTTTCCTTCCACTCCTCTAACCTTCAGCTTGAAAGCTGCCCTCAGTGCACTGCTTTTGCATTGCTTAGCATTTGCTTTGGTACACTGCACTGCCATTTCTGCCTTCTTGCCTCCAGCCATGCCCTCAGCCCTTGTACGAACGCTGCCATGGATGGTGTAGAGCAAACTGCGTAGTTCACCAGGGAACTCCTGGTACCAGGGTCAGCTGCTCTGACCTGCTCAGGCTCCCTACTCGCCTGTTGTTATTGTTGAAGCAGTTGAAGCAGGACCGGGTCCATGCTTTCTTGAAATAACAGTAGCTTCTGAGAACTCTGAATTACAAGAGGCAATGGCACATTTAGAGGGAAACATGGTTTTTACTTATAGGCAAGACTATAAGACACATGTCTAACATCAAAGCTATTGCTCTTTATACTAAAGCTGGACAGATGTTTTTCCAATTTTTTCCCTCCTTTTTTTTTTTTTTTTCTTTCTTTTTTTTTTTTTTCTTTCTTTTTTTCCTGAGAGTTCAAAGCTCTTCTTGACCCTCACTGGGACCAACTAAGACTATCAAAGCTTTTTGTGTAGAGAAACTACATGCACTTACTAGAGGAGCCAATAATGTCCAGTGTGAGCATGTACATGGCTTGTAACAAAGTACATGATTCAGTCTGGGGCACTGAACTGTGACTTTTCATATCCAAGATGACTTTCCTGAGCACCAACTCATTTTACTGTGTTTTTGCAAATGCCTCCACGTCACATCTAGCCAACTCTCTATCAATAATTAAATATACACTGCTACAGTGACTGATGTATGGTTCCCTACCTTCTAGATGAATGCCCCAACTACACGGCTATAGAATCAGTCTCCCTTGCTTTATTTGGCTTGGTGACTGTTTAATTATTTATACAAAATGGAATGTCTTTAGAAGCCTGTGAGCATTTAGTATCTTTAAAATACTTAACCAGCCTTTAAGAGCTGCTGGTCAGCACCTTCCCTTGGACTGGGTACAGTTCAAAGCCCTCTTTCCAGCAACATTTAACTTCTTACAGAAGATGAAGCATCTCCAAAAAGTGACTTTGTGATCTCTGTAGGAACTCTGTGTTCATAGTTAAATCCAAAAACCTTAATCCCTCTGTGCAATATTGTCCTCCTTTTACACCAGTTTAGGATGATATTTAAATTATGGGAAAACTTTCCAAGCTCTTCATGTGCAACTGTCTTCTCCTTTCCATTTTTGGTACCAACCAGCTGCGTTTTCTGCACCCTGTCAGCTCTGACCTTGGCCTTAGTATGGGAAAAACAGTGCCAAGCTGCTGCTCTGAATGAAGTAAACATTAGCAAGGACTTAGAACTGGATGTCTCACCCCTAGCTATGAAACTCCATGATGATGAGGATTTCTCTTTGTAAGTTTTATCAGAACTGCTGTTCTTACCCTGCTTTCAGTATATGTCCATTAGAATGCTGGGTTTTAACCTAAGCCTAAGCACACTGTAGAAAGCAACTAGACAAGCAAACCTACCACTACATAGCAATCCCTGTCTTTAGTAAAAATATATATAAAGAATTGCAAACGTAAAGTTCAAAACTAGTTTATACAGAGGTTTCATAAAGCAAAGTACAACTCATCCTTCACCGAGAGTTTGTTTCATCAAAAGTATGTCCACTTTAAATATGTGCAAACACAAAGCTTCTTTTATAATTATATTTAAAAGAGACAAATGACAAAAGAAAAAGATAGCCAAAGGACTGGCATGCCTGCAGATTTTCAAACCCAAACAATCATAATTTTTGTCTTTTCCTGCTAGATGCTGAAATTAGGAATGCTATGTGGAAAGGCTGCCAGGATCTTACTGCTGCAAAATTAACAGTAAAGTCTTAGAGCCTTTAATAGGAACATTGCAATGCAGATTTTGAGTCAGGCTTTCCATATTAGGAAGGTAAACCTATTAAGTTGCAATGTTGAGCTAGATTTCCAAAATGTACTTAAGGATCATTCTCTATTAAATTAGAGACAGTTAAAAGACTAATTTCTAAAGGTCTCAGTTTGGTTCTTATCTTTTTTTTTTTTTTTTTTTTTAAATTAGCTTGAATCTTTCCATACAAGAATGTAGTGTAAGAACTACACTTGGAGTTGAAAATCATCTTCACCTTGTGCTATGATAAATACTGCCTTTCTACTTCTATGCTCATTTCGGACAGTACTTAAATTCTAAAGAGCTTGAGGTTCGTCAGCTCTTTATGTGCAACTGTCTTCTCCTCCCCATCTTGAGCACAAAGCAGTTGTGGTTTCTGCACCCTGTCAGACATAACCTTAGTGCTAATTTGGGAAAAGCAGTTCTCACATTTAGTGCTGAAAGACTGATAACCGAATCCACAAAGGAATGACACATTTTCAGCAATGAAGTACAGGGGCTGTGGACAATGGCTGCACTTTCCCACTGCATAAATCCTCCTGACTCAGCTGTCATTGTGCAAATCTACTGCACAAAAGCAGATTTTGCTTGCATGATTGAACTTTATGTCATCGTGACTATGATAACAGAAGTGGGTGTTGTGTTATCTTTAACATATTATTACTCTACCAGGTACCAAGATAGATGGATATGTCTATAACTCTTGTACTTTACTGTCTCCTGAAGTCCAGAAATCTTGTCTATTATTACAACAAAATAACCCAATGAACAATATTTCTGGGTTACTGGGCAAGCACGGATTGTAGAACTGAAATGTGGTAGACCTGTATCCACTCTCACAGTAGTCCATATGAATTATGACAAAACTAAATTTAACAGGACAAAAATCAGATTCATACAACTTGTCATATACACATTTAACTGATACATATATCCCATGCATATGTCATATATAGAGCTGCTAATCCAATCTCCAATAGCACATCGTGGTTTTAATTATGAGTTAAGAATTGGTATATCCTTATAAGTTATGGATTGTATATACAGCTAGTATGATAACCAGTGTGATACTAGAAGTTCCTGACTGCATCTAATAAGAAACTGTGTTGTTAAAACACAGCCTCTCTCACATGTTAAAAATTTGTGTGAACAATTTGCACTAAATTGCAAAACCACATAAGAAAACCTGGACCTCAGCACAGACACAAATAATGTGGCTAGGAGTGAAAAATATCTAAGGAGAAAATACTTTGTGAATTCAAAAACAGGAGTACAGATGCAAGCAGCATGTACAACAAAAGTAGCTAGTTAACTCTTCAAAAATTAAAATATAAATTTGAGTTAATTTATATTTTCATTTTTGAAGAGTAACTACAGTTAGTATTACTGGCTCACTTAAATGTCAGCTTTCTCAGATGATAAATTCACATTTCCAAAATGTTCATATCCTTGTAGAGCTAAAGCCAAGTGTAATTCCATTTAAGCTATTGGAATTTTGATTTCAGTAGAACTTGGATAGAGTACTTAGATGGATTTTAAAGTATTTGCTACACGAAGCCAAAAGCAGATTTTCTCTGAAACTATCCCTCTCTCCCCTTACATGCAAACATCTTACAAACATATAACATATGTATGGAGAGTAATATCCATACAATAATGTAAGCTGTTGTGCCTTGTTGAACTATTGAGTAATTTGAAACTCAATAGTTTGGAATACTCAGGATCCCTTCCACTTTTTCCAAACCATCGATAACTCTGGCCTGCTCAGGAACCTCTGATGATGCACTTTCTGCTGGACTTTGGTGGCTAGCGTCAGAATCCCTTCAATACAGTCAAACATTAAAGCATGTACAAGGCACAGCCCTGCCCAAGGCTCTGTAGGCACTCTGTGTTAACATGTGGCTGATGCCCCCACAAGCCTCGAGCTTCTGTCCAACTTGCACCCTACAGCAATCTGCTCCTGTGGCATGACTGCATTAGCCGTAGTGTCTGTATATGTTTTAAATTTAATCACACTCCACAAATCTCAATGTAATTAAACTGAAAATGCTTCTGTATAAATCATTTTTGATTAGTTTAACTGGTTTAAGACAAAATTCTGCTGCAAATAAAAGAGGGGTGTATATGTCACAGATGTTGCTGGAACAAAGCTGTGTGCTAGTCTTTAATGGTTAGATGAACGTAACTGGATAAATGTACATTTTACATACCATTTAGCCACCGGGAGTCATGCTGCTCTGTTCTGATTGGATGATGATGCCCGAGAGTTCGGAAAATGGCAAAGTCCCTGCCCATGAAGTCTGCTGCTGTGCCAGAGTACAGCTCTCCATCTGTGTGAGGACATAATTGTAAGCAACATTTCTCAATTTTCCAGTCATGGTAAGTCAGAGAAAGCTGTCAGTCCTATGTTTATATTACGCTAATAGGCATAATGAGAAAATTACAAAGCAATAAGCCATATGCAATGTATTGTCATTGAAAATATATCATTAGACCCACTTTCCCACTGCACAGTTTAACTGTAGCCTCTCTCAAGCTGTATCTCCCAACTGCTAGTGCAGCCACTTTTCAAAAATATGTTTGGATTTTTTCTGAGCAAGTCAGTCCTCATAAAACAGTATCTTCTACAGGAAAGGCAAAGCATGCCTTTGTCTTTTGGCCACCTCTGTAACTGTGATACTGTCAAAGGGCAACAGCTAAGGGACAGAATAAATCAGATCATTCCCTGCTACCTTGACCCCACACATATCACAGTGAACAAGGGAATTAAAAATTGACCTGTGATACTTCAGCCCATAAATGTCACGTACATAGCCTAGCTGGAGATGAAACTCATAATATTAGACTCCCAATGTGTCCCTTCTCAGCCAGCTAGAAGTATCATGGAGGAGATAGAGACTAAACTCAAAGGACCAGATCAAGTTAAATACCTGCCAACTGGTAGAGACAATAAGAACAAGTACGTAGTAATTAGACACACAAAAAACCAAGGGACCAAAGCACAAGATGTACTTTTCTGGCATTACTGTAGAGCTTGTCCACAAAATTACTCTGAATTCAAAACGCTAAAAATGCATTTTTTTAGGACTGTGCCCTTTTATGCCTGTATGTGAAATGAGATACCTATCCCATACTTTTAATATGGAATTAGAAAGTATTCCTTCCAACTACTATTTTCAAGCTACCCATCTTAAATGGGCCTCCTGTGAGAAAGACAAGTTTCAGGATAAAATAACTCTTTCCTTAAGCTAAGGTAATAAATTTCTCATGGTCATGATGAGCTCTACCATACCCTCATTTTAAAACACCCATTAGGAACAAGTTTATTATTTTCATGGCAATTTTAGGTATTTCCATGGTGGGACAACCAGATCCAAGCATGCCTATTGGATATCACTGGCATCTTTTCCCCAGAACACGGACACGATGAAATTATCAATTGAAGCTACAGTGGCTGTGTACCATATGGTAGTCCTGAAAGTCAGGAAGGGTGAAAACATGATAGCGGAAAGGCGTGGAGTTGAATGAATTCACAGAAGAGATTAGAAGCAAACAGACCAGTCGTGCCCAGCAGGAGGTGTAATCAGAAGTGAAACAGAACAGCATATCATTAATTAACAATTTATCATTCCTCTATGTCATTTTCAACTTTTTTTGAAGGGAAGACAATCACTTAATTATAGTCATTATTATGTACAGGGTATGCAGCCGAGATGTTAAAGAACATAAAACCATTCTGCTTGTGAAAAGGGCTTTGATGCTATGCTTAACCTTTCTTTAACCTTATCTTCATTTTCTTGCCTTTCAGTCCCTAGTGAGTTCTGATAAATCAATATAAATCAAAGGGGGAGACAAAAAATCAACAAGCCCTACTTTGCTTCCTAGTTATTGACAGATCTAAAGGTCAATCAAGAAGGAAAATATTCTATATTCAATGCTACATTAGTAAAATAAAAACTAATACAGCTCAAAACCTCATTAAAATGATGTATTTGCAATGTTTAGAACTGTTAGGGGTTTGGGCACCTCAGCTTCTAACTCAATATATAAACACCACTGAAAGTAACGTAACCTCTAGGTTTGGCTCAGTTCTACCCAAGACTTTTTCATGCTACTAGGCTTTTGTGGCTGGTACTTTTTCAGCAGTGGTGATAAAGTTTTGCCAATAAGGGGCTTCAGCATATTCCAAAGGGGGAAGGGTCTGTAGGAAACTAGCAGATGTTTCTTTGCTTTTGACTACAGCCCCTCGAGGTTTCAGTATACCTACACCAGTTTCGGCAGTTTGAACTGATTTATTGTAGTCGTGCAAAAAGGGGATTTTGACTTCTTCCAGAAAGAAATACCAAGGAATACCAGTTACTTTTAAAAAGATTTAGATAATTTTTGCTAAATTCAGGGTGAGCCTCAAGTCATGTCCCAGATGCGCACAACCTTTGAGTGCTTCGTACTATTCAAAAGCTATATGAGAATTTTGCCTGCTGTCTAGATAGAAGTACATTCATCTTTATTTCCCTATGCAGACCTCCTTTTGGACTGAAATTTACACATTGCTGGTCTAGAAAATTATTCTTTTATGTCATGGATAGCCTTCACTGTGCTATGTCCATTGTCAGTACTTTAAAGGCAGTTTTCATTAACTTTTAGAAGAAAGTGGAAATGAACAGTTTGAAAACTGACAAACATTTCTCAAGGGAAAAGAATGAAGGGGGGGAAAAACCAGAAAGCTGTCACTTTGTATTTCCAGCCCAGCAGCATAAAGCAATGACTGTCCAGAACAAGCTGGTGGCCCTCAATTGTTTGGATAGTAAAAACTCTGTATTTTGGACACAAACCACTTTTTCCTAAAGGAGTAGCATATTGATATATGAATGCAAACAGAAATACATATATTGAATTTACTAAATAAAGAGGCAACAATTAAAGCCCACAGTAATGCTTTTTTTTTTTGAAAGGAGCAACCATTATTTCCCTGTGCTGTACATAGCAGCATGGAACCGTGAACACTTCCAGAAATCCATTAGATGCAAAGATGTTAAAAACTAAACAGTATACATTTATTTGATGATTTTTTCTGTTCAGATTTTAAAGAAGAATGCATTCTCATTTTGTATTTTTTTTTTGAAAGTACAAAAGTGTAAGTTTCCTTTTTGAAAGAAAGAAATAAGCTGAATAGATGGGGAATACAGGCAAAAACAAGCCTTAAATGTCCTGATTGCTCTCACGAGTAAAAGGGTCCCCAAATGAAATCTGGTATCCTTGGTTAGTAGGTTTATTCACTAAATTTAAGATTTATCAGACATACATAGTAGTGGTTTGACTTCACTCATTTTAAAGCCAGCAACTAAAACTTCCCAGAAAGTAGAATAACTCTAAAATCCTAAACCTCTTATGTGCTCGGTAGCTAATTTCTAATAAATAGGAGAGTAGAGTTCTTCCTTGTAAGAAGCCACTGTATTTCAGATTGCATTGATACATATTTGGGAGTATTAAGGTAACTGAATAGATTTTTTAAAAAATAATAATAAAAAAAAGTAACTTAAAAAAAAAAAACAACAAACAAAACCAACCATCAATGAGACACAGGAACATAAATAGCTTTTAGGATTCTGGATCATCAAAAGTTCTGAAAATCCCGCAGGGTCATTTTCTAAAGAGCAACTGACTACTAATGGGATAATGCCATCTCCTTCCCTGAGGTTTTTTTGGACTACCCCAATACAATTGTTTTAGACTAATACATTAAATGGTATTTTCTCATGTAATTAAATTCTTTGAAAACCACACTGCCTCTCATTTTCATCCTGCCCTGGAATACACACTAGTAGTGCCCAGGGACTGCTTAGTCTTTACATTTTCATGCATTAGGCCGCTCAAAAGGCGATTGTTTAGTTAGCAGCACATAGATGGGAATGGCTGAATAATGGCTTACATTTACTAGGAACTAGTTATATCATGTTCCCAGCTGGTGTTTACTTTAGAGTAGAGTAGCAATAACTACCTTTAATGAACAACTCTTAAAAAAATAATGAAAAATGTTTGCAGGTGAATGGAACAAGGACTGTATATTGGAAAAATATTGGAACAATTTAATAATGATGAACTGTTTGTTTTGGTTTTGGCTTTTTTTTTTCCCCAAAAATTATTATTTTTTTTTAGGAGACAGGGAAAACCAAAGATCCTTTTTACACTTATAAAAGTTTATTTCAGCTGAAATGTAAAATAGGAATCCTGAGCTCTAATTGTTATTAAAGATCTTAAGTTCCTTTTTGCAAATTAACCTTGGTGTTTTGCCCAAATTCCAGCTTGGGCAATTACATTTCACTTACCTAAGATTTACCTTCTAGTTATGGAGTCAAGAACATACTCTTATTCCACACTTTGAAAAATCTGCTTAGCGTTTCTGATGAGGAACAGAAGTTATTTTTCCCTCCTGCTTTTAACCACACAAATTACTCTTGCTCCTCAGCCTTCTTTTATCTTCCTGATAATTACTTTGTGTTACAAATTATAACATTGAATTTAATGAGCGCTGGGTAATTGTTCTACACCATTGCCCTCTTGAACCTAAGACAAACCATGGTTGCTTGTGAGGATAAATACTTCTGGCATGAGGGGCCAAGAGTAGCTGCGCTATCACTCAGTCCAGGAGAAGGGGAAAAGCAGTCCATCCATGTTCTTCATGGTGTGAGGCATTTGTGGAAAAGAGGCTCCTCTGACCTTCATGGCCCTGTTCACTGCTACCTACTTCAAAGAGGAGTCAGACCAAACCTCTCCAAGCAGTCATTGCTTGGCCAGTTCATTCCCTATTCCTCACCTGTTTTGGGGGGAGGAATTTATCTTGCCTTGGGTCATCATTTCACCATAAAATTTATGCTTTTTTGGCATAGTTAAGAGTAAGTCGTTGCAAAACAATGGTAAATCTGGTGTACACTTTCTGAAACATCAGGCAAATTTCTGCAGCAAAAGGTTGAAGTGTTGCATTCAACATTATAATCAGTACCACAATACGACCATGAGGCAGCTACGAGAAGGAGAAGAAGAAAGGGTGTTCATGTTCAGGATGAGGGAATGTTAATTTTAGCTTCACCCTGATTTTTGTATAAGTCATTGAGATAGAAATTAGTCACTGGCTTTGAATGTTGCATTTGTGCCATTTTCTATAGTGCTAATACACCCATGGCTCTAACTGAAGCCTGATTCAAAACAAAAGATCATGCTCAGTCTACTCCTTATTAGGAGGACAAATATTAGGAGTGAAAATTATAGTGATAGGAAGCAGGCTGAAGAAAGTAAAGATGTTTTAAAGACATGAAATCTAAGCCAAGGGAAATAAGATGATCATCTTTGTGCTGGACTGAATGAAAAAAAGAAAAAAAGAGAAAAAAAAAGGAATGTGAAAAGCTAGACACTGTTGACTTTGTGCAGTTGCATACCGGGTATACCATGTAATACTGGCTTGTCATCATTCTCTTTCTTTATTGTACATTAAAGTAAATAGTAAAGCTATTCCCTTGAGAGTAGCTCTGCCACAAATTCAAGTTGCTTCAGGCACTAATTTATACACTGGCCTTTTACACACACAGTTTTTTTTTTCCTTTCTGTTTGTACAGGGTACAAGTTGGAGCAAGATGTGGATGTCTTTCCTGTTTTTCCTGTTAAAAAGTGCGCGTCCCCAGGGTAGCTCATCACCTGTGATCATTAAAGGCTTCTAAGATCAGGAAATGAGGCACATTTAGGACTAAATTTTTGTTGCTGTCTATTTTGAATAGCTTAGTTTTAAAATGTAACATAAATATCATAAAGGTAGATGGTAGGCAAGGCCCTAGACTAGCAGTATGGACAAAGTCCTGGAGAAACCAATGTATCTGGTTATGTGTCCTTTCCCAAAGACTTCTGACATAAGAGAATCTGCATTTTTCTGAAACTGCTGTTGCCACGTTGGATTTGAAGTTGTAATAAATTGCCAGAAAGTTACACATTAAGGATAGAGTGGCTACATCTGGGCAGTCGTTACAGAAAGAAGGGTCTATTTGTTTCAATCTTCATTTCTTCTCACAAAACATCTTTTATGCCCTTTTTGTAAAGGAGAATGAAGACCAATGAACACAATTAATTCAATTAGCTAAGTTAAATCAATGAGATAAATTCAATCAATTGGATTAGTTCAATTAGATTGTCACAGTCCAGGTGTTCTATCCTTAAATATTCCATGAACTGAAGTATTACTAATTCAGAAATACCTAATTTATTGAAAACCCTCTGTTCTGGCCAGGAGTTTAATTGTATTTGCTTTCAGATACCTCTAGCTGAAACATCATCTGAAGGCCTAGACCTGTGGTTGCTTGTATATCTCCAGCTCACAGCTCTCAGTTGGGTGATAGACCCTTGCTGGCAGCAAAACTGAAGTAAGAAATTACTTTTTCCTGCTCTCACTTTGCTCTCAGCTGTGTGGGTGCAACCTTCAGTGTGGGCAGCCTGTAAACTGGACAATTAAAATACCTCCAGGAGTTGCCTGCCTGTGAGGAGGACAAACACTTTGCAGAATCAAGGTCTTAAAGAGGTATAAAGTGGGTCTTGCGATACTTGAATCTTGGTTTACACACACCTTGTTTCTCAACACACCTGGGTCAACTATACTAAACGTGAAACCAGGATTACTTTAGCCTGGAAATAAAATGCATAAAACAAAGCCCTATCATAGGTGCTGCAAGAAGAAAAAAAGAAGGAAAAAAAAAAAGAAAAAAAGAAGAAGAAAACTGGATATTATTTACAGTGAATGCACGTCTCATTGAACTTGTAATGTGGCACCTACCTACTAAAAGAGAAGCTGTCAGCAGTTTAGGATCATAAGGGCTTTTCCCTCGGCCATTTTCAAAATATGAATCTTCCATTCTAAAAATGTTGTCCTGTGGGGTGGAAAAAAAAGAAAGAAAAAGCAACATTATTTGATGAAAGAATGCTAAAAATAAGTTGAGCTAAACAGAGTGCAGTATATGTGATCATACTGGGTTTTGTGGCTTCAGGGAAGTCAAATTACACTAGGGGAGGATGTGGCAAAA
This sequence comes from Falco rusticolus, assembly GCF_015220075.1. Taxonomy (NCBI): domain Eukaryota; kingdom Metazoa; phylum Chordata; class Aves; order Falconiformes; family Falconidae; genus Falco; species Falco rusticolus. The sequence continues at coordinate 24,937,882 of NC_051191.1, read as the reverse complement.
GTGCCCACCTTCTAATCAGTGTTGTGCTGAAGGCTAGTCAAAAGCACAAATGCTCATGCACAGCTTGTGTCTCATCTGTTCTATTTCACATATAATTTACACGGTTCCGTTGAATACTTTTTGCTTTCACTGAGAATGCATAGGAGTAATAGCAACTTGAAGAAGATGGAATTTGAAAATTTTGTCTGAAAAAGTTAAACCCATTTTTTACTGACTATACTTTTCTAAAATATCCTTCAAGTGTAGATTAGTACATAATAAAATGTTAAATTCTGCTTTTCCTGAGTATTTAGTGACTTACTGTTTCACGTGTCTTCAAATTCAATTTTAACTGCATCAGGAGAACTTTTTTCCCTTATTTTTCAGTACTATGCAAGGAAACTTTTAAAATATACAGGCTGAGGGCAAAGCATATGGGAATATAAACCAAGACTAAAAAGGGCCTCAGTCAACACCAAGTCAAATCAAGGTCAGTAAATCCAAAGCAATGGGCTTTTCAGTACACTTAATTAATTTTAACTAGGGGACCAAATCTGCCAATCAATTTGAATAGTGTGTTTATTTTATGTTTTGCACTGAGGGTAAACGCAGAAGAATAGAAGCTTTTTGCATAGTAGACTTCTACATTCACAGAAGACTTGTGGAGGCCACACTGAAAACTGAAATTTCCATCTCCCACCTGCACTGTGGTTACTTTGCATTGACACCTAATTAAGTCAAGGAGCCCCAAAGCTGAGACAACTCCTACCCCCAACAGTTTCTCTGGTTACTGAGGCCTTTGCACCCAGTTTTTAGTTGCTTACAGCTAAAATATCTTTATGTCAGATGCTGAAGGAATTCCTTGAACCGCTATTTTAGGCTATAATAGCAAGTACAGCTTGATATGCCCTCTTTTTTTCTTATTGACTGATCAGAGATCACTCATCTGTTTCAGGAAAATAAAAAAAAACCAAAACACCTCCAGAATATATGTCTAAAATATATGTATTGATAGCAGAAAGCAACTAAGAAGATGTTACAATATTTTTCTCTGTTTATTTAATAACAAATTTGCTCTTTAACTTGATTCTCAAGTCCCTACAGTGCTTACTGGATTCACAGACTAAGAAACCCCCCCTTTCTTATTCTCATCATCCCTTTCCAAAGACAAAATCATAAAGCTGCTGGCTGGAAGGGGTTGTTTTTGTCTTGGCAAGTCATGAAAACCTTCAGGAACTGAAACTATATAACCTTTCTTGGTAACTTCCATTGCCCTCTTAGTGAAGGATTTTTTTTTTCCAAACTGAAGCTCTCAAGGAACAACTTGTGACTCTTGGTCCTTATTATGTCATCTGCAATGACAGCAAAGAGCATGGGCCTTTCTTTTTTGTAACTACCCTTCAAGAATTTACAGGCTGCTCCTAAGCTGCTCGTTCAGCTTCACTTCTCCAGACTAAGTTTCAGGCTAGAACTTCATGAAAGCTTAACAAGCATGTAAACTCCAGTCTTACTCTGTTTTGTGCTTGCAAGCAAAAGTCTCAAAATTGTACACAATATTTTCACCCTCAAGGGCAATGCTTCAGTGCCTGGTGCTGGGGACTCGGCACTCCCCAATGCTGTGGACTTGGTACTCCGCAACGCTGTGGAGGATGCAAAAAAATATCAACAACTGTAATTTTATTCAGCAATTGCTCTGGTGATGTTTATTTAATGTGAAGATCATTCAAATAGCCGATGTCTTTCTCATGAGCAGTGTGAATTTAAGTATTTGGAAGCAGTGCTCTGCCTGGCACCCTGCCTTCCCCACCTTGCTCATCCACATTGAACCCAGGCATGGGCTAGGCCAGTGACCAAACATGCTTCCAAATGGTGTCATTTTAAACCTACTGAGGCCATGTTTCTGTGAGTGAGTCACAGGCTACAGGTTTTATTACAGGCTTGTTTAATTAAATCATGTAAGCATGTATCTCTGTGTATGTATTACATCTTTTCCAAGGAACATCAGAAGGACTTCACATTTCACTCCATTTACTGGAGAAAAAGGTGAAGGAAAAATGGACTGTGATCAGGGTAGTCTATCTGGAGGGGTTTACTGCACTGTAATATGAAAAAGTTTGGACACAACTTGGGTGAAGTTTGATCCCAGAATTCAAGCTAAGTCTCCTAAGGCATGTTCTTGTAGATGTAGCCTGCCTCATTGTGTTTATACAGTCAGCCTGAATCTGTAATATCTTGCACAATATTAAATTTATTTCTTTCCCTTCGTTTGCCTTTCTATTTCTTAAGTCCAGACACATTCCTTGCTTCTATCCAATTTTCTGACTTTGCTGCTTCTAAACAGAAATGAATAAATAATGAAAAAAGAAAACCATTTCTGAAATTCTGCTGGAGGGTCCATGTCTACACAATAAAAATAGCAGTAAATTGAGAAGAATACTAGACCTCAACTACAGTAACAGAATGCTACTAATGCTACAAGCCATTCCCAAAAAATGTTATTATCAACCTACATTTTCTTCAATTTCTTCTTAGTAGATGATAACTGCTCAACCTACACACCAATGGATATTGGATGAGGCTATAAAGTCAGTGGCCTGACAGTTAAAGCAGAATATATCCCCAAGATAATCCCATGTGTCATTATAAGACAAATAGGAAACAGATGTGGAAAGTGATTTGGTGTAGGAAGGATCTGATTTTTGACTGTATTCTTCTGGTTTATGTCACTGTAACTCTGCTGATACTGGTGCGTAGCAGGCAAGAAAGAGTGGAGAACTAGGTCAGTGTAAGTCAGAGATGATCTACCCTTCTCTTTGTGTTTGTGAAATAAAAAAAACCCTTGAAATAAGAGGCATGACAGGGAAATCCCACAGTGTTTTCATACTTGAGTTAAAATGCAATATAGAGACGTGTACTGTAAGTTTCCAAATGCATGGGCAAGTAATAATGACAATAAATACATCACTGTTAAGTGGCAAACAAATGTATCACAGTTAGTCCAAGGCCCCAAGGAGTTTTGATAAACATGCTGTAGGAAGTCTAACCTATCACAAATAGGGCAACTTGCCCAAACAGCTTTTTGGGTGCTGAAGTCAAACTATCTCTGTCTACAAACCAACAATAAATACAGGCACCAAAGGAATAAACTGTTTTCTGTGTACTCTCCCACCCCTATTTTAAAAGCCTAGGAAGCAATATGACTAATGATACTTGATTTTACTAGTCACTGGTTGTGACATTTGCACCGAAATTCTGCCCTGAGATGTCATAACAGCAAGAGATGAGATAAAAAGTCAGGGTAAAATTTTGAGGATAAAATTTAATTTCTTCATTTTTTGTAAAAGGTGTGCTTGATCATTTCCCTCTACGTCAGAGTGGAAACTGAGGCTGTGCTCCTGGTGGTGTAAATCCTGTTCACCTAAATTGCACCTGAAAACCTGCGTACAGGCAGCAGTGACAGTGAGGGCACTCTTGGGTAAACAATTTGGCACCAAAATCAGTCTGCCTAGAGTCGCCAAAGACTAAGGCTCTGCTCAGAGGCTTAGGGGGACTTTGGACTCAGTTAGTGTGTCCTTCTTTGGCACAGTACAGACAAGAGCTTTTAGCTAGAAAGAATTAGCACATCATTTGTTCTTAGGAAAAAAACCACACTGATCAACTTATAATTTTGCTGCCTCTTGGGTTTTGCAGATAATTGAACACAAAGAATGATGCTGCAGCAAGTCAGCAAATACCCTAGCCATAAACAGCAAGAAAAAAATGTATTCACCAAATGCTCACTGTTTTGAAGTTTTGTGAGGGCTATTATATAATCAAAGACAGGAATTCATGACAAAGCAATGTTGCCAGGTGGGAGGAAATTCTTCACAAATGAATAAAGAAGAAAAAAAAAAAAAAAAAAAAAGAAGAAAGGCCTTTGTAACTCAACAATGAGTCCAAATTACTGTCCCTACTTTTGTTGCACTGGCAGCCCGAAAGGGCATTACAATATACTTCAAACCTTTTTAAGGATGCTTGTATTTAAAAGCCTTGCTGTAATACATTTTATTTAGTTGATGATAGTTGATGCTTTATAATCCATAATAAAACTACTGTAAATTAAATTGTTTAGGTCTTGAAATTCCACAAACTCATAATGACAACTGACTGCTGGCTTATAGTATGGCATGAATTCTTTCACCTAGTAAATGCTTTGCATGGTGGGAGATTATGCTTCTGTCTCCTTAAAACACATGTTTTCCTGTAGCACGTGGTGTGATAGATGGCAAGACTTAGCCAGAACAAACTACAGTTCAGTCCTGGAAATTTACATGAAAGTTATTGTGACTCACATACTTTAGCCTGATGATCTACCATTTCAAGGGTCCAGAGATGCGCTTTCAGATGGCTGAAATATGGTTGAAATACAGCTGAAATAATGCCCCATATCATGACAGTGAGTGGTGACAAGGTGTTGCTATTTGGCAAGACAGAATTCACATCTTGCTGTTGAATAGCTTCAGTCAGCCAGCATACCAATACATTCAAAAGTTATATATATATATACACACACACATATATATACCAACTGTATACCCATATATACATATATACGTATATATAACTAGTATGCTATCTTTTAAAGTAACTTTTTGTATCTGTAAGCAGCTAGCCCATCCACAACCATTTCAACAAAACAAAGACAAGAAAGACAAAAGCATACACTAGTTGTTTTTGGTAAAAAACAACCAAACATACAAGCAAACGAACAAACAAAAAAATCTTCTTTCCAGGTTCACACACTTGTGAGAAAATGTGTGGTTAGTGGGGAAGAGCTACCCTAGCAGAATGGGCAGCACTGACTGCTGACTTACACAGTGATTTTTTTCCTGAAAGTTTTCTGGCAATTCACACAGAAACCACCCCAGAATTGCAGAGCCTAATGCAGCAAAACCACTGCCAGTCAATAATGAATTGATGCAGTGGAAGGAAATGACCTGAAGAGACTGTGTTGATAGAGCATGCACAGCTACTAGAAAGGTATTACTGGTTTAAATTATAAAGCATGGAAGACGTAGAGGGGTTTGACAGCAGTGATACTCCCCAGCTGCTCTAGTGCAACTGAAGGAACTTATATCTTTACTCTTGTAACTCCCAAACCATAAATAGAAAGGAGCACATCTCCAGGGTATCTTCCAGGAGCTAGCTGATCTCCACAACAAGCTGCCAAACAGTAACATGGGATGGTCCAGAAACATTCAAGATGCCAAGAGCTTTAGAAACTATCACATCCTTTGTTTAATCAAAAAGGTAGAGTTGGCCACAGCTGTGAGCATTACTGAAGTTAACATTTCCCATGCTGTTTTCACAGACCTTGTGGTGCCACCATGAAGCATTTTATAAGACAAATAGATTAAAGGGGGGCGGGGGATGGGGAAAAAAACACCATAATACCCCGAAACTCCAGAAAAAATAACCTCAAAAGATTGCCAGAGTGCCTGGAATATGACAACACACCAAAAAGGACTATCTATTTGGAGAGCTTTAAAGCCAATGACAATGTCTCTTAACTCAGTCTGAAGTTGCTGGCGTTGAAACACTGTGTTCCCTGTACTATTCCGTGTTGGTAAGAACAAAAGGAAACATCCCACTTCCCATTGGGAGGAAAATCTTTCAACCTTGTTATGGTTTGGATTTATCCCCTCTACACAGAGGCATTAATTGGGATGGCTAAATTTGCTGCTCTAGTCACAGTCAGCAGAAAGCAACAGGTTCCTCTGAATGACAAGTCAGACCAGCTCAGGGCTGCAGTTCCCAAGGGCAAGATCTCTCTGCACTGACCGTAGAGGAAGCTTCATATGAATTTTGGTCTGAGGTCAGTCTTTCTGAAACGAACACTGCTGAAGCAGTTGATTGGAGACACCTAACTTTGAAAACAGATGCTGATGTTTGGTTTAAGTTTGGGTTTGGTGAGTGTTTTTTTTTTTGTTTGGTTTTTTTTTTCTCTCCCTTGCAATATATTAATTTCAGTGAAGTTTTGATTTTCCTCTTGTCCAATACAACTTGTGCACACATTACATGAGTGTATCAAGGATATTTCACAGAGTATTTTAAGTACCTTTCACTCTATGAGAAATGATTTATTTATGAATTGTGTTACTTTTCAAGAATAATTTTAAGTGGAACAACTGTGCAGGATATGGCTATGTTGTTATTGTTATTATATTTCCTATTTCACACTTAATCTATTGAGTCATGAAAACTGTTAAATATGAGGACTTTGGTTTCAGGTTTGGGAATCGCGCAGTTATGGAACTTTTAATAAGAAACTTTTATTAAAGTCATCCCCCTGGAATGCTTTATTTTTAAAAAAGTGCAAGTGCAAATAAATATAATGTGAGAAATTATGCAAAAAATACAAATATTAAAACAAAGGTAAATGTTGAGGCAAGTGGTAACCATTGGGGAAATAGGTGAAAAGTGATTGAAGCAATAATGCAACTGTTTTAAATCATTAATTATTAAAAAAAAAAAGAAAGAAAAATGAAAAGAAATGCACACAATGGGCTTCTGACTTTTAGTGTTCAGGCTCCATATGCTACACAGCATATGGAGCTACACAGCATTTTTACCTGTACACATTTGGGGGATACTGGGCTCTGCAACACCTTTATTATGTTTTCCCAACTTGAGGCTTAGCAGAATTGACTTATTGGAAACCAGTTTTAAAACCTTGAGGGAAATCACTCAGAGTGACAGATATTTAGTAAAATGGCGTTCCCAAAGAAAGGTCTCCAGCTTCTGTAGGACTTGGAACTGCAACTCTCTTGGGCTGCTAGGCTGTGCTAAAGAAAATAGAGAAGGAACTTTGCTGAAGAACATTTACCTGCAGAACTGATCAGGAGCTCCTAAGAAGCTGTGTCCACCTCTCTATGCCTGCCCTCAAGCAGCTTACCCAGCTTGCTTGTCACTTCAAGACCTCTCAAACAGTCTGTACATTTATCTGTGTACTCTTTTTCAGACTCAAGAAATGCTCTTTCCACTGAGCCACTCTACTTGTAGATATTCACTGACATTTTGGTACCTGGAAATTTTATTTTTGACAGGGAGATAAAAGAGATGTTGAGATGACATCCATCTCAATGCTTCATTCTGCAGATCAATGAGAAAAACAGAAGAGAGCTCTTGATTTCCCTTTCTCTTTTTACCCCTATGTGTCATTTCTACTGGAAAGTTTTCCTAGCTTGCAACGTTCAGAAGATGCCTTAAGATGCAGTAGACAACTCTGGGAAGCACAAGTTTTGAAAACCTGTCTCCCTAGACTAAGCTGAATTTGGACAACTCACCCCCTCAACAGCTCTCTTTCAGTCAAAGATCAAAATCCTCATATTTCTCTGCTTTCTTCAGAAATTAAATCAATTAATATTTATTAAGTTACCATCAGCCTTTGCAAAAAGGGAAAGGTTTCAAATCTATCTACCTACCTACCTACCTACCTACCTACCTACCTACCTAAGTATCAATAGAATTATAATCCAATGAATTTAATGAAAGGGTAAACATAGCCAAATGGGCTTGTCAGGAACAGCTGGTTCAATCTATTCATTATGCCTAGTTTATGATCTGCAAGTGCTTGTGTTCCTGATTGGAAGACAAACCAAGTGTCAATGTCAAATACTGAAGACTTGTTCACACCTGAAGACACTAGTTTGCATACTAATATTGGTTCAAATAACTGTGCAACATATGTAAATAAAGCAGGGCAGGCACAGTCAAACTGAGCAGCTGCTCAAGAAAGAAGTATGTGTTTGTGAACTTGCTTTTGCAATATTTCATAAGCTAAAGACACCAGACCTACCTTACTTCCATGGAACAGAGTGGGTTTTATTGTTGTGTTTGTTTCCCTAATGATGTCATGTGCCTATATGCACCAATTTTAAAGCACTGCCTAAATTTATATTTTGGATAAAATACTCTAATTCTAACACAAATCCATGAGCAGACATGAAAAATACCAAGGAATTCCATTGTCATGTCATTATACTATTTATCCCTCTAGAAAAACTGCAAATATAGAGTAATTAAAAAAAAAATAATCCAACCCAACCCAAACACACAGTTAACATGAATGACACATTAACCTTGACTGATTAGTAAAGACACCAAAAATGTCATCCCAATGGCATACCAGACACTAGATACCATCAAGGATATTGAACAGTTCTCAGAGGACACTGAGAATTAGAATTCCTTTGTATTGCAACTTTCCGGGTTGTCAAGTGTAATACATCACCTAAGATCACCGTCTGGCTCATATAGGATGACCTCTGGAAATATAACCACCATACAATGACCGTCTGTTCTAGTCAAGTCATTAAGTGGTCTGCATATGTAAGCAATAAGACATACAAACCTAAAACCCGTACATGTAACTGAACTACATAACCTAAAAGTCTCAATTCTTTAAGTGTTCTTATTCTTACCCCCCAACATATTTTCCATTAAAAACATTTGGAACAGATTCTAATTGCTTTAGCAGATTCTACTATTATGTTAAATAAATTATTGGGCCATACTATATTACATGATTGTACTAGTTTTCTATGGTTATTTTTAGCATTCAAGACCACTGCTTTCCCCCTTTGTCTTCTGGATTTCCTGTATGTTATTAGACTGTGGTGAGGTCAGGCATCAGAGGAAATAACAGCAGTGCTAACTCCTAGACCCAATGTTTTATGAATTACTGAGCATCAATGATGTAATGGTAATAAATCTAACCCAGTCTCAGTCTTGTGTCCTGTTGTAAATAAATGAAGTTAGCAAAGGTGTTATTTTATTCAAGAGCCTTCCTGATGAGAATGAAAATGCTTCCCCCAGGGGATTGTTTGTAAAATTGCTGCTATAATTAGGGTGCTGTTTAACAAGAGAAAGGTTCTCCAGTTTTCCTGGGGAACTTTCATGTCTGAGTCGAGGGTATCTTAGTTACAACACAAAAACGACTGCAAATTGGGGAAGCAACATATAGAAAAGACTTAGTCAAGTGGAGTTAACATATAAGCATATGGCCAAGATTTTCTAATTTCCCAAGTGATTTTGCATGCCCTTGAGTTGGGCACCCAGTTTAAGACTTGCTCAAGGGCCCTGATTTTCACCAAATACCTTCTGGGGCAATTTAAAATTCTGGTACTTGAAACTGTTAGTCACTTCTGAAAATTAAGGCTTATGTCTGCATTGCTTTTTAGCCTATCTGCTTTTCAATACCTACCATGGAGAAACCTCTAATATAAGCACACATCCTAACTAAAGGTTTCCAAAATCTGACTCTAAATGAGTGACAGAATAAGAGGCAAGCCCAGGAAGATATTATGAACTCTTTTCCCTAAAGTGAGACCGAGTGAGCATGCTTTCAGAGAATCCGTGCAAAGAAGGGACAGAGAAATACACCCACAGCAATTACTTTAAGAACTATTAAGCTTTGCTTTGTTTTCTCTAAGATACTGCAATCCATCTGCAACATCTCACTCAAAGAAGCCTGTGAAGTGTCAGGTCTAGCCCAGTGTTTGATACATATTCAAATTAAAAAAAAAAAAAAAAAAAAAAACAAAAACCCCCCAAAACCCAAAACCAAACCAAACCAAAAAAACGAAACAACAAACCACAAATATAAACAAGTTCTGGAGTACAGAAGCTGCAATTCTGATCCTTTGGGCAATTTTGCTTTTCCTGAGGAAAGGCTTAGATCTGAAACCTCTGCAGTAAGCACTTCTCTTCTCTCTTTGTTCCCTCCACTTGCTTTCAGTGTGACACCACCCAGCTCTTCAGCAGCCTCATTTTATTTTTCTTCATTAGCAAAAAATAATATCCTCAACATGTTAATAACTGGTATTGCATTAGAGAACAATGCATTTGGAAAGCTAACTTCTATTGTGCACATGGAGACATAACTAACAGTAGACATAATTATAACCTCTCTCTGTGACAAGTTGCAATTATTCCTCATAGCACTGTGTTTAAGAGCAATGCATTTCTCATGCAGGTTGGGGGGTTTATTAAAAAAGTCAAGAATGTTTGATATTCTTTTCCCAGTGCAACAAAAACTTTGCTGACATAGAAACAGATGGATTTAAGTGTTTTTGATTCAGGGTGACTGAAAAAAATACATTAAAATTCACTTCTTTATTCACTATCTTGCCTGCTTTTCTAGTACCCAGGAGCCCTCAGAAGGGGAAAGAATCAGCTATGCTGGCAAGAATATGTAATACACTCAGCTCATATGACTATATATGTACACTCCGAAACAGGAATGCAGATTGTCAGTGGGGCTAATCAGCATCCAACCAGATAACTCAATTACTGGTATCCATATTTTTGAAGAAGAAATGCTGCCTTTCATTTCGCAGAACGTTGGCTCAGAATCCTGGCTGTTTCATCCAGTAAGACCACAATGCAGCGTAGCGCAGTGTAGCGGTGTCCAGTAAAACGTAGATTGACTTTGTTGACTAAAGCAAACTGGTAAACACACCAGCCTCTCACAGGAAAGAAGTAGTCCTCCTTAAAGTTCTGTTGGTTTCTGGGATAATTTTCTGTAGCCAACTTTAATGGAACCCGAATGATAAATTTATTCAGCTTTTTTGAGAAAGAAAGATGGCATTCAGGTCCCACCACCAGATCCCAGCTGTGGTGTGGTGTGGTAATGGTCATGAACTGGATTAGGCAGGACCTGTCTGCGCACAGAGGAGGGTTAAAGACCATAACGATAAACCCTACAGACTGCAGCCAAGGACGATGCCATCCCAGGTGCAGTGTGATCCCTGAGACCTTTGTGCATATCTTCTCAGGCCCTGCTCTCAGAGCTTCAGCCTGGAGCCCACTGAAGTCAAAGAAAGATTCTCCTCAAGTTCAGTGAACACCAGAGGAATCTTTCTCATATCCCTTGCCATGTTTACATGTTAACTTGAGGTCACAGCAAATCCTTCCAAATGACTATGAATTAAAACAGTTGTTCTCCATCACCATCAATTTAAAAGGTTTAAACTGACGAATATACGACTTCTAAACTTGCATCCATACCCTCACCCTTCTGCTTTTTGTCATCATCAAAGTAATGGCAATAACTGGAAGAAAATCATGTGTGTTCTTAATCCATACAGATTACTTGTTTTAGAATATCTGACTGAAATGCAAGCTTCATTTGCATTTATGCAGATAAAATGTGAAATGTTTAACCTCACTTAGCAGTTGATCCTTGAAATGTATAATTACACACAAACACATACATGCACAAACAAAAATAATAAGACCTGAAATATTAATAATCTCACCTGCTGTGCCAAATCACCCTTTTAATTTGTCATTCATAAACAAAAGCACCTTTAGACAATGAGCTATCTCCTTGGCAATACTCGTGCAACCCTAGTGAAAGCCAATACAACTAAAGCAAAAAGTTGGTTTGAGAGATTATCAAGCAGGACAAATACCAGAAGGATCCATGTGTTTTTCACACATCCACAATATACATGCAATTTTTAAGTCATTGGGTTGCTTCTAAACCATCTTGTCTTAGCTTTCCAACAGGAGTGTTTCCTTACTGTAAGTTAGCCCTGGGCCCAGAAAAAATGATCCTAATTTGTAGGGAAAAAAACACATGCCTTTGTATTTATTTATTACAATCTTCTCAGACCATCTGCAAGATAATGCTGCTCAGCTTTCTGTCACCTTGGATGTAAACACTTCAGCAGGGGAAGGTGTTTGTGCTGTTTAAGGCACCTTCTGAACTCTGCTGAGCTTATCTTTTCTTTATAGATGAAACTTTGTTTACCTAAGATTTGAACGCTGATTACAGGCCCCTAGGAAATAGGAGTCAGTTTTCGAAACATGGTCAGCTATAATTGGTTCCTGTGGAAACATAAGTCCCTCGGAAAGGGAAGAACTCAGAGCTATCGCCTTGTAGGAAAAGTGACCAAACATCTGCAATGGTGCCGGAGTTTCCTCGCAGGAAAAGTCTCACAAGGGCTAGCGAGGTCTGCCGGTCCCACACTGCACGTTCAGAGATGCTCAGAAAAACTGTGGGAATGAAACGTGGCTTTCCCTTTCCTTTTCTTTTGTATGCAGGCATTAAAATTAACACTTACAAATGGAATCTGAAATATAATAGCCCAGCTGTCTTCCTGTTTCAGGAGGTGTTAGTGGTAGCAGAGAAGTCAAACTGCAGGACTGGCATTTTATTCTCCTATCAGTGACTTATCATCTGCTCAAAGCCCATTCAGCCTGTGGCACTCTCATCTTTCAATTCACTCTGAATTAAGGTCTCAAAAGACCAGAAGCAGCACATCATTTTTTCTATAGATTGAAGAAACAGGAATTTTAAAACCCCATTTCTGCCTGAAAATGTTTTATTTGCCAGTGTTGGAGATAAAATCTCATATTGTTGACTGAAGGCAACTAGAATAAGCCAGAACAACTTGTCTATTTACTTCAAGGACTTTTTGGAACTTTGTATAAAGCTGTTTTCACTGTTTCCTTCTGCATCTTTCCACTGAAAGAAATTCTGCAAACACTACCGCAGTACCTTGTTTTATAGATCAAGAACAAGATTTTAAAGTCACAACAGTTTTTTAAAATTTTATTTTATTTTTTAAGAAATGAGGTCAATGCCCAATAACAGTCAAAAAAGCAAATGTAATGTTAGGAGTTGGAAGGAAAGAAATAAAAAGGAAAATTAACAGCGTCTTTATGCCTCTATAAATGCATGGCACTCCTGCATTTTCAGTACTGCATAAAGTTACAGTCCTCTAATTCGAAAGCCTGCAGCACACTGGAAGACGTATGTAGAGAAAAAGACTGTTCTCAGTTTGTTCCAAAATAAGAAACTGGCAAGTAGAAGTTTTGAAACGAAATAAAGGGATGTTCCTTACATGTTGCAATTTGTAGGGCACGGGATGCTGTGGATACTTAAAAGATATATGAGCTCAAGAAACGTCAGTAACAATTCATCAAAATCCAGTCATTGAAAAGCATTAAACACAGAGATTCCATGCCTGGTTCAGGAAATCCCTGAACAACGAGTGCTGGAGCCTGGGAGACTCTATCACTAAGCACTGCTGCATGCTCGCCGCCTTATTCTCTTCCACTGGCACCCATTATGGGCCCTTGTGAGAACCAAGATACTGGCTAAATGAGCTTTTGGTCTGAACAGATTTGACTGTTCTTATGAAATGAGGCAGAGAGAAATTAGGTAATTTAGCCAGGAAACCTATGCCAAAGCAAAAAGCTAATGTTCTGGTTCCTGAGCCTTGTCCAGTGGCATAAACAGAAGTATATAGTCCTGCCTCAAACCCTGGTAAAGCTAATGGCAACAGAGCTTACTCAGCGCATGCAAAGCCATGCACAATGCGCCAAGCAAAACTGGTAAGGATCACTTGTGATGGGGAGAGTGCACCGGCCTTTGTGCCCAGTTAGCCTTTAGTCTCCCTATGATTCCCAAGGAATATCTCATTTGGTTTCCCAACACACTGACAGATTGCCATATGCATATAGCCACTTCTTTTTTATTCACTTGAATTTTACCAGAAGTAGCAGCAGAAGCAAAAAATCCCTCTCAGGGTTTTCCAGCTTTAAAGCAATCTAATATTAATTAGCTAAACGATCATATAAACAAAAAATAATAGGTCATTTAATTTAGAATAAAGATCAGATACTGCATGCCGTGAAATTTCAGAGAGAGATGTTTGTGGGTTTTTTAACTGACTTCTATGATTCTTATATAGTCAGTGGAGATTCACACAATATTATTCTAAAATGTTCCCATCACATCCAACACTTATTAAAATAATCTAATCTTTTAAAACATATTGGAGGGAAGAAGGGCTGATAGGTAATTATCTCTTTCCCTAAATTGTTCTTTGATTTGCTTTCAAGGTTCAAAGATCCAGCCAGTTTTTGTGTTAATAGCCAGCACTGATGTCACTGGGAGAAACAGAACGGAAGATAGAGGTGGAAGTTGAATTTGAAGATAAATTGAATAAAAACATTAGAAACTACTGGATAAGAAAAGCAAACAAGCATCCAACAAGTCCACCTCTGGTTTCATAACTCTTCCTTGTTTCTTGATGTATTCTAATATCCTTCCTTTCCCTTTTTAATCATGCAAACTTACAGCTGTCTTTTTAAATATTTTTATACTCAACTTCAAGTGCCTCACTTGATACCATATGTCACACATTTCCTCTTCTTTTTGGGAAATGGCTTCAGATAGAATGGTTTATCCTTATTTTCCTGCTGTCTGGATTTTGTCTCTTAGTATTCAGAAACCTCTTTCTATCTTTAATGTCATTCATTTTAAGTTGTTTCATCAAAATTTGCTCATAGGTTCGAACTTCAGCACCATTAATCTTCTTAACTAATATAAGTCAAAAACTCATTTATTACAAACTGTGCTACGATGCGGATACGTGCCTACACAGAGCAGCTAAAGGGAGCAGAAGATTCCTAGTAGAAAATTATTAAGTGTTAAGATGCAAATCAAAAATGAAGTGACAATAAGAGGATGTAAAATAGACCAGGCTTGCTGTGTCTTGCAATGTCTAGATGCTTTTTTCTTTCTGCTGCGCTCCTATCTTTGTACCACCTCTGCCTTGCCATCACAGTTTTCAGCCATTTATATAATTTTCATCATAGGCATTTGATCTACTCTTAGATGACAATGCCTACGGAAGAACGCTAAATGCTTCTAGTAGACCTACATGTCAAGAGTCTGAACATTAACATCTAAGTTCAACAGCATACCTAAGTCGTTATTTTTTCAGAGGGCTGCTGTGGTTTTAAGCTGGATAATAATTTGCCTCAAATCTTGCACAATTAAATTGTAGCTGAAATTTCATATTGCTTCCTGAGTTCCCTTCCTGGATTCAATTTGTATAATTTTATTCTTTCTATTTCAGAGAAATGTAAATCGATATGCAGGAACTTTTCTGAAATGCAGTCTTTCTGAGTGACTGCCTCATTTTATTGTATTATTTTTATCTCATGTTCCCGAACATCCCAGATACTATGATAGGTGTGAGACATAATCACTATTTCTGCAGATGCATTAACTGTCTACACTGACCAATGATCAGGCTGAGTAACTATTACAACTGACTGTGTTTTGGGTGATTTAAATCAGGTAAAGTAACTTTTACCCTCTGAAATTAGGTTCTAATCTAAGTCTGGAGGGAGTAAGGTAACTAATGCCAGGAAAGAGTAAAAAACCTAAATGTCTCACATCCTCCAGCAGCAACCTTCCCTGTTGTCATCTATTAATCTTTCTGTCTTTTTTCCCCCATTTTATGACTCAGTATTCCCTGACACTCTAAGAACCCCCAGATCTCTCTCCCTTTCCCCTTCAGAGTGTCCTGCCTATGGAGTGCCTGCGAAACTGAAAAACAGTTTGTCCTTTTGAAGCATCTAAATGCAGAAGGACTTCAGGTTTGGGTTTACTTTATGTCTGAGTCATCTCCCTGCAAGCTATAAAATAGTTTGCTTAAGTTCCTTCTGAATGAGGTTCTGAGACTGCTTTTCATAGAAGCACCTGAGCATGCACTGAAACGTATAGGTAATTAATGCTCAAATTTGACAGATTGGCACATAAAGCCTAATCCTAGCTCTACAGAAATCAACAAGCAGCCAGTCATCACAGTGCATCAGTGATTTGGCTTTAAAAACAGCTTCAGAAACAAATATGCAGTTCTCATGTTCTTTCCCTTTGTCTCAAATTGTTCACTGAAATCTCTTGAAAAATATTGCAACCTCATTTTAATGAAATCATTTGAAAATTTAGCTACTGCAACTAAACTCAGCATTAAGTTTCATTCCTTCCTCTATGTAATGATAGTGGCAGTTATTCATGCTTATTTTTATAGCTCTCCTCACCTCACCTCTTATCAGATGGCTACTACATTTAAAATCCTCCTTACAGGAGGCACTAACCTTCACATCCAAACTTTATTTCCCTGCTTAATATATTGGCTTCTACTACAACATCGCTTCTGCTCTTCAGCAAGTCCTTGGGTGAAATTTGTTTCAGCTTCTCACACTCTTTTTTTTCAAATTTTATTTCAGTCTTGTCAGCCTGGAGGAGTCCAAGTGACTTAGAAGTAGCATTCCCAAAAGAGAAAAAAGCAGGTAGGGAAGCCTGAACCACTTACTCATCGTGATTATCTGGCTACTGAAAGAAATACCTATGTGGAGGGGTTTTGTTTACTTTGGGGTTTTTTGGGGGGTAGAATATTAGAAAAAAAAGTCATTTTTCTAGAACTTAAGTTTTAAAAATAAGAATAAAAACCCACTTAATACTATGGTGTAGTTAATAGACACCAGTCTTGTCTGTAATGAATTTGGCCTGTAGTACATATTTTGGATTGACCAACACCAGAAATTTTGAAATAAGGTATGCTCATTTGAAATAAGTATTTCTTAGAAATTCTTAGAAGCCCTTGAAAAGAGAGAAGTCCATTGGGATGTATTACATCTTATTGTTAATATGAACACTTTCAATGTTTATTCTGAAGTACAATGTTCAACTACCTTTCTTTTTTTTTTTTTTTTTTTTACATTCAAGGCCTCGAGAAAGATCAAGGACACATGTTTTCTTTGTAAGTTTGGTTTTGTAGTTTTTACATATCCTTCCATCTATATTTTCCTCAAAGAAACTCAGAGACAATTACTATTAATGGCATTAAGATTTTTAGGCATACCATTGAAAACGAGCCTGAAGTTACTAAGCCTCATAAGCACACATGAATATGGTGCCTTTGATGTCTAATTTACATTCCGCTAGTTAGGTGTGGAAATATGAAAATGCAAATTCACGTGGCTAAATTTCAGGAATAGATTAAAACTGTTTTTCTAGTATCTGAAGTCCAAAACTAAAGACAGCACTTAAACTTGTTTTTAAATATGGTCCCTGTTAAGGTACAACATGTAACCATGTGATCTTAAATTCATAAAAGCTATCACAAACGTGGTATTTTCCTGACTCAAGACCAGGGAAAACTGGAAAGCCAACACTGAAAAAATATTTCTGCTCCAGTGCTCTTGCACTAATTTAAATCCTAGTTAACCCCAAAGGATATTACTTTTATCTCTTTGGGAAGTTTTAGAAGGGTTAAGCCTGGATTTGTTTCCAACCATACTGCTTGCTACACAGACAAACAAGTATGAAAGATGTTGTAGGTGTGAACTGAAAAAAACACCCCTGTTCTTTTTCTTGTTTTCCACCAAAGGAATAATTTTGCATGAGGATTTGATTCCTCTTACTCAGATGGCTAATGATGCTCATGAGAGTAAGTCATTGCTTCATATGAGTAAGCAGGCTTTTTTGTAAGTAACTGAAATCTCCAGCTTTTCTTACTTTTATTATCTGTGGTAAAGTATTCCCTTATTTATTATCTTTAATACCCCATGAAATCGACCGATTGTAAAAATAATATCTAAGTCATTTTGTTATCTAAACTACTTGCTGCAATGTCAGCTAAAATAAATCACATTTTAAGGGATTCTATATCATCCTTTACAAAAAAATAACAGACATTTTCCTTTATTTTCTTTTAGCTCTCTCTTTAAGGCTTTTATTTTGTGGTTCTGATATGTCAGTGTTTTTATAATGTCAGGAAAGTACCTTGAGTTAACAAATTTATTGTGCTATAATCTTTGCACAGAGAGATTTAGCATTTCTGTATTATCCATCCTTTACACTGTAGTCTTACTACCTCCCTTCAAGGTAATCCTTTTTACAGAGGGTCATGGCTTTTCAGTGTCTGCATGAAAACACATTTGCACAAAGAAATAAAAGCCAAATTCACAAACCTACAAATGACAAGCAGAAAGGGTTTGTATTCCAGCTTGCTTTCCTGCAAAATCCTTTGAAAGGCTAAACAGCCTTTTCAATGCAAGCACTAATCTGCAGACTTGCATCACCATGCTTGAATGTAATGAGATTCTAGTAAACACATGCACTCCATGTCGACACAGTGAGCTCAGTTTAAGGGTAGCTTATTTTCAGTTACTTTCAGGCAGCTTAAGACCAGACCTGAAATACTACTTTAACTGAAATGAGAATGCCTGTGCGGGGATTTGCACTTAGCGAGACATTCACAAGTTTGTTTATGGACAAGGCTTAAGTCATACATTTTCACAAGCAAAACTTCCACTGCCTTGTCCAAACTTTGCTTTTTTGGCTCCCTTTCTTCACTGAACTTAAACAAAGTCAGCTTCTCCATCGCTGTTCTATTTATTCCCACCAATCTTTAAGAGAATACATAAATCTTGTACTTGTGTCTGAACCATTTACTATTATATTATACCTGCTGGAAGAATCTTTGTGGCCTTGTTCAATGCTAAATGATGCCCAATCTTTCCATGCCCTAAATTCAGTATGAGTTTTGCAGCTTTTTTAGTTAGGAATCAAAATTCATGATCTAGACTAAACTCTACTAACTTCAAGGGGCTTGTTATTCAGTAAGTATTCTGGGAAAAGACCCTAGGTATAACAACAGTAGGTTGCTGATGACTTACACTTTCATTACTCCCACGCTTAAGTAATGAAACCAGATCCATGTTTCCTATAATGAAAGATGATGAAATGCATAAACAGAAAGGTTTGTTAAAACAGAATAAAATAAATTGTTATGCAGAAGAAGTAAATGAGGTTAAGCGCCTAAACCAGCAACAATAAATTGAATACGCCACCATGACTATTGTTGATATACCACCTTCATGACCACTGATGCTTAGCCAAACAGAACATCAAAACTGGATCAAGTAAAAGGAAAAAACAACAGCACTATTGCCCTGCAGTTTTCTGCTGTTTGACACATGGTTTGTATTGTAGATGCACTCATAACCCTTATGAAACCCTTTGCAAGCTTGTAAATAAATGTTAGCCACAGAAGGTAATGTTGATTTATACAAACAGCAAAATGCTTTCAGGTTTTCTGTTGGTTCTGTACTTCAAACAACCTGGAAGTATAGGATGAAATTATTAGAGAGTTACTGCTTTGAAAAAGTAATCAATGCCATTTGTTTTCTGATTACACGTTTACCAGTTCATAATTAAAAAAAATAAATCATACCTCAGGGCAAAAGAACTCATAGGAAGAGTCTTCCTCTCTTAGCCTGGTGGTTTGTTTTTTGTTTTTTTTTTCTAATCCCCCTTCAAAAGCTGATTCCAGGTTTGGAATCAGGCTGAACCAATCAGCATATATGTTTTTACTGTGCCCAAGGAGAAAAAGTCTGTACAATCTGAGAAGCTGCAGCTTAGGAAACTAACCAATTCTTGGAGAATCCCAGTATAAAGACTTTTTTGTTGTTGTTTTGTTTTTACGCTTAACATGTTATAAGTAAGCTTGGCCCTTATATGTGCAGAGAATCTTTGAAGATTATTCAGTGGATAGATAGCTCCATCACTGCTATTTAGCTGGTCTGGGAATTATTTTGGCCCGGAGACATGGGATCATTTTCACAGGTCAATGATTGAAGCTTCATCTTTCAAGAAATCTGAATTGCAGGGAGCAAAATCAATTAAGGCCCAACCACTTGGCCTGGACAGAAGCCTGAGGACTGGAGAAGAAACCACAACACTGGTGTCATCCTCAACCAAAATGTACAGCAACTTTGCATATCACCGATAAGATGGTGCCACCACTGCTAATTATCTCACTGGTCTAGAACCATCTATCATAGCATGAAAAAGGCAGATTTCTATCAAGAATTCTTCATCTTTCCTTTTTTTTCTGCCAGTACTTGTCCAGCTGTGTTGTGAGCAAAGTTTTCTGCAGCTCACAAAATCTGAGATTTTTTTTTTTTTTCCTGTTTTGCCAAAAGACATGACCAGGCAACACATTCAAATAAGGGTAAACTCCAGGTATGTGAGTAATGTCATTGCCTAGAGCAAGGCCAATGTTTCAGGAGGACAGCAGAGATCTGAACTTTACACCTCCTTGCTTACATATGAAAAGGTCTCAGATGAATGATCTATTTATCTAGCGGATTGTTTCTCTTTAAACACAGAAAAAAGCAGAATGGGCTATGTATTTGTCATTGCCAGCTGTATAATTCTAGGATATTACTTTTTCAAATAAAAATCTATGAAATGATAATTCAATCCAGCATGGAAATTATGGGGTAAAAATAAATTTCTCTCATGTCTGTAATGCTCTGTCACTGGTGTTGCCTATGTTGCATTCCCACTCAAATGGGTGATGAGAAATGTTTATATCCAGATCAAGCCGCTTGCTCAACTTTCCTGGTGTGGTTTATATTAAATACAGAAGAAGGCAGCAAGCTAGTAATCCCTGAAAGCATCCTCCCGATGAGTCAGACTGAGCTGCTAGCAAAAATCTAGTCATTCCTTAACAGGCTTTTAACTCCATGTAGTGCAGAAGTGTGAAAAAGATCAAGTGAATTTTAATACTTCTCTCATTCTGAATGGTGCTACTTGAGCTTTCCACTCCCACAGCACGTGGAACACGACCGTGATAATTTTGACATTCCATTTCCCTTCAGCTATTTTGTCACTGTTCTTTTTAACCCTATAGCACGAGCCTTATTTTACATACAGAACAAACACGATCATTTTATGTTTAAAAACAAATGGCCATATCTTGAAGTTCTCACCTTTCTGCCACCAATCATTTTATACGTTTTATATGCCTGATACTCTGTACATAGAATAGATTACTACAAGGCTGATATTTAATTTGCTTAATTAATGTCATTGTAAAGGCATGTTTGAAGCCACATTACTGAAGGATTCCTCCAAGGTAACCATTTAACAGCTAAGTAACCTTTAATTACTTTGCTGTAATGATACACATCTAAGACAGATATTGTTATACTCTGACATCCATCCGAGCACTTTAACCTAAAGGTAGTTATCAGCACGCCCATGCAAGATTCATTATGGATCATATTTCATTAATGGAGAGTATTGTGTTCTCATCTGATTATGTACTTGTGAACGTTTATTAACATATCTCCCTGAGTGTGACCATGTTGCAGCTCAGAGGAATCCATAGATTTTCATTAATCCATAGAATTTCTTAGCTAAAATAATACAATCACACAAGAGAAAAGTTATATGACAGCTCTTCTGGAACCGTTCGATATAGACACTGAATAGGAGAAGAGTTGCTTAGGGCTGGGCAATGTATATAATTATGATTAGCCATGCAATATTTGGAAACAAACTAATTAAAATGCAATTTAATGCTGCACTGCAAGAATCACTAGTTGTTGTTTCTATCTCTACAGGTGAGAAGACAGTCCAGACTTGCAGAGGACTGCAAACGTACACAAATTAATAGATTAGATGGCATAGCAAGTCACTGCTAATTCTGATAGGCATGAATTCCTCATGATACATTTATTCCTTCTGCACAACACCTCTTTTTAGCTAAGTTTTCCAGTGGTGACTGGTTTTTCATCCAATGTGTTTCTCACATTTTTTTTCTGACTCACTGAGCTAAAGAAAAACCACATTTTTAAAAACAAAGTTTCCTGCTGGGAATAAATAAAAATAACCATATGTGAATTGTCTACAGCAAATCATACAGAAGCTGAAGAGAAAGAAAAAAGCAGGTATCAGCTCATCTTCCCTTGAGTTCCCAAGTAATGGTGGAAAGTTACTCACCATTTCCAATTATATGAGTTACTTAGGAAATAACTAATTTACTCAAAGTCCACAGAGGCATGAACAAGTCAAGAGGCATGGATTTCATCTAAGTCAGGTCATAGTCACTAAATTATTCGTCTTACATAAATGAGGGAGAGGTGAAGGAAGGAACAGAAGGGCACAGAACATTTCTCTCACAGGAACGGTATTTGAGGGAAGATACAGAGATTCTCCACGGTTTACGCTCAGAAGCATAAAGAGGAGCCGGCACATTTCCCAACAGACTTACCGAGCGCCACAAACAGAAAGCAAGTTGTTACAAACGATGTAAGCTAGAACTGAGAATGAATGGAAGACTAAATATTTTTTTTTCCCCCAACTCACTTCTAGTGGTTTTATTAGATTTTGAGGACAGGAAGAGTTGCTGTGATCACTTAGTCTGATTTCCAGCATCACACAAGCAGTAGGCATATGGGACAAGCACAAATATTTAAAACACTGCCTGTTTCAGCACTATTCTTAATCTGCCACAGTCTTTTAACAGTAAATTGATTAACTCTTCATGGCAAAAGAGAGACGAACTAATGTATAAAACAGATAATTAAGCCTATGCACCGCTTTCATCTCTGTTATTTTTAGATAATTTTATGCACAAAATACAGTCTTTGTCTAAGCTATGACCCATTCCTAAACCAGAATTTTCTTGCTGCTGACAGGTACTACTGAAGCAATCAAGCTTACATTGCTCTATTGTGTCTCTATTCACATTAAAATATTTTTTAAAGAAGGATCAAGGATTTTCTCTCCTGTAAGACCTTCAAGATCCTGAAATACCTGGTTGTTAATCTATCAGTGTCATCTTATGCCAGCAGAAGATGTGATGCAAAAAGATGAAAGGTTGTATACTGATAAGAAACATTTTCTTTATCTTTTATAAAGGTATTCATCAAAGTTAGAAAGTGACACAATGGTCAAACTGTATCTGCTCTTGTTTTGCAGAGATCCTTCCTCTTGTAGCCATCTTCTCTGTGTGTATGGCATAGATGGGATTCATTCCTACTCGCTTTCTTACACAGCTCAGTAACCTCTCTCCATAAGAAGGAAAGTACTAATCAATAATCAAAACATCAATATTTAGCATTATTTTCTTACTGAACTATGGAATAGTAGAATTTCATGATTTGAACCAAGTTAGTAACAAATTTGAGACACTGTATAACACCAGGCAGGGAAGAAACTCAGTTTCAAAATCTTGTAAAGGCAAGGAGGCATCTGGAAAGTATTATGAAAGCTCTTTCACATAAATATGAGTCTGTGCATAAAAATGGGGATGGTCAAGATAGCAGAAGTACAATTATTTCCTGTTCCATCAGGCAACTGTTGCAGATACTTAGGTACTGCTGTTTACTCACAGAAATAGTAGTTTCACCTGCAGTTGCTCTGCATTTTATCAAAGGAGAAATAAGATTTAATCATTGTGAAGAAGCCAGTTTTGTCATGCCAAACGCAGCTGTTGAAAGGATGAGATGTATAAGGAGCTTGGAAACACACCGAAGAGGCCTTCCATTGTGGAAAGTGACTTTTTTCTTTCCTGAATCTGATAGATTGCTTTTAAATCCACAAGTGTTCTCATCTTTCCTTTGGGGAAATGCCCCTCTTCTGGGAATCTTGAATGAATAAGACTCTTACTGCCAGAAGCAACATCAAGAGGAGGTTTTGAGGAGAAGCTCAGGCGTGAGCAGCTTGGACCACGGCTGTACGCAGCCTCCCTTGGGCCCCCTCCTGGGACAACCTGCAAGCCAGTCACCATGCTGACGTACCACGAAGCTCCCACAATGTAAACTTGCAGAAACTATAAATATTAGGTTGGTCTGGAAGCGTGGAAAGAGGCAGTGATTTCAGACTCGCATGTAACTTCCAAGAGTTAAATATATCCTACAGCCTTTAAAAACTAGGCTTGAAAAGCACTTCAAAACACACCAGCTCTCATAAAACTTTAGATAAAGACAAATGAAGTTAGTGGAAATCAGTAGGTTCTCGGTTAGGTCTTTCTGTCTGAATATTTAGTATCACTGGTTAGTTTGCTGTTCTGCATTTCACAGCCCCGTAGCCTGTATGTGGTGCAAGACCCACAGCTAAAACCTGCTGTGTCATGACCTCAGTTGTTTAAAGACTATTTAGCAAGATGTTTGTACTGAGCTACAAACAAAATACAGTCAATTCCTTCAGCAGCAGCAATGACACTTAAAATGTGAGTCTTTATGAAGTCAGCCCCTGTCAACTGGAGCCTTGTGACGTGGGTCCCACAATGAATAATATTGCTTTGATGTTAAGCTATCCAAATGTGAGCTTGGTAACTCCTTCTTTCAGTTTTGCTTCCTCCTGCACCTCTAAATCAAGAAATAATCCTATTTATAAGTAATTTCCTCAATTAAGTCAGTCTATACTATAGGCTGGCTTTCCACTGTTTTTATTACACTGGTTTCCCAACAGATGGTGGTTTGTTATTTTATTTTTTTATTTTTTTCCCCCCATGTTGGTCGAGAGATCAAAGGATTCAGCCATACTTGTCTTTTGTTTTGGGAGGTGTGTGGATGAAATTTTGCATATGTTGCATGATTGTGAAGTTAGGCTAATGTTTTCAATTGTTACTCTAACAAGAGGCAAATGTTGAACTTCTGTGCTACTAGAAACAGTATGGGCTCTGTTGATGAACGAACATAATATTCCCACCCAGAAAATTGGATCAACATCTTAATATGATTGCCTTCTCTCTTAAAAGTACAATCAAGTCTGTAATGAATTAGGAAAACTGTTTCATCTCATGGTAAAGTAAGGTAATCATGTGCCAGTGGGAATATTTACATTGTGGAGATAAATAATTCATCATAACATCCTTTAATTGATAGGAGAAATAATGAACATCCAAATGAAAACAGTGGGTGTATTTTCAGCTCCTCTGGTAACCATCACTAAAATTAATTTTCTTAAAGCAGTCATAACACTCTGAGTCACCATTCTAACAATGCTAGAGCTTCCTGTTTTTTCTGTGACCATACAAATGAAGAGTGAACCTGAGCCTTAGTTACACCAGTATAAGTCCTAGAGAACTTCACTGAAGACAACTAGTACTAGGAAAAATCACCTCACATTTAAAACAAGGAGAAAAAAAAAAAAGAAAAAAAAAAGAAAGAAAGAAAGAAAGAAATTAAACCCAGATCTTAGAGTATCTTTAACTGGAATCATTTGTTATCTGAGTATATTCAAAGCTACCCATGGTTTTAAGACATGGACTCACAAAGCAAGACATTGCTTGGGGTGTAAGTGAAAATCCACTCAACAGCTCTGCATGTCTGCATGTGCATGCTCCACTCTGCAAATTTACTTCCATGGAGGTCTCTTTCTATCTCACTCTTTTTTTTTTCTTTTTTTTTTCCCTCCCCTCCAGCAGCATAAACAAAAGTTTTCCCACAGTTCTGAGACTCAATTCTTTGAACCTAATGAATATGTCGACTGGCTTTAGCTTCTTATTCATGGAAGTCATTCAGCTGTGGCATACTGTATACAGTTCTCCACTGTAATCAACCAGCATTTCTCAGCCACAGAAGGCAAAAGCCATGTATGGTGACAGGACAATGGTTTTCTCAGTTATCTCAGTGGAAGCATGCTAGCGCAGATTCCTCTCATTAGAAGGCAGGGGTTCCAATTTGACACTGTCATTCACACTAGACTCTTTTTGCACTGAGAATATCTAAAAAACATTATATCTGTGCTAACAGTTACTTTGTGTGAGCAGTTTTTTTCAACACCGGAGAAGAATATGCAGGATCTTGCTACTTACCAAGCTTTTTGTGCCATTGCATGTCTCTTGCGGTCAGACCAGATCCTCAAAAACACCAAGACTCTCTACAGACCATATCCTCACCAGTTGTCTCCCATCTCAGGGAAGTTTTCAATTAAAACCAAACTGTACAGTGGTGGAACTCCACCTGTGGAGTGACTTTCATTTCCATTTCCTTTAAAATGTATGTATAAAGTCATAGTAAAGTAGTAAGGTTCTAGAGTTTTGGGTTTTTTGGGGAGGTTTTTTTGGTTTGTTTGTTTTGGTTTGGTTTTGTTTTTTGTTTTTTTTTTTTTTTTTTTTTACTTAAGGACAAATCTGGAGGTCTGCCATAGCAATTTTGATATATTTATCGAGTCCTAAACAAAAGTTAGTTACTGAACAGCTGAACTGATCAGACTTGAATAAAAACAGGAGTTTCATTAGTGGTTTCTGCTGTGCAACAAATGTCCCTTGTGGTTGTAAATTCCATGTCTTTGTCCTGCTTCTCATCATATCTTACACCTCTCCTTTGTATGACTTATTAAAGAACTGTGCTTCCATTTTGTCTAAATCGTTTAAGTCTGTAGGCTGATGAATAAAAGTGGAGAAATAAAACAGCCAACCACACCATTTTCACTTGTGATAGTTTAAAACTTCATTTCATTTACTGCATGTAAATGCTCAACTTGTAAATCTCCAAGTGAACCCCAGACGTAATTACTGACTTTCTGTCACTGTAGACATACATAGATTCCAAATTGCTTAGGTGCAATTATGAAATACGGAAGGGCAGGACTAAATTCATTACATGACAGCTGAAAACCTAAGATGTTCACATTTCCTGTCAACGTTTAAAGTATGACCCCTTTACTAAATACTTTCCCCCCAAAAATGATATTTGTACTGCATCTGAATTTTAAGATATTAAGCCGGAATCTTTGCAGGCATATGATTTGGAATAGTCCTATTCTTACAAACACACCTTTACACTAGTAAATGGAAGATCAAATGGATCAGCTAGTTGTCAAATATTCAGCTGTCATATAGGCACATCCTTCTTAATTGAATATGTCAGGGTAATAAACACTAGCTACAGATTTAAATTGTTATACCTCTAACTGTGTGGTTTACATCAAAAGTTTAGTATGCATTATAATTTTTATTAGGAAATTGATTCTTATCTTGTTAAAATAAGATACATGGAAAAATAATCTCTTTCAAAATCTTTCTCTTCAGTGTCTCAGTTTGCTGAGGATGAAATAGCCGTAGCAGCTGTGCAGACTTTCCCAGCAGTGAGGGGTAGGAAAGATGTCAGCCATTTCTGCCATGTGTGCTATTCAGCTGAGAGAAGTTTGCCTCATAAATTAAACTATTCCGACAGCTAAATTATCACATAAAGCCTAATAGTCCTACTTTAAAGGATCTACTCTGGAAATTAAATTTTATTGGAGTTATATTTTGCTTGGGAATGACAGGATGAAGTTTTGAAAAATCGGAGTTTTCCCAGTTTAACTTCTTTTTTAGCTGACCAAGTGTTCAAAATCCAGCTAAAATCAAAGGAGACCTGTGGTGCATTCAAAGACAGGCCTTCATACATACATTAACATGATTAATATTTGTTTACAAAGGAGTTTATGGAGTTTTTCAAAAAGCCTGTTAAATGGGAATTGAGTTACCTTTTTATGGTGACCTTCTGCAACTTTATCACAGGGTAATGCCACATAACAAGAGCTGCCATTTGGGACACAGTGCTCAGCCTGTACGATATGCATGTTTCTGCATCACGGTCCTTAAAAATGTGTAAAGCTTCCAACAACACATCTTGGTTTCCTTACAGAAATATTTGTCAGACCTTACCAGAATAACCAGTTTGCTTAGGTTGTCTTATGAGAAAGGACTGTCATGTTCTCTGTCCCTTCCCTGTACATCTCTTGTAAATATTGTCTTCAGGTCATTGGAAAGTTCTCATAGCATATCCCTTCCCAACCAATGGCATAGTGAATTACAGCTTGGAAAAAGAATTATAAGCTATATACAGCTACATATAATTGTATATAATACTATATAATTCCAAAATGCTGGGAAGGTTATAGCTGTGCCAAGATTTATTCTTTTAACAAGTGGAGGTAAATTGTACATGTGTGAAAAGCCTGATTTTAAGCAAACAGTTTTCATGCAGGGTAGCCTAAGGGACTGGAAATCGATGTCATGTGAAGCAGCAGAAGTGATGGTTTGCAGACCCAACAGCCTTCAGAGGAATCAAACCCATTTATTTTGCAATTTTGGCCACTGGCCCTGTGAGATGCCTTGACAGATGTGTGCCTAACACCAACTATCCTGTTACTTGCCGTCCATCCTCCGCAGACAGGAACGTCAGTACAGCAAAAAGGCCCAGGACCTGGGATTTCCCCATATCACAGAAATCATTATCTTGCTTTTTATGGAAAAGGGTGAAGTATATCAGCCTTTAAACATCTAAGAAATGCTTTCTTTTACTTATACAGCACAGAAGCTAGTGATCTGGCTTTTCGGCTCTGTTTTCATGTACTATAGTAACAGGATACTAGTGGTCTGAAAGGTTAAAGCATCACTGAACTAAAATAGGCTGTTACAATCTCTAAACTAGATTTTCCATCATCCGCATTTCTCAGTGATTATAGCAATGCTTAGAACTAGTGTGGCACAAACAATAGCTCTATCACACAACTGTTATATCACAAATGAGAAAAATCTTTTAACCATACCCTTTTCCTTCATTATTTTCTCTATGTATTTGGTAAGCATATCAACGCCATATAAAGGTATAATTAATTAGATGGAAAGAAAATTAGCCTGAGGTGATTCTTAACTTAAGAAATCATTTGCTCAAATGTTTCATTTAAAAACCACAGGTCAGAATCTCAACTGATGTAAACTGACACAGCTCTGCTGTCTTCAATGACGTTAGGCACATTTAAGCCACATCTGCTACTACTGAAGTCAATGTTTCGCCCTGAATTTTATATTAGATAATGAAACACAACATGTTTTCTACCAGCAGTAGCGCTGGTCATTCAGGTAATGTGTTCCTTCAAAGTCATTCTCTTAGAAAAAACTGCTCTTCCATCACTATATACATATATACAATGCATACAGGTATATATACAGACAAAAAAGACAGATGCATAAACGTATCAGAACAGGATGTGCATTACTTACAAAATGCACTCTAGACCTCTTCTAATGTGAAGTACAGAAAGAGGGGAAGAAAAAAAAGAAAGTGGAAAGTATAATTCAGCAAAATTTTATGAGTTGAACCAAAGATTTTTAAAATACACAGAGTCCGGAAAAAGCAAATATGTTACAGGTGGTAGCGTTATATAACTTCATATGCAATAACTTAATGTTTTATGTACATCATAAATCTGAACTAAATTTAGAGCTTCTTTATTGATTAAGAATGAGAAATAACCTGCAAGTAAAGTGATCCCAGACCTTTTAAGTTCATACAGTTAAAAATGAGTTTTAATCTGTTAGACAATGACAAGAAATTTGGAATTAGGAGACAATAAAAGAAGCCGTGTTGGTTCTTCAGACAGCATCTATTGATTTACCTCTGTTGAAGAAACCCTAATGTATTCCTGCTGAGGATCTGGCAAACCGTTTTGTACAGCTCTGGCAATGCCTGAGCGTGTAACGAATAAAAAAAAATTAAAAAAAAAAACCAAGAAGGTTCTGTAGGGCATTCTCTATACCTCCACCTGTATGTAAGGGTTAAGCAAATGGAAAATCCTGGTCTTTCCTAAACAGGAGTGTTCCCTGCTGGCTCACAGAAACTGCCCCAAAGGGAGCCCTGGGGAAAGGGAGCAGGGCTCCCCCCCTGCTCTGGCATGCACAGGCAGGTGTATTCCGCATCCTGTTGTGATTTCCTAGTGGGTTTAACGCACCCCTGTGCCTCCCTGCTGCTGGGTTTGTTTGTTTCAGGCACAGATCTGACCAGTGTAATTGTGTAACTGTTAAGCACAGCATTCCCACACATCCAAGCCTGTTTCCTCAGAAGTCAGTAGGAGCAGAACAGGGCTTTGCTAATTACTTTCTTGTTTTGTCTGGTAATTGGTTTCTTGTCTTATATTGCATTATGTGGAGGGAATGCCACATATTGCCTAACCCCGTATACCTGAAGTTGGTGTAGGTGAGGTCATCTTGCCTACACTTATGCACGTACAATATGGATGTCTGCATATGAGCCGGTTTGCCCCATTCAGTGAAAGTACACATATAGCCTCCCCAATGGATGATCTCCAGCTTTAAATTAGGCTCTCCTCAGGTATATTCTGTGTATACACATGCTACGTTCTCTCCAGATATGTTCTTTCCTGCTTACTCATGGCTTACGTGCTTAAAGTCTATTCAAACGTTAACTTTATTCTTCTCTCTAAATACTGTGGTTATTCACTTACACATCTGGAATGGATTTAAGTGAAGATTAGTCTGCTTTACTCTTTAGATTGTAGTGTAATTCACAACATATTAGGTTGTATACATTTGCGCAGATCATTTTTAATCAGATGCACAGCATGCTGTTCATATTCTTTTACCTTTTTATTATTATTTCTGATACTGTACTTCATCAAACTCAATTAGATCTGCCTAGTTTCATCACTAGAAATGGTTTTCTTCAAGTATGGAACGGGGCTGCGATACGCTGGTTCATATCGAAGAGATATTCAACAGATACAACAATTCATATTTATGACTGTCACAGAAAGTAATTTATTTCCTTTCCCCATCATAAAAACTGGGCCATATCCCAGCCTCCTGCAGCTTACTCCAATTGCTTCCAGTGACTCCTGTACCGCTTGCCACTCTTTTTTTAAATTTCACTCCTCTATCCTCTTTAGTTTGGCGCACACTAATTTCCTCTCCTCCATCGGACCCAGGCAGGTGGATTATATTCAGAGCTCACGTAAACAAGCAATCTTATCAGACAATAGGTACATTCCCTGACTATTTCGCTAATCAGTTCACATTTACCTCTCCAAGAGCTTGAAAAATAAATAAGCAGATGGCAAAGCCAGTTAATTTTCCTCAAGTGTTGTGGCAGAAAATGAATCTTCAGGAAATGTTTTAAATGGCATTTTTCTTTTTTAATTCAAAAGCAATCGCTTGCCTTTGCTGACACTTTTAACTACTTTTAGTATGCTGGGGAGGTAGACACTGTACATGACACAGAAGTAGTGGCCCTTTGACACGTCCAGCACTGCTGTCTGACATGACAACGTAAACCATCTGGCTCTCACAGATGCAGGGAGCAGGGGTATGGGGGTTAATATTGTATATCCCCCCGCCCCCATCCCCCACCATTTGTGGTGTTTCTAATAGCTACTGTCAATCAAGCACCCTCCTCTTCCCCATCTGAGGAAGGAGATGCACATTTGAAATTCCTGCCTAGGTGATACAGGAAAGGAAGAAGCAGGCTGTAGCTGAGAGACAGAGGGAGACCAGATTATTTTTCATTGCAAACTTAATAAATTCATTTATTCTTCTGAATTTCAGCTTTGCAAGGGACAGGACCCAGGCAGACTGGCAAAGCCTGAGAAGAGGTGGGTGCTCCTGCCTCCTGCCTGCCCCACTTTCCCTCTGCATGGACAGACCTGGGCTGAGAAGGCAGCGACCCCTCCTGCACACCTGCCCAGAGGACACAGAAACTTGTGCCATCAGAAGGGCAGGTGAAGATGATTTCACTCATAGCTTAAGTATGAAAAGGAAGTCAAAAGCTAGCAGTGTCTGAGGCAGCTCAGATAAACATACTCCTGCCTTCCCTGGTTTGCAAAGGCGAAATGAAGGGTCATGAGAATGATTCAGGCACAGGGGGACTTACAAACTTACTGCATAAATGACCAAAGAAAAGCAACAATTTAGATTCTGTTTATAGTTAGGAACCGCTAAAAAGAAGCTAAAACAAACATCCTCTTCTAGGTCCAGTGCCAAACACAGCATTGACTGAAGGCTCTCAAAATCCAGAATGTTAAACCAAGGTTGGATCTGGCCAGTCATCTCTGCTCATCCTTTCTATAAATCCTGAAGTGTGTGTTAGTTTTATGGCACAGTCATAAACCAGCCAAATGTAGAAGTAAATGACCTCATACCAGCTATCTCTCTGCAGATAGATTCACTTGGCAGATAGCCAGGAATTGATTGACACACATCTTACGGAACTAGAGTTAATTAATATGTCTACCAATTCCCAAATGGATCTCAGGAAGCAGAGAATCTGTTTAATGCAGTAAGCAATGACATACTGTGTGTGGTCAAGAGACAATCACTAATTGCCAAGAATGCATTCTGGAATAAAGCATTAAAGGGGGGGGGGGGGCGGGGGGGAACACCTTTCCACTTTGCAGCTCCTTTATCTGTTCACAACCTTATGCTTCGAACATTTTAAAGACTTATGTTTCAAATATCAAAAGACATTTTTATAGGGAAAAATGGTTCCCAGACTACAAAGTCAACACTCAAAAGGTCTGTTAATTTTTCTACAAGAAGAGATTCTGATTTTTAAATAACCGAGTCCTCATTCATTTAACAATGAAGTCTTTATTTTCAGGGAAATCTGCAAACCTGAATTGCAAAACCATAAGGTAACTTGAAAGGGCTGTTCTTCGAAGATCACAGAAGCTGTAATGCAACTATGGATTCACCAGTAACACATATCCATAAAGCAGTCCATCGAGCAATATTGGGTAAGCCAGGGTGAAAACAAAGTAAAGTGGACTAATTTATATTACACACTCATCTTAACAGGAAAAGATTGGCTTTTCTGCAGAGAAAGAGTATTAAAATGGAGCACAGAGACATTCTAATCAAATCTTCAGCCAGAAAAACTTGCATAGTCCTGTTGCTTTCTGTCCGTGATACTGTTTCTCACCAGGGAAGACCATGTTTATCTATTTATTATGATGGTCACTGACAAAACAGTACAAAAGCTACTGCAAGATTTCTGAAACACTAAGCAAAAATCAGCAAGCTACAGATTTTTTAAAAAAAAATATGAGGGAAAAGAGAGAAAAAAAGTGATTTATTTCTCACTAAAAAACAAGGAAACAAAACCTAGGTCACATATGAAAACCCGTCAGTGTGTTAGGACAAATCTGAGAAGTGGGATTTATGAATGTGTGATGCTATTTTAATTCCCAGCTGGGAGAAAGCTGCTGTGGTGCCAAACTGTACGGACTGGTAGGAGACTAAAGGACAGAGCTGGGCCCAGAATAAAACACACAGGCTGAACTACCCCTCTTATAACTGGTATACATCCCAACCAAACAAAAAGACGGTGCCATTCATATCATGAGCCAGGTAGAATGGGCTTACTCGTATTTATTTAAGCCCCTGGGGGAAAAGATGCTGTGCAGGGGAGAAAAGGACAGATTCTGCTGTGATTTATCAATCAGCACGTCAGCACCTGATGCAGGAGCAGGTCTTACCGGATCTGTTCACCAAGCCACAGAAACCTGGAAGAGCACATTTTGGCAGGACGAGATCATGGCTAAACACCAATAAGGATTAAAAAGAGGAAAAGGAAAAATACTGTTTTAAGATAGTTTACCTCAGGATGGCTTCCAACTTCAACATAGGTGCAGACTGGATGAAAAGCTCCTGTTCCACAAGCATACAAGTGGGTTTGGTTGTAAGCCTTAAGCACCTTGATGAAATTAGCACATTCTCTCTGCAAAGAAAAGGGAGGGAAAAAAATGTATCCACAGAGTTAATTCAGTGATTACGACTAAGGGGAGCTCTTCCATGTTAGGGATATATGGCTAAATGAACAGGTTTTAAAAGTGTGATCATTTCATGCTGTTTAAAGCTTGTTTACTGCTAAGCATTTAATAAATAGCCTGATTTAGGTTCTCATTTAAATATCTTTGGTTGGCATTTAATTAAGCATCCACCCCTGAAGAAAAGATTACACACAAAAAAAATTTCCTAATTCTTGTCTCAAACATGCTTCATCTTTGTAATTTATGCTATTGCCATGTTTGTAAGACAAAACCCATTTATAGAAATGTGTCAGAATGAAATAATGAAGAAAAATGGACCAACTGTTTGCTTGTATTCAATTAAGTAACAGTTAGAAAAAAGATGGGCCAGATGGAAGGAGTTGATGAAAAACAAATCATTGATATAACATTTCTAACAATAATATGAATGTTGCCTCACCCCCAACTGCCCGTGTTCAGGGGCCAGTTTTACAAGGATGTATACATGTGTACAAAGCTTTAGTGCAATTATTGGCAGCCCCTAGAATATAACTTACAAGACTTGAACTTAACCTTTTCTACCTAAGTAAATTACCCATCGTGAGTCATTCCAGTTCTCAGTGATTAAAAACTTAATAGCAACACTAACAATCCCTAGTACAAACATTATCTGTTATCTGTTAACAAAAATGTCATTATAAATGCCTAATGTTATTAAAATGGAAATGTGTAACCTAATAGTCAAGATGTCAACTTCTTCCATTTATTTCATAGTTTTGTTTTAATCGGGTCTAACCAAATGATGAAAATGCCTGTAAATCAGTCTACTGACACAATTAGAAAAAATGGATTTCAAATAGGAGAACAGTAAGAACACTGAAATAAAATAACCATGTCCAGAAAAGTTTGTGTTTAAAATGAAGGGGACTTTTCTATGCATATTTGATGACTTTTTTTGGTACAGCACTCAGCTGTACCTCTCCACGTGGACCAGGGCCCATAGAAACACCACCTGAGCTACCACCTCCAGAGAAATCTCATTAACTGGCATCACTCATCTCTGTAACTTGCTTGCTAATTAAACCAGATACTCTGAAACACAAATTAATGGCTCTGCTAGGAGAATGCATGTGCAATCTGAGGCATGCCTTAGGCCACCACAGGGAAAATCAACGAACTTACACAGATAAAATACCGATTCCCTGCCTTACACAAAGGACTGTACTGAAATGACATCGCTCTTCCAATTTTATTGTTTATCTGCATAACAGATAATGATAATGTATTAAAAGGAGCACCCAGAGAAAAGTATACTGAATCTTACTATGTCCTTGGCTTACTGCTGATAATTTATGTTATCTTTCCAACTGAGATGGAAGAGAAAAGAGAGATAGTTACGGTAATCCAACAGGAAATTGAAAGAAATAGAGATGGATGTTGCTAGGGGTCTCTCTTAATTCTTTCCATTCTGACCTTTCTTAATAAAAACACACACGATTTCTGGTACAGATGTATTCTTCCTCCCACACATACATAAACGTGAACACACATTTATTATATGTATATGTACATGTATCTACGGACTGCTCTTCACTGTCACAGTAGCAGAGTACTAAAGCAAATACCTGGTATAAATCACCAAAATTATAAAGTAGATTTCGATATTTTTCTTAATGCTGTTGTCCTTTTTCCTTTTAATAAAAGAAATATGCAAAAACCATGAAAGTGTTTTAGTATTTCAATGCTTGCAAGAGTAAAAATGGGCAAACACCACAAATTCATGTGACACTAAATATTAACAAAATTGAAATAGATCCTTTCTTAAATTCTGATATTCTGTGTTACAGATGAGAATCTGACTTTGGCTGTATAATTTGAAACTGACCAGTGATCTGTGCACTATTAAATAATTCAGAATTTTCTCATTTAGAGTTGTATCTGGCCAAATTCAATCGCACCACTGTTCAGCAGGACTGTGTTTTGCCCTGTCTGGTTTGATGTACCATAATTTCAGAAATGTCTTTGTGGTCTGCTACTATGCTTTATTAAAGCTTTAAAAAATTGCCTACCTGAAGAACTTGAAATGTTAGAGGCCAGTGGACACATACCTTTGCAAAATGCTGTGAGTACATGAGCTAGACCCACAGCCAGTGTGAATCAACACAGACTGAGCTGATTTCAGAGGAGCTATTCTGATTTACAGCAACGCGCCACCTGTGACTCTATATGCACTTACGCACTTGCTAAATACTGTTCAGCTGCTTATCTGTAATGTACAGCAAGAGGGTATTAGATAGCTAATACTTTAAAGGTGAGGTGGAAAACCCTGCTTAGTTTAGGGACAGAGTCTTTGATTTCTATGGATAGAAATTAAGAAAAATTCATCAGCTTCACTGAATTATTCTAATTTAGCCTATGGGAGTGAGGGGTGGGGGCAATTAACTCTATCATAGCTATATTTGTGCTTGAAGTGTTCAGAATTGAGAGTAGTGTAAATGTGTTAATAGCAATAAAGTTACTCTGGATTTATAATACATTTCCAAAAGCAGATTTGGCTTATTCACCCCTGCTTTTAAGCTCTCCTTCATTCCTGTGCAACATATTTTTTACCATAGCTGCCTGAGAAAAACACAACCTAGTTAAACAATGAGGAAGGTAAATACCTACAGCAATAAACTTTTGACTCTGACAAATAAATGTACATAACATTTAAAGTTTCTGGTCCAGTTCAGACTGCTTCCCTGTGTTTTATAGCTATATAAAGGAACCATTAAGGTCTATTCAGTAAATTCTCATACACCTATCTAACAGATTAGGTTTCTTTATATATTTTACATGGTTGTAAAAAAATAAATAAAGAGGGGTATTAAACCACAAAAAATGACATCAAAGTAAAGTTACAGTTCTGATTCAAGCCTTTGTCAACTCGGGAATTTCAAAGTGAAGTTTCTGCCCTGCCTGGGAGAAGGTGTTATTCTCCCTGGAACAATAGCAACAGGCGCATATTTCCATTGCAGACTAATCACATTCCTTCCTCCATCTAATTGTGCTTAAGTATAGCTGCACAGGTACAGCATCACGTGTGAAAATGTTGTGCCCATGCATTTAGTATTCTGAACATAGCAAGAGTTTGCTTTGCAATGATGAATATTAGGTTTTCCTGGGTTTTGTGCCTCGGGGATGAAAAAGCTTCCCATGGACCTGTAATACACCGACTTTAACAGCTTTGAATGGTTTCCTCGGACTCTAAAATTCAGCATACATTTAGGACGAGGCAGATATTCTGATCAGGGGATGTGTGTGTGCATTGAATGCAACGTGGGTCTGCCATCACATGAGACCTGGGTGACTGACTCCCATTTTCCCCAATCCTGCTCTCGTGGCAAGGCTCCTACAATGGCATTCAGGCACTGCCAGGGCTCAAACCTGGCAGACAGCTCTGCTGGTCCCGACACCGCTGGCTACATCAACTTGACTACAAAGCAGCTCTCCGACCCCCTTGGCTGGAGGCCTGGAATGACTTGGGTGTCTCTAACTGGGTTTGTCCCACTTGGCAACAGCATCTCCCCCTGCCAGACCCCTGGGCCAGCGCTATATTGCTAGTGTGAAGGTCTCTGCCAGCAGAACGAGGCATTTCACTACATAATCTCAGAGAATAAGGCACTGGAAAGGAGACAAAGATGACAAAGGAAATGCAGTATCTTGGTAAAATACAGCAGACGGCAGAAAATATCCACTGGAGGAGGAGGAAGTAACCCGAAGCCAGAATCTGTAAGGAACAAATTGTCTGGGGATTCAAACACTCTGTCTGCGTGGGAGTCCATCCAGCCCCTCCATACCTTTGTATCCATCTTCATGTTCCCCAGGAAATTGATGTTGTTTAAAGGGAACATATTCTGGACATATCCACACCCTTTGGATAATGCTTTTTATCAAGTACAATAGCCACAGGAAGAAAACTGGACTCTAAAAAAATTGTTTTCCAGGTGGAAATCAGGGTAGGGGTTTTTTTCATATGTGAAAGCAGAGTGGTGTGGGAGTTTACTTTCAGCCCAATAATGTGAATGAAAATGAATGCAAGGTTTGCAAAGTTCTCTGTAGGCAGGAAAGTATTACTTGGATGAGTTATGAAAACAAATCTTAAAGAAGAGGAGCACTGGAATCACTGTAGCGAATCATTATAAATTCTTCCACCTCATAATCCTGTTTATTATAATGGGCAGCTTAATATCAAGAAACTTTTCTTGTCTACATAAAGCTAAACACTGGTTTATGCCCTAAAGCTTGAGTTTATATATACGTACATAAAGTAGAAAGCATAAGCGATTGCATATGGTACAGAATGATTAAGGTAGATATTCAAATAGAAAATTAGGTACATCATGTGGGAGTTACTGCAGTCCTTAAAACCCCCATTCATTTATCTTGCCTACCCCTGGAGAGGATTAATCTTCATTTATATTTCAATAAATGGTATAAGGTTTCCCCAAGAGCTGTAGGTTCTGCCTTTGGCCTTGTACAGAAGTACCTCTGTCTTCAAATCCAAGCAGCTAAGCCCCTACATCATGTCCAAGACCTTTTAGCATAGCCAGTGAGGTCTTTCTCTCTCTGCCCTGACAGAGGGAACTTCTTTAGATAGCTACTTTTAAAATGTTTTTACAGGGTAACTGCTGGATCTGCTTCTGCAAACAGTCCTGTGATGGCACGATTGGCAATATCCTCCAAAGCACAGCTGAAGAAATGGCTCATGCCCAGTCCCGGCTCTGCCACGTGCCATAGCTGAAGCACACCCCAGATGTGGGGCACAATCCAGTCTCTTTCTCTGCTTGAGGGAATATGGACCGTATCCCTCACTGAAGACCAAGCAGATACTCCAGG
Organism: Falco rusticolus; assembly: GCF_015220075.1. NCBI lineage: Eukaryota > Metazoa > Chordata > Aves > Falconiformes > Falconidae > Falco > Falco rusticolus. The sequence goes on along the minus strand of NC_051191.1, from coordinate 24,899,838 downwards.
CTTTCCCAGGGCTAGTTTGGCATGTAAGGACACAAGGACTCCAAGTGAAGCCGTTCTACCTTGTGTCCAGGAGTTAAAGGTTCATGTGTTCACCAAGGAGTTAAAGGCTCATGTGGTCACCAGGCAGGACCACTGCCCCAGAAGTTTGCTGGGCATTCCTGAGAGAGAAATAGGTTTTAACTTCAGGTATGCTATGGACATTTACACTTCCTCTAAACTTGTCTGAGGAGGTTATGGGATTCGGACCCCCAGCTCCATATTGACAGTTTATTGAAAGTGGCTAAAACCATTTGCATCATACTGCAGTAACACAGCCAAAGCACCAACCCCACGGCACATTCTGCTCTGCTGAACTCCTACTTGTAGAACAAAATGAGAAATTATTAGACTGTCACTTACATTCAGAGTGTGAATTAAAGTCAAAGAGGTCCAATGTGTCAGGACAGAGAGACGCTGAGCATATATATACACATATAATGTGTGTGCACATATATATAATATATACATCATATATCAAATACACACATATAATGTGTATATATATAATATGCATAATGTATATATACATAGTATAAATACATTATATACTATGTATAAGGGCAGAGGGCCTGTCTTGAAGAGAAGGTAAAGTATTAATTAAGTTTTCCAGAAGGGCACCCACTATATGAAGATCAATGTCTGACTTCCTAACCAAACACACACATTTATTTTTTAAGAGTTTTCTAATATTTATATACCAAATTGATAGAAGAGCTTATGCAGAGAGAGATTAGCCTGAAAAAATAAATTACAAAGAAAATGTCGTAAACTAAAAGCATAGGAGCCAAATGCAGAAAGACTGGAAAACAAACACTACAGATATGTAACACTGATTAGTCTGTGTTATGCAGACTTTTCCCGGACAGTTACAAAAATAAAGTCCATCCATCTGTCAAAACATCTGCTCCGTGTATTAAAATTAAAACAGAATTTAGCTGGTTTTTATGAGTTTCCAGTAATTATCACTCCTCCAGAAGCCTGGAACTTACAGCCTTCGATCTGGATTACTGATGCAGCAAAGAGTTTTTAATAACATCTTTTTAAGTAGAAGTTAAAGGGTAAGTCCCTGTGACCAACTAATATCCAGATTTTTCTCCTTATTTTAAGAAAGCTGGGTTTTCTTTTCTTTTTTTTTTTTTTTTTAACCAACATTGATATCCATACTGCTTCTCAGATATTACAGCAAATGCAAATGGGCAGATTATGCAGGGCAATAAGTAGAAGGCTAACTAATCCATTACAGTATCATTAACTTCAACAGTTTTCTGCCAATTTAATCCCGATAAGGATCAGACCCTGTAATACGTTCTCCCTTTATTTCAGCCTTCTCACATAGCCAAGTGATTAAAATATCAGAAGGCTTTGTCTAAACTGGATGGACAAGGGGATTTAAAGCTATCGTCTAACAGCTGGATGAACTAAATAAATATGTGCTTTTTCTTTCAAATCAGAATGGATGGACAGTTTCCATATAAAGTTGCATGCATGAGTTTAATTAATATGTTTAGGTTGGGGTTGGTGGGTTTTTGTTGTTCTTTTTCTTTTCTTCTTCTTCTTCTTCTTCTGCCCAATTACTTGAATTCTCAAATGACGAGGTCAGGGATATCCATGGAGAATAAGTAATCCCTGATATTACTGCTGTCATTCAAATTTATCACACTGCTGAAAGATGTTCCAGACTTATCAGGCAGCCTTTTAACTTCTCTCTTTTGCTAGTGGGCTACTATCAGCTGCAATCAGTCCAGTCTGTATTGGTTAGGTATCCTTCTCAGCAGCACTGTTTCAAGGAAAATATTTCTGGCGTGTTAGCGCAATAAGCACACGTGTGATTGCCATGTACGCAGGTGATGGACTCTCAGCTAGATCCAGCAAACACTTTAGCATGTCAGTAAGCGTGTACAAGAAAATCCTGTTCAGAGTGAGCTCTACATGGCAAGTGCTTTCACAGCTCTTGCTGCTTGTCTGCAAGTTTTTGTGAAATGCAGTAACATCACTTAAACATTATTACTGTTTCCCTCTTTCTATTACAGTAACACTTAGAAAAATACTGGTGAAAGAGCACAATCTGCCTAAACAGGCCCAGAACACGCAGGGAGCAAAGCAAAAGATTCCAGTCCTGTTAAAATGCAATGACCTTTTAAAATTTTATTTTATCGGGACAAGCTAGTTGGCAAGGCTGCTGCAAAGCTGTTGTGCTAAGTGCTGCATTGGCAGCAACGGGACAGTCCCCGAGTACTAGAAACTGTGTACCAGCCCTGGTGGGTGGGGAAACGGTGCCTGGCACCTGTACTTGATGAGATAACCTTCTAGCTGAACCTGTACAGGCAGGTGCATCATTTTACAGCGGGGGAGGCCAGATGACATGAAAATATTTGCAGACTGCGTTTTATTCCTGTGCGCCCCTTGCAATATGGATCAATAACATAATTTCCATCCCTGTTCTGTCATTGTTTTACCTTGCAATTAGCAGGATCAATGTTTTAGAGTCCTACCCTCTGAAAAAGAACCAGTCAGCAGTGCTGGGTGAAGTCAGTTGAGCAGCTCAGGTGTTGGGGTCTGTGTTACAGAAAGGGCTCTCTATTAACTTATGTCCCCATTAGTCAGAGCCCTATAAGCAGTGTGTGTGCATACACAAATCCAATATAAACCTACAGTATGCAGAGGTAAACAAAATATCTGGTCTCTTTTATAAATCTATGTTATTTTGTGGACTGAATTCTAATTGTACTTGTCTTCCCGTCTCAGAGCTTTGAAAATGCTGACAGATCCCCATATTCAGTGGCCCTTCTATTGGATCGTGATCTGGAGGGCTTGACCTTTCTGGAGATGGCAGAAATGACACTACTCTTATGCATGGTGACCGCTGCCAACGTTGCAGAGGAACCATTGATTAATTCCATATCTAGATTTTCCTCTGCTGTCAAGATGTGCCCTGAGTAGTTTCAGGTGCTGATGAGGGTTGATAAGACATTTTCAGTTGCCTGGTACAGCTTACTGTACTTCCAGTTATCTTTCCAATTCATTCATGCCTGTTATCTCTCTGATTTTTTGATATGACAAGAGTTCATGAGAATATTTAAAACGTATAATTTACTCAAGTTGCAGGATGTCTGCATGAATTTAAACCTTTAAAGCACCAAGACCAGAAAAAAGAAGCCAGCTAACAAAGCATATGATAAAAAAAAAGCCACTGAAAAAAGCAGATATATCCTGATTCCTTCAAGCCACAAAACCGCACGCCACATTAGCAAACAGCTGTATTGTCAGCACGCTTGCACAGCAGATGGAAAGCTCTTCTGGTTTTTCCTTTATGTTAGTGAGCACGAAACACAAAATGTCTCCCTGCCTGTCTACCCACCTACTCGCAAATCTGGTAGTCACTACTGGTACTTGGTCATTTGACCCAGAGTTTACCACTAAGGCTAAGCATGGAGGTAGCTCAGCCAGGCAGAATACTCCCTAGGGTCTGTCCTCAAAACAGTCTTCAGCCAGAAACCATTAGGAGAAGTCATTAGAAGCCATGCTTTAAAGATGCCTCCCTTGACTGCCCAGGCTAAACACATCAGTCCTTCAGATCTCCATCGTCAGCGCTCACCATCTGACTTAGTCGTCTTGGGAAGTAAAATTTCTCCCATTTTTTCCACATCAAGTATATTCAAATTACAAGACATGTTTCCAGTCCTTACATCTGCATTTAGCAGATGCAGATAATAATTGCTCTGGACCTGTGAACAGCTAGAGGGATGCCAAGAAAAGGCTGTAGCACTACATACCTGATCTAATGACCATTTCATATTTTTATACACCAGGTTAATGCACAGCTAACAAGACAGAACAAAATCTTTTGTGGGTGCAGTCTGGCACACAAGTGGGTTTTCAGGGTTTTGCAGCCTGATCACTGTATACTAAACCTTTCCATGAGTGTTAGCAAGTTTCCTTTATTTTCGATTGTTTTTTCTTTCAGTAGCGTGCACTTCCTACAGCACAGAATGAATTTATTTAAGGAACAGAAGAGTATTTCAGGAATAACTCACAGCATTGGGAAGCTTTGAGGTGAAGCGGAAGCCAGTTCTTTTCTGACCCTAACTTTAAAACAAAATTGGTTTTGCTATGTAAACCTGTCCCACATTGTGGGCATGGCTTTATTAGCAAAGAAATGAACAATACTGTCCGGTTTCAGCTTAAGCAGTCTCACTGAGCCCAGCAGCAATTTAAGTTGCAACCGCAGCAAATCTGAAGAGTCACTCTCATCTCTCCTATCTGGGTGGGGTAATCACCTGTCTCCTGGAGAAATCAGATTACACCCCGCCTTTCCGAGTAGGTTCAACACCTGCTAATGGGGTGGAGTATTTCAGACAAACAGGTTGTCAAGCCTGTTATAGGCATATAAAGCACTTTGGCTCCATACCAGTCAGTTTGCCTTTATTCAGCATGCTACAAGGCATATCCCGTAAGGACTTCCGCTCACCGCCACCTCGGAAAAATGCACTCAAAACTTCTGTGTTGAAAGTGAATGCAAAACCATGAAGCGCTGAAAGGAAGCAAAAGACTGTAACACCTTTAAGCGGGAGTTGCTTAGCCATATGTGTGCCTCTAAATAAGCGCACTCTGTAAGACAGATTATGGAGTTACGTGTGCCTTACTGTGGGAATCCAGAAATTTGTGTGTGGATATTGAACTGTTTTGACACCACAGAAAGATACTGAGCAGTGAAACCTTAAGTGACAGAAGTTTCAAATGCCCATTCAGACAAAATTTGGCACCAAAGTGAAATTGTTGAAACGAGTTTGCTGAGCGGTTTTGGGGGTTGGGTTGATGTTAGATTTTTTTTTTCTTTGTTGGTTTGGGGGGGGGTGTTGTTTGTTTTTGTGGTTTTGGTTGTTTTATATATATATATGTATGTATGTATGTATGTATATGTATACACACATGATACATGTAAACCAACCAAAAGTTTTGGAAGACACTAATCAGGAGGGAATTATCGAAGGGAAAAAAAGATCAATAGATGATTTGATCCAACACAAATCCCATCAATCACTCAGAAAAAGAAAAGAAAGCCAACAAACGCAAGAGGGAAAGATACAGACTCACTCTTTATTTACTGTTCTTAACTTTTCTTGTTCCACCATCTTCAGAATACAACACTTTCTCTGCACTGAAAAGGTTTCTTTAAAGATCTTCTGTTGACATGAAGGTGTGGCAACTGAACAAAGCATTAGCTTTGACATAGGAAATAATTGTGTATCATTTCCTAGGTTATTTAAAGAACTTTCCCTTTAGTTCATTTACTTATTACAAAAGCAAAAAGACAATATTTTAGACTTGTGTGCAGCAGGGAGGAGTTTAGTAAGACCTATATTTGGTGTATGTTAAGTCACAGGACCACAGAAAAAAAAAATCAGTTCTGTACTAATGTAATAGAGACATAGTGACCATATCTTGAGTATAGAGAAACTGTGATACGTGATCTTTCAGAGCAGACCTACCTTTAATTTTTAAACTATCCTTTCTTTTATTAAAGCAACAGAAAATCCCCAAAATAAACCAACCAAACAACCAAACAAAAAACCCCAGTCTGTTTGCTAAAATAGAATGTGAAGCAAATTCAGGAAAAAAAAAAAAAAAAAAAAAGAGATGTGCCTGGCGCCAAAGGAAAGGCTTTTCTCTAACTTCATGAGCTTCAGTCTGAAGCCCTGAAAGGAAACAAGGACTAAACATATTGATCATTTTTACTAGTTGTCCAGTTAATGTATTTCTCTGGAAAGAAATGTACAAAGAACACATTTACTCTGTCCACCCTGGGATGCAATAAATCACAACAAGGAATTACCCAACATAAATTTGAAATAGCAACAGCTGGTAACTCAGCTGTAAATAAAAGTAATTCTCAGACTTTGCCAAGGCCAAACAAGGGCTCATGAGGACACCTATTGATAGAACATTAAGCCCCATAACTTTGGGAATTATTTTTCCTCATTCCTCCTTTACTTCCCCTTTGCTAACTCTGTGACTTTGCATTTCAAAATATAAAAGAAAGGAAACATTTCTGCAAGACTGCATTAAATCTGCTGAATATTAAGTTTCCTTCAGAAGCAAATTTCTGTAGTCACACCTATAAACAGAAATAAGCCCAAAATTGGAAAATTAGCTTTCTCGTTGAACTGTATCAATTTGTTCCCCACACTGAAAGACTCAAATGAATTCCCATGATACATAAGTGGGTAAAATATGAAAATATGAACAACCGCCAACTTTGTTCTTCCTCTATATAAGTACACAAGTTATGACCTTAGAGTAACTGATTTGCCTTGGTCAGTTCATATAAAGAAATATATGCAAATGCCTAAATGAACACAAGCTGTAGGATCAACATCTGAACGCAGAGTCATAAATGAAGCTTTATGCTGGTGGGTGTGTTGTGGGGGTCCATCCAAGAACTGGAGCTACCACAACGAGAATTTCCCTGGGGGTGGAATTCTGTTTGAGCGCTCCACGGAACTTTGAAAGACTCCAGTGTAACATATATATGTATGTATGTATGTATTTATTTTATTTATTTTTTTTTTTTGCTAAGCTCAGTTCACCTCAAAGTGAGGGGTTGTAGGGTTTTTTTCATCCCACACCCCCCACCAACCCCACCCCAACCCCACCTTTCTCTTTTGTTTGTAGTCTACGCAATGCACTTTTATGCCGCAGCAATATTAAAGCAGCACACTACTTACAAAAAGTCTCACTCACCACCCCAACGGTAAGAAATGCTTTGGTAGGAAATCATGCCCACATTAAAGATTGTGGATGAGATGGAGCAGTGAGCAGCTTTCAAGCTAAGGAACTCAGCATACTAACTGGGGCAGCTGATGGAGTCGAAAGGTGTATGCAGTGGCAGTATTTGTCTTACAAATGGCTCAAAAGTCACATTTCTTCTTGTAGTAGGTAATACCGACAGTAAGTTCTGTCCCTAACCTCAGCGGGGGTCCATTGCTTTGGATTTTTGCTCACTCTACCCCTCCCTATTCCCAGAGGACATTCACCTTTCACTTTTCCCCAGGCTGGATCAGGGTCCTGAGCCTTTAGGCTCTGTCCAAGGATTTCAGTGCTGTGCTGGAGACAGGGAGCCAGAAAGAAAATGGGGATGGCAGTGAGGGGTGGTGGATGGAAAGCTGGGAATCTGGCTGTAGATATCCTCCAAAGGAAGAACCCTGGCACAAAGGGATGAGCTTCTCTTTGGCACACCCAAAGGGCCAGGCGTAATTGAACCAGAAAAATTGTGCCTGTCAGATGAATTTAGAAGCCAGCTTTCTAGATCCAGCCAGCATTGTATATTTAGTTTTCAGATTCCCTCTTCAGATCTTTGTTTACAATAACAGATGAAAAGAATTACTTTTACTTTCTGCCTCCGTGGTCTTCTATTTCCCCTAAGGCAACAACAATAATAAAATGAGTTAAAGGGAATAGTACTCATTTATTGCCAACTTTGTTTTTCCAAAGTATCACCAGATATGGCTGAAGGACACTTGCTAAGTTACATATCTTTTTTTTTTTTTTTTTTTTCTCCTTTTTCGTCTTTCTTTTCAGATGAAATCATTGCACACTGATGGATCTATAAGCCTATGGAATTACTAATCTTCCTGTGATTTAGGGAAGGGCTGGAAAACTTTAAAGGAAGCATAAACCAAGATGGCATACAAACATTTTGGCTTAAATTAAGTATTATCATAACAAATGACATGGTGAATTAATTTACAGCCATGTGATTCTACCTGCATGAACCATAAACTCAACAATAAAGTGCCAGCCACATTTAAATACAAAAAAGCACGTGCAGAATATAGCTCTATCACGTGTAGCATAGAGTCTTGCCGCTTTTTCACTGGGAACAGGTTTCTGATCTAAAGTGATTCCAAATTACCACCAAGAGAACTATCAAGTATAAAAAAGTCAGTCACAGTTGAATTCAGGTAAGAGTTAATAACTAGGTAAAACATAATGACAATTAAATAGCCCAAGTAGAAGTCTGTTGCCTATAAATTATAATACAGTCAGTGCTAATGCACACACAATCGGGCTGATACACTTTAGCTGTTAAGGGAAATGACACGAAAGTGTGATTCTCTGTATGGACCTTCTTGTTCACGTGACAGAGAATATGTAGAAGTTCGCTGGGCACCATGTAAAAGTACTTGCTACTCTTTGTGTCTGTTTGTATATCAACATTCATTTCTCACCCGACACATCCAGGGAGAAGCAAGTTTCATACAGCATGCAAAGTGCATATAAGTATCCGTCATCACATAGCTTGTCCTATGTAACTTTGTTAGAGTACCCATTGAAATTTTAAAGATTTACACATGTCAAGGCCAGAAGAGACCATTTCAACAGTTTAATTTAAGCTGGGATCTTTACAAGCGGCTAAATAAATTAGAAATCACACTTGAAAATCACACTTGAAAACAACTTCCTAAGGTGCCCTTCAGGAACACATCTTTAAAGCTTTCAAGTTGTAGAAATCTATCATACCCTTTGAGAGGGGTTTCTCTGATCAATTGTGTACCACATGAACTACTGCTATGCTGCCTCAGACAAACCTAGTGCAGAGCTGTATCGACTAAACAGCAGCCAAAACTTTTAAACCAACAGTAAATTAATAGTTTAAGGACTAGATTAGCTTTCCAGTCAAGAAGCTACCCCTACCATAGCCCTACCTGCAAAACTAACTAGTGTTTCTGGTAACTTTTGCAAATCACCCAAGCTTTGCTTTGCTGGTTTATGACATCCCAGGAATATCAAAGTGGAATTGTAGCAACCTTTTTTTTTCTTTTCTTTTCTTTTTTCTCAGTTACCTATTATTTAACCCATATGTAATACGGAGGTTGCCATGTGTTTCTGCTGGGTCCCAGGTGCCTGTGGGATCTTAAAACCAAAATATTGAGGCTCACTAGTGAGGGATATGACTAGCAGCATGTCTGTACTGGAAGTTCAGTATAAAAGCTGAGAAGTATTCTGAAAAGACTTGTCTTCTTTGATTATTACAAAGGTCTGGTCAGGAATCATGAGAAATATTCACAGGACTTAGAGCAACCAGAATAGATCACATGAGAGACTGAAGTCCAGAATAGCAAGAAATCCTCACAGAATTGCTCTTTTAGATGAATTATGTAATCAAATATCTTCTTTGTTATTTATAGTCTTTAATTTTTCATGAACAATGTTACTTTGGTTCTTGTGATACTCTATATTGAGGAAATGGAAATATATTGTAATATTAGGTACTTACTATAATATTAGGGATTATAATTACAATTTTATTGGGAAAAAAAATCTATATTTTGTGGGAAAGCATAGCAGTTAACTTCTATCAGAGAGTCCTGCTGTAAGTATTGCATAGCCAGGGGAGTCCCTCAGCCTCTTTTCTAAGCTTTCCCATATTAAAAAAAAAAGAAAAAAAGATCCAAAGCATACTTTAAAACGTTTGTCTATCTATACAGTGAGCAAAGCTTAACTAATTGACATATACTAAGCATTTTAAGAAACAGAAATGAAAATGACTGCTCAAGGAACGCAGGGATGCCAGGAGAGTGGGTCCAGCCCAGGATGGCTGCGCTCTGCCAGACCCTGTGAGGGCTGTCCCCAGCTCCAAACCCACCACACTGAGACGGGCATGACTGACAGCATCAGTATCAGGAATCCCTCTGAAGGAGTGCAAACGACAGTAAATTACCACTGATAATTATGAGAGGAAATCTCGGAGGTCATAGTTGAGGTTAGCAGCAGGGCAGAGCTGGGGTTAGGCTTGTGCTGCAGCTGCTGCAGTGCACCTGGCCTATTAGTGGGGACTTGCATTTTCAGCACTGACTTCCCCGGGAGATCAATAATTTAAAAAAAGTGATTTTTTTTTTTTTTTTTAAGAAAAAGACCTCAATGCAGAAGTATAGACTGTCATGCAGAAAGTTTTGAACCGTCACAAGTGAGGAGTATCTAATATCTTAGCAGCGGTACATGCTGAAAGCAATATTAAATCAAGCGTGGTTTATACGCCACACTATTTGTCCTCTATTTCTCTTGTTCCCTCTAATGAGAGTCTGTTGAGTTATTTTTATGGCCTTTATATTTCCCACTCCCAAGGTACTGACAATAGCTTTAAGTAATAAATGAGGGAGGAATAAGTTTCTTAAATGATCCATAATCTTCATCTATAATTACAGTTAAGGCAGTTACATTGAATATTTCATAAGGCACTGTTTCATGGCAAGAATAGGTAGCTGTCAATATTTAAAGGTGATGACCAGAACACACCAAAATATATATTCCATCTTTCCAGTTGCCTACGAAAACTGGACACATGTCACATAAAACCTGTACATTTTTCGTAATTTTTTTTAATGTCTTACCTACACTTGTAGAGCTCTCTAAAAATTTTAAAAAAGAAAGCAAAACCACCCCCAACAACCCATATATGTGAAAAAATATTTCTGAAAACCAATTATTTGATTTTAGTCACATTTTGCTATACTACTGTTACCCTCAGTTTGGGCTGCACTGTATCCTGAGCTCTCTGCTCCTGTTCTGGCTTATACTTTTCCACCAGCCCACGGAAGTGCTGCTTCTAATGCACACACAAAGGATCAGAGCATGCAGCTAATGTGCAAGGGGCACACGCTGCACTGGAGTGTGGTACAGGCTTCACCTTTCATCCAGATCAGCAGGTATAGCTGTCCCAATATCACAGGAAGCAAAAGAATCAAGGTGAATAAAACAGTTGCAGCACAAATAGTCCTCTCAAGCTTACCACAGTCAGAGGACGGGGACCTGAACTTCCCAGCTCACTCCAGAATAATAGTGTCTCTCTATTTACAATGAAGGGGTTGGAATCAGCCTAGCGCAACGTATAAAACATACTCTTCCTTACTGTTGTGATTTTCTAAAAAGATTCATTACAAAATAAAAGAGTACATAATAAAGTACAAAATAAAAGAGTGAATCTTTTATTAATTTTCTAGGTTTCAACCCCAGCTATAAAAATATCTACTTAATATCACAATAGTATAAAATCAAGTTGCAAGGTTAGTTAATTTGCCTGGACATTTACCACTAGCCTTTTTTTTTTAAAAAAAAACACCTTGAATATCAGATATTCTAGTTCTCACCTTGCAAAGCACTCCTGAAAATTATTTGTGAACAAAAAGATGGATTAATATAAATGTATTATTTATGTGTAATGAGAAAGCCCAAGTATCTGTCCTGTCACATATGTAGCTTAGCCCATACTTCTTATTTTTTACTTAATCCACCTCTACTGTTCGCAAATGGCTTTTTATGAAGACAACTGTCCTCTATGGCCTAAGCAAAAACCGATGAAACTGGTTTTATCATGACCTAGGAAATTATTCAAATGAAGCTCTCTAGAGACATATGGTTGGCATTATGAATATTTTACAGAATCATCTCTGAAAATCAGGCCAATAGCATATACACATGGGGCCAAGTTCCACTCTCAGTTATACCTTGGCAACATCACTGATTTCCCATTTGGCTACGCTACGCAAGTATTTGTTTGGCTTACTGCATGCATGTATTTTTTATCTTGTTTTCCCTTCTTCAGCCCTGCCTTCCCATTTCCCATATTGTACTTAAGAAGTTATCATCAGTGTGGAATGATTACTATTTGGGGGCTGCTGGCTGTGTCTCTCCTACTTCATAAACACAGAATAAGATGTACACAGGAACGAGGGAAAATGTACAGAAAATTATATCTAATGCAATAGTGTCTTTCCTGAGGCACTGCAACGGATGCAGAATGTTAAAACCACTTTGACTTCAACTTTGACTTCAGTCTTGCTATGATCTCCATGCAGGAAAAATGCTCAGGGAAACCCACTGACTCCACTGAGATGCCAGAAAGAGAAAGCATTTCTTGGGACTCACTGTAGGACTGGGAACGGGAGCAGGGCAAAAATAGGTTGAAATATGATGTATCCTAAGATCAGGAGACAAGTATACAAGGGTTACTATTTCTCATTCTGATGTTTCTCCTCCCTTCTCTTGTAAATAAATTCTATTTCCTTTGCATGATTTCCATTTATAAATTTAGAACCTTGGTCACAAAGACAAAATTTAATTATTTTGAATAAGAAGGCTGAGATAACTCAAGACTGACTTATGATCAAATGTGTGACCTTACAGAGGAGGAAAAATTATTCAAGAATTAGCACAATAAGACATAATAAAATATTTACAATTTTTTATAAAATAAAAATATGCTAAAAAGATTTGTACTTACCAGAATATCTTTTCCAGCCCACTTGCACTCATCCCTTCGGGAATGAGATACAGGCCAAACAATCTAAAGACACAGAACAAAAATCACATTGTGTTATTTCATGCTTCCATAATCACAAATTGCAGGCCAAATGCTACAGTGTGCCTTTACCCAGTTTCTCTTTTCCCCACTCTTGTCCTTATTTCCTTTTCTTCCATAAACTCTGATGACAAATAAATGAAACAATAGGAGCAAAATAGGGATATTAGGAATCACAGTAAAAACAATCTTGAAATATAGTCTGTCTTGTGATTCTCAGCAGTGAATCTCGGATACCAACAATAACAGGGTTGACTCTTCATTAAGTGAGTGTTCTTTTACTGTTTTTAATCTGATGTAATGGAATGGGGACTGAGAGCAAAAAATTGGAGATCCTTACTAACAATAAGTCGGGTCTATGGGAAATGCGATCTCATGTTAGAGTTACAGCATCAGAAATGAGGTGTTTCCCTCTTCAGTGCATCTACTATTTCACTCTTTTTATTGCATTTAATTAATTAAATAATAAAAAGGAAGCCATAGTATTTGAAAAGTATCACACCATCAAAATAGAAATGTTCATGCGGTTCCTATAGAGCTACCCTAACACAAGTAAATCTAACCTGGGGTTTACTGTAGTGTTTGTTTAGCAGAAAATGGATCTCACCTCATACAGAGAAAATCCAGAGACCCTCACAGTCAATTATTCATGTTTTTTTGAAAAGCTTTTAGGAATTACATATAGAATAAAACATGATCTTCCCATAAAATGCCAGGCTATTCATTTGGGAGCCTCAGATAATGCAATATGAATGGCCATAAGTCTGGATTACAGCCTTGGTGTTCAATATAGTTTGTTAAAAGAAAGTAAAAGGCAAAGTACTGAAAAAGAAATGAAAAAAGAATGAATATGGATGACAGAAGAGGTCGAAGGAGAAGTTATATATGACATTTGAAAACACATTTTGCAACCATGTTTTTAAATTCCAAATTTTCTAAAAACTTAATGAAATCCAAACAGTGATTGAACATCTTAAGTCTATAAAATAAGGCTGAAAATTTTATGACCACATTCTCTCTCCAAGGATTCCTGCTACTTCCTGTTTCTATTCTCAGCTTAAAATGTGCAAAGACATGTGAAAATTTAAATTTACTAGGTTGAAAAACATTAACCAAACTTCTGAGGTCTCCCAAAAGGAACAGTTCAAGTTCAGTTCAACTTTTGAGCAAAGATTCCTATACTATTCAAAGCAGTGTTCTAATCCATAAAACGAAAGGCTAGGTGTTCTTTTTCCTTATTCTCACAGCACAATATTTCCCTCTAATTTGTTTCAAAAGTCAGCTAAATTGAACCGCTTCTAATAGACTGGGAAGTTTGGCTTTTGGAGTTGTGCTCCTTCACAGTCATATGTTGCTATCAGCATTTAGACAGAAATCTTTGCTCTTTTTTACACGGTGGAAGTAACAACTGGTGAAGCTGGAGCTGAAGTGCAGCACTGGCTGTGCTGTAATTTTGATCAGAGTTTCTTCTGTGGTTCTCCTGCCTTTAATAAGCAGATACCTAAATTCTTTAAGCCTTTTTATCTATATTTTTAAGTTGAAATTGTAAGTCTGCTCTTCACGTCTGTTGCCAACATTCAGTTCCATGTTACCAACAATTCTTTATTTAATATAGCAATATTTGTACATAATTTCAAATAGCCTTCTAAAGGTATCTGAATATGTAAGTATGTAAGATACAATTCCTCCCATTCTACAGAGCTGTTTTCTGCAATGGAAACACCTTCTTTCCTCTAATTATTCCAGATGTTTTGCACATTAAGCTATCAATCCCTCAGAGAATTCAAATAAATAGCTAGTTTCCTTTATAGCTGCTCTAAAGAGAATAGAAAAGAAAATACCCAGTTTTCCTTTTATCCTTTTTTCCTTAGAGAATACAAATGAATAGCCTGTCTTCCCTCTGAACAGAAAACACAAGGTATTTATTGCTATCATCTTAGGAAGTTAATAGTCAAATGGGCAAAAGGTCAGGAACACCAAGAAAAAAAATAAATCCCTGGGTATTGAAGCAATATATCTCTCATAAAAGGGTACTCTCTGTATTTTAAAATGTGCCATCAAAAAACTTAATATAACAAATAAAACATCCATCCCATCGTTTACCTTCTTAGCATTTTGTCTTATTAAAATAAATGAAAAATTATTATTTTTTTTAATTTAGACTCCAACAAAAGAACATCACTTTAGTGATTGTCAGCTTTTAATTCGTTGCCAATATTTACTGGAAAATTATACTCTCCACCAAGAATGGCAAGATTTTATGGACTTAGTACTCTTTTATTAATAGTAAATCTATTCTGGTTTGAAAGCAGCAGAAGCAAAGTGCCTTCAAGTGCTGGGCTGAAGGACAGAAATAAACTCTCGGACTCTCAAACAGCTTTTTTTTTAATCTGTAAACAAATACAGAGTAATAAGGCCTTTTTGTGTAAACTGTCATAATAGTTTGGGGGTGTTAGCAGTAAACATGAAATTATGTCTTGTTTGGAAAATAGATGGATTATTCACTCATCATTTACTTTTTCATAGTCTGAAAAAAGTATTGTAGATTGTACCGTCATAGGTTATACGCTTATTATAAATTTCAGTCAGCAAATGCTTTCACTGTAACAGTATTCCTGACATCCAAACACTTACTACATAATTCACAAACTACCTGTGCTTGGCATAGTCTGAGTAATAACAATTCTGCAACATTAAAAGTCTATGTTTACATTGCACAAAACATGAATGAAAGTACCTTTTGATATTCCTTGATGTTAACCAGGTTGAAAGAAAATATGTGATCCTTTGCTCCAACGTACAGCCGACCGCGTTCTTCATCCAAGAGGAAGGTATGGTAACTGGAGCTATTAGCTAGTCCATTGAAATTGATTATATTGTTGGATTCCAACATTTCTGTAAGATAAAGGTAGTACTGTCATTGTCAATATGATCAAATAGAAGACAGGCTGATATTTTGACTTTTATAGATTTCATGTTAGGAAATTGTACTTACGGAGCAGAAACCAGCAAAAGCATTATGGACCTGGGCCCACGAATGTTTTTTATTTGAAGTTCCCAGACCCAAACTGCTTGTGAGATTCAGCTCTACACAAAGGTCAAAATGTCAGTGAAATCAATTAAAAGCCTGTATGAGGTTTTAGGTGGTAAAATTCTATCCATGTAACTCATCAACTGTTGGACAAAGTTCAGTTTTGTTCAGCGAGATTTACAAGAATAAACCTGAGGAAGACCAGCTGATAAAAAGCACATCTGAACACAAAATCGCCTACTTCCAGCTTACAACACTATTCAATGCAGATCTGTAAGTTATGAGAAAGGGTATAAGAACGACTGGTTGATGAGATAAAACAACATGTACAATCTATACTTACACATATTATCCTCCCAACTTACTGACACAGACAGAGTGTTGTTTCTTTGCTTGAAATTGTGTATTTATCCACCACAAGACTAAAACTAGAGAAGGTAATTTTGCTTCTGTTTAAACTCAAGAATAATCTTCTAGTTCTCAAACTTCACACAGAGCCGTTGCACTCTTCAAGGACAGGATTTTTTTTAAGAACATGAATCCGTAGAATCCTCTTAGCTAATCACAAACATTAACAAAGGCACATGCATCTTCCCCTAAACTGCTTAAAAATATTTTTTTTTTCCAATAAGATAATACAGACCATATTAGTATAATTTTTTGTGAAAGCACTTTTTCTTTATGCCTGTTTATCTACATTCTTATCGGGACCAAAGCCAAACCACCTCTATCATTTCAAGGCATGTCTGCACTAGACAGTCATCAATAAGGAACTTTTCCCGTGATGACAAATCCGACACAGTTCAGGCCTCGACCTTGTGATGTACGGAGGCGAACATGCAGTTTTAAGAGCAAGAGCAGTTCCTTCGATGCCAGTGCAGCTCCTCACACCGCACCCCTGAGGACAGATGAGAAAGGGAGCAAGTACATTGGGATCCAAGGGCTGATAGCTAGAAGGCATGGACAGCCCTTCAGGCATCTAAGGACTGTGTTAGCTGGGCCATACACGCAAGCCAAGGGGACGTGTGGCTCCTCTCAAAATAGCTGCCAAATGCTTAGATGTCTAGGCTTTGCCTGACAGCGCAGCTACCTGCTAGGACTTTGGTTTTCAGTAAGATCGATTCCATTTTCCACCATTACTCCAGTTAATGAGACTGTGTAAGATAGAATGCCCATGCTGATAAAAATCAGGGTGAAATTGCTGTTAAAACAGAAGCTTCTGCTTCATTTTCTTATTAAAATAATTTTCCTTCTTTTTTTTCCCTTCTTTTATTTTAACCAGGACAAAGAAGATGTTAGCTGGGGCTTTTTTGGACCTATATAATAGTGGTACTTATGATTCTACAGACTTTCAGTGCCTGCAGATTGGTAGTCCCACAGTTGTTAAACCTATTTTTCACATTTGCTTATACCAGGTGGATTTTGAAGCCCGCTGGTATAAAATGGTTAAAAAATACTAGGCAACAAATTCAAGGAAGACAAAGATAACACGAAGAGTTGCATATAGTTCAGGCTAGTTTTGCCCCAGCGTTCTTTGAGCTTATTTGGAAAAACTCTCACTGGCACCAAAAAGAGTTTGCGTAGCAGGACAGCAAAGTGTCAAGAGTATGCACTATATATTGTTCCTGATTCTATGTTTTCCCATTTGTATTACAGAATACTTTTTTAATCTTGTACTGCTCAAGACTAAAGTTTTCAATTTATTTATTTTTTTTTAATGTAACAAGAAGAAATCAAATCACCCCAAGCAGTCTTGTCAAAATAATTCTTCTGGCTTCCTGCCAAGTTCTAGAATTTGACTGTATTGTCCTCCAGTTCACTTATTTGCATTTTGTTAGAGACTTTACTAATTCTCTTTACATTGTAATGACTGATTCAGATGTTGAATGTCGACTCACTAAATAGTGAGTGATGCAGATGATTGATTGCTTAACTTGTCTTAGAACTCTCTTGCTAGAAATGCTTTGCTGTCATCTGTATCTGATCATTTTTCTTATAATATAGCTGTCAAAAGCCTTTGTAATTATTTCATCTTTCTTGGTTTGGAGTCACATAGGTATGATTCTGCCCTTTGTGACTGCAGTGTAAAGACAAGTGTTTGCTGAAGTCAATGTTACACTAATTTAAAACTGATATAAATGAAAATAAGATTGGTTAGGCACACACCTGCTTGGTTTAAAACAACCCTGATATGATTTTGCTAATGCAGAGTTCTAAATATTCACATCTACAGATGGTGATTGATGTTTTCTTTCTAATATTCATGAAAAATGCCAGATCATAACTATGGAGCCTAAGGTTTATTACAGCCAGGAATAAATTACATCATCATCTCCTCTGTTCATATGTCTCCACAGTATAACATAAAAGGACCAGGTGTAGCTGTGCAGGGTTATATATATATATATATTTTTTCCCCCCCCTTTTAATTTTATGTGACTCTTCAGAGCATGCAACAATGTTAAAGGTAACACTGGTGAGTTTTTTTGTGAATATGCAAATTAAAGTCAAACTAAAAGCTAAATCTCATTGCCTTCTCTAAGGTTAGGACATTTCTCCTGGGTTTTAATGCACTGTCTGTCATATTGTCCCGTTATTGACTTCTGCAGGAGACGACCAGATTCCCATGGCCCACTGCCCCAAAGATTAGGCCTAAGCACATTCCAAGCAGTGTAGTTCAAACTATGTGAAATCAGGTTTCTCCCTCTCAGGAATCAGGTTGAGAATATAGGTTGAGGAGAAAAATGTAATTGGGGTGCTGATAATTCTCATTCACTACTAATTTAGTTAGGATTGAGCTACATCACAACTAAGAGGTGAAAATCTAAATAATCTCTGTAGTTCCTCTGCTGTTTATTCTAATTTACACATATTCCTTTATGTGACATTTGGGGAAGGACTGTTGAAGAGCAAAGCAGTGGCATTTGCGCAATCAATACCAATTAAGTATTCTACTTCCTCATATCATTAGTTTCAAAGTGTTTACCATCCTGTGCCTTTTCAGTATCCAGCCAGTGGCTGTTGCTGAGAGAATGACAGAAATGGCAGTGACAGGGTACTGTCATCCATCAGTTCTCTTAGCCGTCAATCAGTCATGCTGGCAAGGCACACGGCTGGTCAGTGCTAAAATAAGCCAAGATTTACAACAAAGATTGCATTGCAATGATAAGAGGAAAGTGATGAATGCCTTCAATAAGTCACTGAAATTAATACTGTCTACGCCACGTACCCTAATCCTTTTCCATTTGTTGTTTTTGTTTGTATTAAAGGTTGGCATATCCATGAGCTATGCATACAGGTAATGGTTACCTGTACTTGGAAGTCCTTTTTTGACTTCCTCTGTGCTTTCTTCAGGTATTTTTTATTGCAAAGATGGTAATACTACTCCACCAGTTCTTGCAGCCGAGTACCGTTCCTTCCGTAATTGCTCAGAGAGCATTTTCTTAGTTCCTTTTGACACCTCCTCGGATGCAGTCATGCCTCTTGTTTTGAACAGGGATGAGTGAACCCTATAAAGCTAACCACTGCACATTATGGCTGTAATATTGTCTATAAAATGCTGTATGAGGTAGATTTAGAGTGGGTGGTGATATTTTGGAGGTAATAAAGACTGCATTGCTTTCGTTATCAGTGCTTGCTTCCCACATTTATTAAGTGTTGCAGGTGACCAAAGCTAACGGTTTGAAAAAACCACCATATTATAATGAATTTTCACTTGTGAGGACCACTGAAGCCAGCTGGAGGTTGAGTTTCCAAGGCTTGTGGGACAGATTCTCCTACTAACTTCAAGTACCTTTAACTGACAGTCCTGACTTGCTTGCTCTGTCTTACTCTCTCTGCCAGTGTCCAAGTTCCGATGTGCCTTCCTGTAGAGTCTGCATGGTCTTGCTTTTGTTAACTGTTGATCCAGTCTGACTTGTGTAAGAACACTCACTTTGCCAGACTGCTGGCAAATCTACAGAAGAAAACCAGTCCCTAGCTTTTGCCTTCCTTTTAATACATGGTTATTTAAATTGCTAATGGAATTGCAATTTAATAGTATGTATACACACAGAGGGCCAAATTCCTGCAGTGCAATCCATGGAGATATGCATGTACAAGGAATGTGGATTTGGTTTATTTTTATTACTTTTTCTTTCATTAAAGAATAAGCCAGAAAACCACAGCTATAGCTAAGATGAATACAGTCAGGCAGATCCTGAGGTTTGCTTTATCCATGATTGGTATTCCACTGTAAACCTTGTTTTATGTCTGTGTTCCTTCAGCAGAGTTTGTCAAGAGGAGAACATAACAAAAGAAAACCATCTTATTTTTTACTAATCTACCACCAGGCCAACCATCATTTTAGCAAGAGGGAGTCTGTCCATGTAACAAGTTAAAAAATTTTTGAGCTTTGGCCTGTGTTCCCCTTGTAGGCGTCACAATAACATGCCAGCCAAGATTATTTTCATTGATAAAGATCAAAGGGGTCATATCAACTTCTAGAAGAATCAGAGGGAATGTCTCCCAGTTTCCTCAGTAGGATTCAGCTCTGGCCCTGTCCTATTGCCGGTGACTCCACATTGTGTCTGGATTATGCAGGCAGTCCTGCTCGTCACAACATGCCATGGAATCAAATGAGTGGGTTGCTGGTTGCACAAAATTCTCGACCTTCATTCCTTTGCCAGCAACGATAAGATCTCACTGTGTATCTCCAAGCAGTAGATAAAAGATGAGTCAGTGTGTATTATGCCATCAAACAAGGATTTTGCTGAATTGTGAGCCATGCCTCCCACAACGTCATGCTAGAACATTTCCTTCTTCTCTCGCCAGGCTTTTACTTTGGCTGCAGAGTATCAGGTGCCGCATGTTCACACATGCATTCATTGCTAACACAGACACATATTGTGCCTGTTCTGTATATCAGCATGTATATCTGTCTAAATAATCCTGGGCATAAACTAGTCATTACACTCTGAGTGATTATTTGCTGGATTCTGAGATACTAATTTTACCATGCAAGGAAAGAAGTGGTTGTTTTTTCACTTCCAGCCTCTCCTGTAGCTTCCCCATGTTATTGCTCTGACTGTAGATGGTGAAGTCATATCCCTGCGAAACAGTTAAGGAAAAGGCAGAGACCAGCAGGAAATCGTGGCAGCTTCCTGCAAGGCATTAGCCAGCAGAGATTGGCAAGACCAGGGATGTAAGCAAGGAAAAGGCACCAGATCTCTTGTGAGTCCGTTCCCCGTCTGGAAGAGACAATGGCTGCCGTGCACGCAGTGGGATATTTCCTTGGGGTATTTCCATACATTATAAAAGTTGACAGGAACTAACTCAGATGGGTGCTTGTCGGATGTCTCAAATCAGGTGAGCTTGACCCCATCCCAAGTCTAATATTTAGTAACATGGCCAATGGCCTGAAGCATAACTTCTTTTCTCTCCTGTTCAGAGTCTGACTGCTTTATACCTCAATTACTTTATTTCATCTACACATCAGCCATCACTGGGACTTTAGGCTCTAGCCCTCACTAAGGAGAATGGTATAGCCACTCACTCTAGGAAAAAAATATAAGAATCATGATGACAGTCTATGTCAGCTAAGTCAGAACAAACTTCTACAGAGTAATGATTTAAAACAAAGGAGAGCGAATGTATCCACTGTTTAATATTTTGTCTGAGAAAAAAATAAAAATAGTAATAAAAAAATAATTGTAGAAACTTTTGTTTATTACATCTTTTACTTTAACTGGTCAGGCTATCAGTCTTTTAGTAATATCTAAACTGTTCCAATATTCCAAATTATTTTTAGCAATTAGCTCTTGATTTTATATTAGGAGCAGAAGGAAAAAAGACACAGAAAAAATTATCAAAAACTTCTGCTTTCACATAATTTTAGAATTACACTGCTTTGGAATATCAGAAAGTGATAGTTTTATCTGAAATGAAACAAAAAGTAGGTTTATAAAGTCTATGAGATCACATAGTGCAATAAGTGGTTTATCTATTTTTACAAATGTAACAACAAAACTTTTGTAATCAGCACCTTTGGGTTTTTGCTACATTATGAGCCAGATAAACTTGAAACTACACAGCATTTGTTGTTGATGGCAATTCAGTGTTATTGTAATTTGAATGAGATAAATCACTGGGAGAAAAGGGAGGGTTATCTTATCAGTAATCAAAATACAATTGGAACAGAGCCTCTCACAGCTGTTCAATCAGCCCTAGCTTTCATCTTCTTCATCTACCTTATCATAACAGTTGCCAATCACCAGGTTTCACTGAACTCTACTGGAAGGAGAAAAAAACAGTAACTTTTTTTTTTTCCCTGCAATACTTTTGTTTCTGAGAGAACATGTAGTTCTGAAACACAGTTCAGGGAACTATGTTTTCATTACAATTTATCAATTAGAAGTAGCTAGGACAAGATATACAGTTCTTAGTGCACTCATGATGTAAACCAAGCATTTTAAATGAAACACTCCTGCCTACCTTCCACTGCAGCAAAGAAAACTTGAGGGCTGTGTGTATAGTTTGATTAAAACCAGATACTTGGACAGAGGAATGTTGCACCAATGTTTTGTTTCAGTTGCACCGGCATAAGCATGGACTCCTTTGACTTCAAAATACTGATGCATATGTTTTTTATACTGTAAAACTGAGAGAAGATTTTAGCTCATTAATGTCAGCGCTATTTAGCTACATGACAGCCCTTAAAGTGTTCTTGATTTCAATAATTGAAGGGGTCACATGATATTTCAAAGACATAAAACATTTAGATTTTAAGAGCCAACCTGTTTTCCCTTCATTATTTGCATTACTTGTCCTTTTTGTCTCCCAAAGTGAATCCAGATTATCCCTATTGCTCAGTTGTTTTCTTATAAAACATGAGAAATATTAACCTCTGTGATAAAGAAAGGCATGTAAGCTTGTTTTCATATATTTTTAAAATTATTGTAACATCTCATATGAATTTAGCTTTGTAAGAAAGGTTATAGCACATATTTAACTGCAAACTTCACAGATATATAAGCATAACATTGTTACAAAATCACAGACAATAACTATTACCCACAGCATTTGTGTGTGTGTGATGAATTGGGTAGAAATAGATGATGGTGAAAAGAGACCAGGATTTGGTTTTACTAAGCAGTTATCTAAGGGGAAATTTATCTGGCTTAATATTTGAGTAGGTAACGTCTTTGCTTCTTCCCATTTGTTCTGGTATAAAGTGCTCAGGAGAAATAACAGAAGCAATGCTTCGTACAATGATCCCCCAGTTTTTAAGGACAACATCTATAACTCTCAAGGTTTTCTAAAATGTGGCAAAATAATAGGGCAAAAGACTGAGCTAATGAGGATGTTTTCTAAACATGCTAATTCAAATAGCAGAAACACTGTAAGCTATCCTTGGGTATATTCTATAATTATATATATATTACCTTTGGTAATACTGTATATTACCCTTGGGTAATATGTCCTTGGAGAGCCTGCTTAGCTCAGTGTGGCGCTGTGTGACACTAAATTGCAGCATCTGAGCTAGCGCAGGTAAACAGCCAGCTAAATCCCATTCATTAAGTAACTCAGATACCAGATTTAGTTAGCAGTTCATCAGTTCTTAGCTGTTTGTATGATAGTACTGGAAAGTTAATCTTCAACAAGCAGAACCGGTACTGGTTATCAAGAAAGTGAAATTGTGGCTAGCTGTCACTTCAAAGATTACCTTATCTATAACCAGTACCATCCTTGCCTCATTAAATATCATCACAGAGGCATGAACACCTTTCCAATTACTAACAGCACAGATAATTGTTTTCCCAGGGCACAAATGTAATTCATTTGGCCAAGCAGGAATGAGGTGGGAAGACTGTCATATCCCACCCTCTGCATGGCCCTCTGCATGGAACCGTTGGGTCCAAGCACAGCATAACGCACAGCTTTTGCTCACTGGCTGTTCCCCAGAAAAGCAAGATACAGATTTTCCATTCATGAACGTTTTCTCCTCAAACAAAAGCAAAGCAGGAAAGGAACTGTTGCTCTATAGGTACAGCTACTTGCTCAAAACGTTGACCATGCTGCAGTGTAGACACACCTGAGCTGCCTTGAATGCTACTTAAGCACTTGTAGAGCCTACCACTGGCTAGGAGGTCAGCAAAGATTAATTGCTTTTGCTCCTCATCTAATTGTGCCTTGATGACCCTGCATGTTAAATGACTGGGCTAAATGACATCAGGCTAAACAGGGAAGCTACTTTGAAGTTAGCTCAGGGGATATGCCTATGGTCATAATCATGACAATTACCGAAAGCCAGATATCCTCAATGCAAAGACAAAATGCCCACATGCTGGTTTTTGCACAAGTATAATTTGAGAAGTTTTAGGATTTTAAAAATTATTTTAAAAGTAATCTTCCAAAGAACCATTATTTCTGAAAAAAAGCCAAACATCTCAGGTGAAAATAAAAGTCTGGGTAATGTCAAAACCTGTCAAGATGTTTGGGGACTGTTAGGCAACAAACGACTTCAAATACCGTAATGTTTTAAAAAATTCCTTTCTGAAAAGTTGGCCTAATGAGGTCAGTTATATTTTTTTTTCTTCTCATTCATCTCTTAACAACACTGTCCTTTATCCTAAGTTCCTAAGAATTGAACCTGAAAGTCCAAAATCCAGTCAGTGTCTTTATGATTCACGTACCATGGACAATTAGGAATCAAAAGTAACAACACTGTCAATACATGTACTGGAGTCGCAGCTGTGATAATAAAATCCTTCCTCCTGCAAGTATGTTCCTTTTTCAGGGCAAAGGGTATTACAGCATTTTCTAACTCTTAAACAAATTTTGGTTTCAGATACCAAGCCAGTGTACTTCAAAACCAAGTGAGCTCATTTAAAAGGATTAGTAAATACAAAGTGCTAGGTTTGTTAGGGATTTCAGGGAAATTTTTCAAAAACCCTGGTGGTTTCATTTTCAAGCATGACTTTGGTACTTGACAACCAAGATACCATTGGCTCTGAGTGAGTCTTATGGGGTAGGTCCATGAAGGATTTAGATGCCATATCTGAGGTGGTGTGAGACTGAGGGTAGCTTGCAGTGGGGCAGCCTTCATTGCGTGGGGGTGTCAGCTCTTTCACTGGTGTAAGAAGCTGCAAGCGAGCATGTCTCTCCACAGCTTAAAATACTGTGACGTAGGGGGAAAATCCACCATAGGTAGATTCGGTCTGAAAGCAAACAAGTCTTTCTTTGATGTATTTTTTAAATTACTATTATTATCAAGCAATTTAAGATACAAATAGACTTTGGGGTAGTTCTGCTTGTAGGTAAATCATTATATTTTATTTAGCAGCTGGCTTAGGTGGACCGTATCCAGGTTTTCTGACATGGCTACAAATCAGTGACCTCATATATTCAATTGCAGACGTAGCTATCAACTCTCCCTATGTTAAAATTTGGTTTTGCAGAGTGGGATCCACCCTTAACTTTGATCACATATCCAGCACTTTGAGGAATTGTCTTTTCACATTAATAGAACAGAGGAGTAAAATTCACGCTTGGCCTTACATCCTTCGCTCTTCTGGTAGTTCTTGTTTACTCTAATCCATGAGGGTAGAGTTTCGATTAATTTCAGCAAGGGGCTGAAAGCACTGACTGCAGTTAAACAGATACACACAGCTCTGCTAATGCACTTTAATTGCAGCAAAATAAAGGAGGGACCACTTCGATCCACCTTGCACAGAATTCAGTGCCAAAAGAGTGGTGATGCTCAATTTTGCTCTTAATTTACCCTAGTGAGAAATCAATGGAGTTACACCATGGATAAAAGAATATGATTGCTGTGTTTGCACAATGTGTGGAATATTTAGCACCCATTAGATTAACTATTACTTCAAACTAGTTACTATTATTTATCAAATGTTTCCAGTTAGAAGCTGTGGTTAGGTTAGGTTCTGTACATCAAAAAGGAATTTCCAGTTCTTCCGTTCCATCCAAATGTCATAAACATCACTAAAAATCAAACAGCAGCAAAGCCCCCAATACCATTTTTTCAACTCAGAGTGAATTTTCTCATGCTTAAAGCTGCTCTATGAGTCAGTTTTACATTTCTTTCAGGTTACACAAACCAAACTAGGTCTACTTTCAATGTTTTTGTAATTATTACACACTCAAATGTGGAACAAGAAATTTCTAATTAACTGCTAGATTCAAAATGGAAAATAAGCCCTAAATACAATTTTTACATTAATTTCCTGAACTTTGGCCATACTCCAAAGGGGTGGGGAGGAGCGCATTTCTACCTAAAATTTCATGGCATGCGTGCAAACTTTGAACTGTAATTCTGATAACAACAAAAAAAATTACAGGGTGAAGTGCTTTAACTAGTCTTAAAATCTTCCCCACAATGTCTTAATTCATTTCACACAACACAGCGTTAAGCTGTGGAAGTTCTTGTCAAGGGCTTCTGTAGATGGTAAAGCTGTTTACAGTTTCAAGGGGCAAAGTGATAAGAGGAAGAAAAATCCTTAAAAGCCTATGAAATTCAGGGACCCAGCTTCTAGCTCACCAAGTTCCTGACATTCAAATTTTAGGAGTCTCAGAGGGAACTATCACTATCTGATTGACCTAACCCTGCTGTCTTCTCCTACTATGCAGAATCCCTGTTATGGAAACCCCATATGATGTGTTTGCTTTGGCTGTGGTTGCAGACAGCATATTCCCCTCCTAGTCACTCATGGATACAAATGCAGCCGTGACTTGAGTCTTCAGAAGAAAAGTGGAGGTGCAAGACATGAGATGTGATTCAGCAAAACAAGCACTGCTATTCCCTTCTCACCTGGACCACGCTCAGTGGCTGCCAGCGGGGCCTCCCTGACCCACCCTCCCTTCTTCCAAGCCTTTTGGGCCTCTCTGGGTGACTGGAAGTATTTGCAAATAGCACCATTTTCACACTGATTGAATCCATCTTCTGCAACAGCATTTCAACCTATAATTGCTTCTAAATATCTTTTGTTTTGAAATAACTAGTCCATATCTGATCTTTTAAGTGAACACCAGAAAGACCCATCAGCAATTTCCAGTGGTGGAAGAGGGAAAGTGAGGGGATGATCAGAGCTCAGGCAGCACCTGCCACCTGGCTGCCCTTAATGCACAGCAAGATTTGGGTACAACTGTGTGGTGCTTGACCTCAGAGCACAAGTTCATTTGCTTAACAACATGTCAATGCAAATATGATAGAATTTGTTTGAACAACAAACCACCTGGCACATCAGGGTCTATTTAGAGCAGCCTCAAGAAGGCGATTCAAAGGTAGTTGAAAGTAGCTGTAGGATGTTTTCACCCTGAGCACACTTGGCCAGTCCCACCTGAACCACCTCGCAGCAGGCTCTTGGTGCGTGCCACCAGCCGCAGCGTGCCCAGCCACGTCTCTTCCCACCTTCTGCAGCAACTGTCAGCAAGAGGGAAGTGACATGCACACAAATCTCAACCAAAAAAGTGAAAATACTGTTCCAAAAGTAACAAAACTAAGCAATATTTTGTTTAATGAAATTAACTGGGAGGGGGAGGGAAGGTGGTGCGACTGCCTACCATGCTAAAAACTCATCTGTTCCCAGCTGTTTGTTTGGTTGGGGTTTTTTTCTCATTCTTTTCCTCTCTCTTTGTACTAGCACAAAGGAGGTGTAGTCCACACCACTGATCCTAGCTATTCAATCAGTCTAAATAAATGATAGTTTATTCATTGCATTAACACAATAGCATCATTATCCTCAGTGTTAGCATCAGGAATAAAGTTCAGTGGAATTTTGCATCAGGGAAAAGGAATAATTATTTTTTTATGTTTCTGATGTTTCTGAGGCTCCAGTGGAATATCAATGAGAATCAGTATATAATTTTTTGCTCAAGCCACAAAAACGGCGCTTTTCTTACCAAGACAGAGATCAGAGATCACACTTATATGATTTACTCCTGGTCCCTGCCAGAACAGAAGCCTTTAGAGGATGACCTGGAGACTGAAGGTATTAATGAAACGGCCCAGGCACACCTAAATGGCAAGCAGGATTTGCCACCTTTTCTTTCTTATGTAAAATGAGAATTATGAAAACGTAACAATTTCTGCAAAGTGTACTTCAAACTTTAATTTAATTCATTCTTTCACATTCTACATTTAACACAGGACCATTTTTCACCTGAATTCAGGAAACATTCCCCATTGGCACCAAATTGCCACGCCTGCACAATGAGTTTAATGAATTGCTTACACTGGTTGTGTAGCCTCAGTGTAAGTTTGGTTTATGTAAAGGACACTTTAAAAATTGGAATGTTTTGGGGGAAAAGGCAGGGCACTTTCCACTTACCCTTCCAGACCCAATGATATTATTCATTTTCAGCAGCTCCGCTGGTTACTCTGCTAATTTCCCTCCAAGAGAACGCTCCTTTGGGTGCAATATTCAAGTGTATATGTATGTCAACTGCCGCACAGGCTTCCAAATGCCCACATTGATCCAAGACACCATGAGTCACTGTTGACAGATGAGGAACATTCACACAAAACCCCCGGTGAAAGTTAAATGAGAACTCACATTTTTCCTTGATGGTCACACACTAACACACTGTGGTTAATGGTATACTCCAGAGATTTGGGGCGGGGGGGGGGGGGGGGGGGGGGGACAGGACACCAACAACCAAAAAATCCCACTAAAAAAACCTGAAAATAGTATTTTTTAAGTTGCAATTCACCTAAAATTGAACAGGACACTGATTCACTGTTTCCAAATTAAAGTAATACTGGGTGGTTCCAAATCAGTTCTAAAGGGCCAGATTTCAGCTGATAGAAATTAGTATAGCTCTATTGCTTTTAGTTAACACAAATTAATTTACATCAGATGTGGCTATAACTTAAAGTCTTAAAGTGAAGTGTACTAAGTGTGTCTCTAAATCTAAATCTAGCAGGATTTTGGTTAAATCTGGAATAAACTAACATCACAATAAAGTTTCTACATGTTTCTAATCTTTGAAGACTAAGTAATACTTGAGAAAGACATTACAAAGCAGCATCTTGACATTCTCTTGCAGATTACATTCATGCTTCTAAAATAGCTGGGGAAATGACTCCTTGGCCTGATGATGAAGAGGTTTCCTATTGACACATATTGGATAATCTTCAAGAATGGGAATCTCACAGTCTTGAAATCAGTGAATCCTGAGCCTCCATGGAGCATTACCAGTGCACAACCAATGCAGTGCTTTTTTTGAAAGTTAAACTTGTCCAAAGTTTTCAAAAGTTATTTTAACCATTTCTGTTTCCTGTATTGTTGAATAAATATTCAAGATCAAATATTTTGTTTTGGTTTATTTTCTCCTTAGGCAAATGTAATCCCAGCAGCAGCTGACATGGCTTCTAATACAATGGCAAACATTTGGGTTTATTTCTAGCCAGTCTAATTATGAAAGGCATCAGGGTAGTTGTGTTTTCTTTTTGTAGCCACCAATACTAATTTGACCTACTGGGGAAACAATTTCAAAATGTCAACATTTGCATGCCTGAACCCTGCTATGAACTAAAAGGGTTCGTGTGCAGAGGTCCTGCCTCAAGCTGTGACATACTCCTTACCCCCTTGCAGGGAATTAACACATTAATTTGAACAAATGAAGTCAGAACAGCCAGCTCTCCACAGTGGTCAGAGGAAAAGTACCCTGACCATAGTGACTGACTGCAGTTTAAGTGGCATATTGCTTAATTAAACTATAGTACGTACAGTTGAATGAGTGCATAAACACCCCACAAAAGAGGAGCCCTTCAAGCTTGGAGGCATATATGAATGCAGTACCCATTTCCCTAAAAGCATAGTTATTGTTGCCCCTTTTAGAAGTATAAGCTTTGAGATTTAAGACAATAATTTACACATTTGCTGTATATGTTGGTTTCTGCAGATGTATATTCCAGAGAGCACTCCTGAGATTCAGATGCTAACAAGTTTGAACAGAAATCTGGTAGAGAGGTCCACACGTAGAGGAAGCTTGCATCTGCTCCACTGCTTAGTTCAACTAGTTCATGACCCTTGAGGTCTAATCCAAAGCCAAGCAAAGGCAGTGGGATTTTACTGATTGTGCTGAAAACTGAATCAAGCCAATGGATTAAGGGTATGATTCCTACAGGACCTCTGTTTTCAGGAACTTCCTCCAAAACATTTACCCTTATAACCTCAGAAACATTTTTTTAAAAGTATGCACTTTAAGCTAAAAAACAGGGTCCCAATGGATGTCACTAGGTAACACTCTTATGCACAGTGCTCCAAATACATTTCTTATCTTGTGATTAAATGTTCAATCCACCATGCTTTGCAATGATCTCTGTAGGGAAAATATAAGCAGCAGGAGTTTTCTATTTTGCCTTAGTCTAACTCATGTGAGTTGAGAGTGTTTTTTGAGAAGTGGGATTTGGTGTTGGTTCACACATGTTATATGCACGTCCTACAGTCTCCATTGCTATTTGAGAACCCTGTTTAAGAATAATGCCAAAATAATGGATGGTGTGCACTACACCTACCCTGGATATCTGATCTGGACCTAAGTTTTAGTTCTGCTATGAAGCAGCTTGCCTAAAGTAAGTGTTCTCTAGGTCAATGGAAGTTGCAATGTGCCCCTGAGATCTCCACAAAGAGATCAAGTCTGCCGAAGATTAAGAACCTAAATTAAGTTAATCAAATGCCATTTAATTCTGCAAAAGAGATATCAACATCAAACTGGATTGCAGTATTTTAACTGTAGTTTATTAATTAACTGTCATGATAGATTAACACATTGGGTTTTTTTTGTATTTTATCCTGACATTGTTCAGTGTGCAGAATGGATGGAATATCACATTTATCTCTTTTTTTGAGCTTTTTCAGTATTTGCCCTAATGACAGTACAGTCTTCAAATGCTGGTCTGGACAAGAGAATTAATAAATTGCTTTTCATCTTTCCTATAGCAAAAATCTGAGTCAGAAACATGATTCAATGGAATAGAAGTCATTACAATTCCTAACTTACGTAGACATAGGGATAAAGAAAAAAAAAGTGGCCTAAAATAATAGGCATTCAATTTGACTCTACAAGCCCTGATCTTTAAGAACACTGAGCATGATGAGGTACATGATTTCAAACCAGAATCCCACACTCTTAAGTGCAGAAATATGCCTGTGCATCCACAGACAAGGTAGATAGATATCCAGAAAAACTATGGACTCTCAGTCAGCGACCATCTAGCACACAGGAATGATAGAGCAGCAAGATAATAAACAGTTCAGATATTCAGGAGAGGAATCAAGTACCTTAACCTTTTTGTCTCCCGCCTTACTCATCACACAGATGCTAGAGTCTGCAATAAATGAAGCAGTGGTGTCATACACAACCAGCACCTCTGATCTCACCTTGCTGCTTTGCCCAGCCCCATCCTGTGCATCAAGGGAAGCATAAGTCCCTTAGAAATAACAGACAAAAACTGGGTAATCAAAGCTGGCATGGGACTGCTGCAGGTCCAATACAAAATGGGCTGCTGGATCTTCCAGTCGTGTGAGGAGAGCAAGGCTTCCTCTCTGGAATTTGCACCCACTGGTAGTGGTAGTCCAGGATTCATGCCACAGATTCACATCCACAAGTGATTGTGTTGGCCAAAAAATTCCAAACAGAAAGAAGCAGGATGCTCAACATGTAAACTGTCAGTCCTAAGTGTTATAGGTTATGAGAAGCTAAACCCACTGACTTACCACAGAAGTCCCAGGCATATTCAATTAGTGTTCAAATAATAAGGCATTTACTGTGAAGAAGTGTACGACTTCTTCTATCTTAAAACCTAGCACACACTCATCTCCTACTGAAGTCAACGGTATTTAACTCCTGATTTAGGTTATATACACTAAAATGTTTCTGCAAATCAGGAATATAGGCTGTTTCATGATTAGGGGAACATACTCCACAATTTACTCTGGAGTAAAAGCGAAGTGAAATGGACAACCTGTAGTTTTCTCACATCGGAAACCTCCATATCTGCATGCACACCCTAATTCCTGTATAATCCTGAGTGGTTTACCTCTTAAAATAAACAGACTCTACCTTATGTCCTTACTGGATTACTGTGAGTAGGATGTTTACATAAAGGATATAGCTAAGTATTCACTGAACATAACAAGAGTGCAATTCATTCCCATGCATTAGAGACCATTATAATTTGGTGGCTATATTTAAATAAACCAACATTTAACTATGCCAGAAATTGCAATCTAATGTTAATACTCTAATTATGTCCAATCCTTCCCCTCCAAAGTTTGATTCATTGAAACGTTTATCTGCACTACCCCACTACCCATGGAGTGTAAATATGAAGATGAGCATTTTGTGTGAGAGAAGGTAAGCATAATTTATTGTCATGGTGCATTAGACGCCAATTTAGTAAATATTATTTTCACACCTAGTAATACTAATTACACTGTGCTTTATCCTTCATGCAGAGATCTAACCACACTCTATACAGTCTATACTCACACACAATAGGACCTGAATCTCATTCTCAGTCATTTATTTGGGCAGTGCAGTGTTTGAAAATGGAAATAAATGTTCTAAAGCTCCTTTGTACTATCCTAATTGTGGACTATCTCCATGATGTGAAGCAAAACATCCTGAAGCTGTGCTGACCTGACCCACAGGGAACCTCAGTGCTGAGTGCCATTTTAGGCTGACACAGCATCACAAGGCTGGAACTTAGTGTGCCTGAGCAAGTAATGTTTGTGAAAAAAAGAAATGGCTAAGGGGTCATCTAATTGGTGTCCTCAATTACCTGTTGGGGGCTTATAAAGAAGAGAGAACCAGACTCTTGCCACAGGTGCATGATGAAAGGACAAGAGGTAACATGTTTAACTGGTGCAATAACCAGAGAGGTTATGAAGTCTTTCTCTTTAGATGTCTTTAAAACTTGACTGAATCAGACACAAAACCCCCTGACCTAATTCTAAATATAGTCTTGATTTGAGCAGGAAGTTGAATTAATTCCTTCCGATCGCACATTTTTTTTCCGGTTAAGTGTACTGATTTAGCTTTGATAAATCAGGATCTAACAAAAAAATAACAGGGCATCACAGGCATGTTCCTCCTGATAGTAAAACCAATAAACCACAAAACTCATTAATCTCTTTTAAAGCTGATATTTCCTGAGATATTTCTGAGGGTAAGACTTCCCTTACTGTAAACAACAGCAGAAAGCAACCAAATGGGCAAAAGGAGATATGGCACATATCGTTGTAGAACAGTTGAGGGCTATCGTGGAGCATAAATACTACTGCTTAGAATTTAGGTTGGCAAAGACCTTTAGGATCAAGTCCAACTGTTAAGCCAGCACTGCCAAGCCCACCACTATACCATGTCCCTAAGCGCTACATCTGCATGTTTTTTCAATACCTCCCATGGATGGTGACTCAGCCACATCCCTGGGCAGCCTGTTCCAGTGCTTGACAACCCTTACAGCGAATAATTTTTTCCTAATATCCTATCTAAACCTCCCCTGGTGCAACTTGAGGCTGTTTCTTCTTGTCCTGTTGCTTGTTACTTGCGAGAAGAGACCAACCCCCACCTCACTAAAATCTCCTTCCAGGCAGCTGTAGGCAGCGAGGTCTCTGCTGGGTCTCCTTTTCTCCAGACTGAACCCACCCCAAGCTCCCCCCGCCACCCCCCACCAGCCTTGTGCCCCAGCCCCCTGCCTGGCTCTGGACATGTTCCATCACCTCAATGTCTTGTGCATTATTGAGCAAATGAGTATCTATAGCTTTCATTGAAAGAGAGAGGACTGAAATATTAAATGCTGTATGGTAGCATATGCATGTCAGATATGTCAAATACAGGAATTTAGATGCAATTTCAGCCAGATTCTCAAACAGCATAAGTATAGTGCAATAAAGCTGTATAGATATTAATCTACTAACCATG